>NC_048275.1:12844742-13148408 GCF_009762535.1 Notolabrus celidotus | reverse complement strand
TATGGTTGACTTCATTACCGGTTTTGGGCTCATGGGTGTGGTTTACCTTTTATCTACCTGTTTAGTTAGGTGTTAGGAGGCATACAAAGATGGTGAGTGGGTTTGAATATTTTTTGTTGACCACCACCGTCATCGTCATTATCATCATTTATTTAGATCGTTTTTTGGGTATTCGATTATTTTGAGTCTTCTGTTAATAAATAGAAAAACTTTCCATCAACTTTGATTTTGATATATGGCAAGACACGTCACAAACACAAGCCCACTTAGTCTCTGCGGCACTTTTCAATATTAGCTGCTTCAGTCGGGGTGAGTCAGCATTTCCAATATGGCGACCACCATCATTGAGCCTCATTTCCCCCCTTTAGAAAACAGTATGCCAATATTGGTTATACCCAATATATGCATTTAATGACTTATCCTTTCAGTTTAACATGTACATTTACACCTCTAAAAACTCTGTTAAACACCATCAGCACAACTGACTAACCGTATGGTCAACACTGCAACCACTTCTTAAACTGAAATAGATGGACAATCCATTTACTCTGTGTGAGTGTGTCTGTGTTAGGAGCATCTTCAAAATGATTGAAAACAGGCTTGTATCTGCTCTGAACACTCAGCTGCAGACAGAGCATGAAGCACAGCCAAAGGCCAAGGCCAGAGCCTGGAAACAGCATGCAGCAGGAGAGGAATGGTCATGAGGAGGATGAGTGCTGTTTCTGTCCCGCTGAGTCCTGGCTGCAGAATCAGGGAGATTTTTTTTTTTACATTTAAAGAAACAATTGTGGCAGGAAATGTGATGTTAATATTTCCATATGAAGAACGAGGGTTAAGGTTAGACCTCCTGTGTAGTTCATCTGGCACTCTCATTGTAGGTTATGTCTAAAGTTCAAAATAGTTAGATTTAATATATTAGGTGAAGAAAATGGTTGGTGTTGCAGCAGAGGAAAGCTAAAAGAGCTTTATTTTGAGTTTTAAAGAGCTTCGGTCACATTGAATCCATCTTTCTGAAAGCATCCAAACCTAAGATTGCCAAGGCATTGTCTTTGAAATCACACGTTGATTGCATAAGATCAACTCTGTCACTGTGTATAAACTGGTGTGCTGCAGGCCAGCAGAAGTCAGATTTTCCAGCCTTCTTGCTGTCACAGTGGGAGATGTGAAGCTGACAGTGAGGTTGAGGTCATGCTGTTGAGGGGCCAGATTGAAGCACAGCCGCTCATACTTAACGTCGTCTTGCTGCTGCTGATGCAAAGTGCTGACGTCTATCAGGGCAGCTCCAGATGCTGCTTATTAAAGTTTCTATTACTCACACACGGGCTGGGACAAAATACCAGGGATACAGATCGTACCCTTCCTCTCAAACTCGCCGCCCCTGTACCCCGCACATTCACCTCCAAACCTGCAGCCAATGTTAAAGTGATTATGAAAACAATCTCTAGTCCTGCAGGAGAAGACTGGGAAGGTTTGATTTCACTTTGCAAACCTTTCCTAACCTTCTGGAAAGCTGCCATCTGTTGCATGCTGTGCATTAAGATTACTTCTTTCTGGAGTATCAGATTTCTATCTGTGCATGAAAGCATTTTGAAAGTTGGACAAAATAAAAGTTCCCAGCTACCAAACTTTTATATGTTTATCTTCTAAATGGAAGAATTTTGTTGACCAAATTTACCACTCCCAGTCTTATACTGACCATTCCTTGGCTCGTCCTACAGATGGGTTTTCTTTGTTTTTTGATGGCGGGGTCCTAATTGATAATGACAGGCTCTGACTAACTTACTAATCACTCTACATATGGGTTTATTTTGGCGAGATTGAGGCAATGTTGTGATTAACCCTTTCAGTGACATTTGTTTGTGTCGTGCTTTGAGGGGAAAAAGTTACACAGTTACACTGGCCTAAATAAAGTTGCCAACATGAAGTCATTCTCCAGCTCCTCCCAACAATATTGCCCTCAGGCTAGCGCTTTTTCATGGCTGACTGACTCTTCGTAATCATCTCCCTCATGAGAATCAGAGGAGTAATTTAAAACAGCTGTATTTGAAGTAAATGTCAATTACACAACCATAAATTGTGCCATAAATGTGTGTAGGAGTGTGCTGTATGATATTAGCAAGACAAGCCTGGACACACCCGACTGTCAAAAACTCGCCGTCCATTATTGTCCGGCTGAGTTGCTCTTAAAACTGTCATTCTGAATTCCCTGCTCTGTGCAGCATTAAGAGAAAAGAAACTCTCTGTACTCCTCAAGTTTTATTTATCTGGTCAAGAATGTAGAAGTAATGATGACTTTCCCAAATGTGCAAACTTTCATGAAAATTATTGTGCTCTTTACAGGCCAGGCCCAAAGGTGAAGGGTTGACACCCTATCAGGGGAAGAAGAGATGCTTCGGAGAGTACAAGTGCCCCAAATGTAAGAGGAAGTGGATGAGCGGCAACTCCTGGGCCAACATGGGACAAGAATGTATCAAATGCCACATAAACGTCTACCCACACAAACAGGTACAGGAGGAAAATTCACTCTGAAAAGTTTGCTGTAATGTCTTAAAGTAAAATCCATCTCTGACTCTGGTGTGCATGGCTGCATATTGTCTTGAGGTTATTCCAGATGGCCTCATTAAAAAAAAAAAAAAAATCATAACTCTAGAAATTGCTTTTGCCCCTTTGGTAATAGTCCAACGCTGGATAAAGTAATAACATTTCCTGACTGATAAGAGTCGAGGATCATTTAGTGAACAAATCTTAAACAAATATTTCTTTATTAATGGCTCAAAGACACAAACTAACTCTGGGGTAATTGAGGCTCATACAGCTGCAGGAATTCCTCTCACATTTAATAACATGAACAAGTGAAGTCATATGAAGTAAAATGCCATTGAGTGTTTTTCCGAAGAAGCTAATGCTCAGAGGGAATTAACGTGCTGGTGAGCTGTCTGTTTGGCTTAACCTCGAATGTGTTCCTCACAGCCTGTTGACTAAAGAGACGGATCGCCTGCAAAAGAATTCTTCAACTAGAGATGTATTTATCTGCAGCGCTTCATCTTTTAATATTTATGCTTTGCCACATTCTTCCAATTCCACTTCCTGAAATAAAAGTAGGATTACTGCTTGAGGCCCTGTTCTTTCTCTGAGGACTGCGGCTGACCATGTTTCACTCTGTTAACACTTGCATAAGATGAAGCAGGAAGGGGGACACTGCTCGGCAAATTTACTTTACATTTCTGGCAAGATGTTGTAACATTCCCCGACAATGAAAACTGAATGCATAATTTATGCCGGATCCTTTTTTCATTCATTTGCATGTTCTACAGGGTGAGATATTAACCAGGATATTAGCTATAGCCTTGAAAAAGCACTGGTGAAAGACAGCATTTACACAGCCACAGGCCTACTTAAGTCATTCTCAATCAAAACCATCCTGCACCATAAAGTTCACTGGTAACAAAACCCTCACCCCTCTCTGTCTCTGTGTCCTGCGGCAAAGCAACACATAGGCAAGCAAATTCCCTGCATTTGCAATGTCACCCACTTAACATATTTCCCCCTGTCAGCGTTTGAAATGGACCACTAACCTCTGTGTCCTCGAAGAATCAAAGAGCTCAGACTCTCAGCACGGCTCCCTCCCTCCCTGCGGTTTCCCATAAATAACCTGAATATGTATTTTCCAATTCAATCCACATGCATAAAATATTTGACCCTCTCAGACGGGAAATATATTTCCTGAGCACCCAAAGTGTTCGTTTTAAGCCAAGGGCATGATTTCAATAGCTGTGATGGTGGACACGTGCGTTTTGGCCGTTGTAAAGCACCTTGACTGGCTGACCTCTGAGTGTAGACAGCACAGAAGAGAAGGAAGCTAACGTGGAGTGTAAGCTGGTTGATACATCTTTATAAACTTTCCCTCTAAAACATAAATAATTTTCAAACAGGAGTGGACGGTACAAACTGGAGAAATAATGAACGTATTGCCTCTTTAGGAGTGCAGCTAACAATAAAGCTATCTGACATTTAGAGCTAGTTAAATCAGAATTAGCAACTGGCTTGCCAAGAGAGCCGTTTCTCTTTTAAAATGACACTTTATTGAATAAATAACGTAATTTTATAGTAAAAGAAAAAGGGGGGAGTAAGTGTCAGAACTCAAATAAAAAGGAAAACCTGGCAGCTTCTGTGACATATTAGCACTAGCATCTTCAGAGCACACCAGCTTGTTAGCTTCTCCTGACCGCTGGTTTGGCTATGCGTCCCTAACCTTAAGTTTATTTGAAGCTTTACAGTCTCAACTACAGGCTTAAAGGCTTCCAAGTCATTTCTGCATAGTTTATAGGATAAAGTTAGGATGTGCACAGGACTGTTAGACACAACAGACTTCTCCTGAATCAAAAGATGCATTTTTAGTCTTACTTTTAAGATGTAAAACAGCATACTTTAGTCTCAGTCTCGATTATTTATGAGTAGAACAAGATGTACTTTAAGAATCCTACACTACATTGTGACCCCAACACTTCTAAGACCAAAGCTATGTCCTTTATTCACAGACATTGAACATAGGGAATCTGACTTCTGCCTCTATGCCAAACACACATACCACAACGTAAGTTATTGACTGCTTCAGAGGAAAATACCCAGACAGCAGCTACTGAGCAGACTCCCATGAGCTTGAATTTCTTGCTCAAGGACACATCAGCATCAGGAAGATGCCTGCAACACAGAGACTTGAACCCTGTTCCTCGTAGAGGAGACCTCATAAAATACCTCTAGCTTTCTAACAGGACCTAATGTTTTTGACGCAGCGATAATAAAGTCCCTATTCCTGGCAGACTCATTAGTGGGCGACTGAAATATCTCATACTAGTGACCCATGGTAACCTCTATTGCTCTAGTTAGACTGCCTGGACTTAATACTATTTTTGAAAGCAGTTCTAAGAAGAAGAAAAAAAAAACAATGGATGAGAAACAAAAGTTTTCCAGACAGGTTGTTAAAATAACCTCCAAACGTGTTGGCTCAGATTGATTCCCTTTGTCCTCAATAACGAGTCCAAAAAAGCCATTGCCATAGCAGTTTGCTGATATTTCCATACAGGTCATCATGATCAAATGCAAAATGGATCTTTCTCTTTAATACCAGGTTATAAAAGAGTTCTGCAGTTTCCAGAGCTGATGCTGCGTTGCCATAACTCTGAAACTAATTGTTTGGTACACATTTGCTCTGAGCTGAATATGCCTGTAATGATGGGGGCCGGTGTTGTTAGGCGTATTGCTCAGTCGATTCTGGAGCCAAACAAACTGCTTGAAAACTCAAGAGGTTTATGCCGTGTGTGGGGTGCTGCTTGATTTGCCGCCTTGAGTGACTAATATGACTCATTTTTTTGTCCTCTGTTTGTATCCTCAGCGCCCGTTGGAGAAACCAGATGGCCTGGATGTTTCTGATCAGAGTAAGGAGCACCCGCAACACCTGTGCGAGAAATGTAAAGTCCTGGGCTACTACTGCCGCCGTGTGCAATAATCATCTGTATCCAGAGCCAGAGAGCAACTTCTGTGTCCCAGGTTGTGTTGCTCATCCTCCATCAAGGCTGTTTACTTCCTCCTTTGCCGGATTCACATCAAGGTTTCCAACAGCTCTGATCTGCACACATCGGTGTCCCTGCCCCCCTCTGTCTCTCACAAACCTCAAACATAGACTGTAGCTCTTATCCTCCTACTTTCTGTCCCTCTTGGCATCCACCATCTGTTATTATTGCTCTTTTTTTCAGTGACAGTGTTGAAGATAATATCCAGGAATGAGAGGAACGCTTTACCTTAGGATAAATCTCTTGAAGTGCTCTTCATCAGAAGCGAAAAACTTGCCAAAATCAGTGACTTTTTTCTTATGTCATGTGCATCCGAAATCACGTAACACCACTGATCTACGTCGATGTATAACATTGAATTAGCAGCAGACATGCATTTCAGTGGTGTCACTGAAAGTATTGGTCTCAATAGATTACCTCACTTTGGGGTTTGTTGGCTTTGTGTTTACAGAGATCTGCCTTCCATTTCCCTGCCATGTGGAGTGTGTGTGTGTGGTAATGTGACGAACGTTTAACCGGGGGTCTCTCATGATGGTGATGTGTATGCAAAGCCTGTGATGTCTTGCCATATTAGGGTCATCTTATTAACTGTGAATTAACTGAGGGACAATGTGCCATACATCCCTAGCTTACATTTGGCCTATTTATTTTCTTGTGGTCTAGTGTGCAATTTGAATTTTAACTGGGACATAAAGAAATGTTGTTTTGTATGTTTGTTTATCACATTATTGTTACTGCTTCCATGTGTCTGTAGATACTACTGTAGGTTCAGTTGCATAGGTTTGCTCTAAGTCTAGATTTAGTGTGTCGCTAACAGGTAAGATTTCATGCACTCCCTCATAGTATTTTTGTTCTCAACTATCTTTAGTGCTAGAAAGGATAGGTTTAGATGTTACATAGGTAGGTTGTGTTCACTTCAAATCACAGGAAGTTTATCTATGCAGTCAAATACACAGAATTTTGGAAATAAACTGTGTATGTAGCCATTAGTTAGCTTTGTCAAACATTATTTTAAAGGTTACATTGTTCACATGTAAGGCTAACATTACAAAATAGTAAAAAACAAACCGTATTCTTCTTTGAAAGAGACTCAGAGAGATATGAGTTCACGTTTTAGCGCCAAATGATGCCTTGCTGCCGTAGCAGAATCAGTGTACATAATTGGTTACATTTCAAAGGGCTTGCACCCTCTAAAACTAAAAATGTCCGACAGCTGACAGCAGTGCAAAGAGTGTCAAGAAGGAGGTGAAGTGTTTGAGAACTGCAGTGATTTTCAGGTTGGATGAGAGAGCCTGTAGGCTTTTATGTACAGAAAAACAGGCAGTTTTAAAGGTGAAGCTGAAAAATCAAGGATATATTGAAAGTGATGATGTTTATACTGAAGTGTATATGCATTTTATAAATATAAGTGCCTACAGTTTTAAACCGATGTCTTTAAAGGAAGAGTAGTACACGTCCTGTTTACATAAATCATGTGCACACCCAGAGCACTACAGAGGAATTATATATCGTTTTTACATACAGGCGCCTGCCTTCTTAGGAACATTTTAAAAGGAATCGTGAACTATTTTATATGTACTGTATCTCTAGCCTTATAAAAGCTGGTTGACTGTATTTCACAACTGTTACGTAATGTATGTGCCTTAAAAAGATTTGAATCATTCTAAACATGTCAGGACTTGGAGGTCTTTTGAAATCGGGAAAAGAAAAGTAGGGACAGGCTCAGAGTCGGAGCAGTATATGTGCATGTTGTAAATGTAATGCATAGTAAGTTTGACGCAGGTTCAAGATGTAACAGAAAGGTCAAGAAAATGATGCAGTTTCTCTACAAGCAGCGTGAACTGTCATGGTGGGTGTCCGCTTTGATGCAGTTTGCTGAGTTGGAGGCACAGGCTGAATGAAACAGCATTTCCAGCTGGCAATAACAATCCAACTGTGGTCTGTTGTCATGGAATATCAACAAAGATGTTATTTCTCAGACGGTCCTTAAAACAGAAAGGAGTCGCACATGAGTCTGTGGGCCTCACTTTTTGTCTTCTTTATAAATCTATTGTAGCAATGTTTATCTGAGGGTGTGTAAGAAGATATACACAGGCACCTTCCTTAGTGGGAGAGTTTGCAGTTGCTGATAATGGTACATTAAGGGTTTGGGGAAAATTTTGCCTTAGTTCATCTGGAAAGTTAAAGGGGCATTCCCATGATTCAGTTCATTAAACTTGGGAGGCTTACAAGAGTTAATAAAAACAGTCACAATGAAAGCAAGCAGAGGCTGAGAACTTCGAACTTAGTCTCTTGTATGGCTTCAACTCCTGAAAAAACATAGTCCTACGTTTCCCATAATGCAACTCGTCAGTAGACTTAACGCCAAGATCTTTGAAGCTCCAACCTCCGAGATTGTAACACAAGCTAAATGTTACTCCAAGCCTGAGCAGAAATTACCATGACAACTTGATAACGACATCACCACTGATTCGACAAAGCAACAACAGAGATAGAGAAGAAGTTAAATGGCTGTTTTAACAGTGCAAGTCGTACGCTCCAAATTTGAGTAAAATTGTCGAAGTGCTCCTTTAAAAGCAAGAATTAGAAGTTGTGTATCTAAATTACTAAAAGTGTAAGAACTTCCCCGAGTGAGAGTTCACCCTATCAGCCTGCCACTGTTGGGAACAAAAACAACAAACTTGCTATTAACATCTTCTTTCTTTTGTGTGACGCCACTAACCTTACAAGTCTTCACATTTAAACCTTACAGTCCACTTCATACCGTGTGGCAGTAGTGAGAGGAATAGATACCAATGATGCCTTTACAGACTAACCTCATGAACATGTGATGATATTTTAATTCAGCGTTCTGGCAGAACAGAAATGAGAAACCCAGTTAGAGAGTCTGATTCCTCTGAGAGACGCAGAGGCCATTTTAAATGGAAGAGCCAATGGAAGCAGTTGATGTAGTACAATTGCAAAAAAAAAGAAAAGAAATCTCTGCTTTCAGACATAATGTCTTGAATTACACATACTTGACTTTTCTAGTACCTTTTCAGCTCAAATTTGTGATTTTCTATGAATGAGATGTGTATTTTGGAACACTAATAGATGTTGAAAGTTTTAAAGCAATCTGCGAAAACTCAAGAGTTATTTCCCTGACAAAGAAAGACTGTTTTATGTATATATTTGATGGCCATCATTTTCAAGGATAGTAGCTCTTTATAAGTGTTATGCAATATTGAAGCTTTTTTTTGTGTGTGTGAAGAAGGGCCTGTTGCTGAGAATTAAACAAAGCTGGGAGGTTTTTTTTTCATTGTGTTTTACAAGAATCTGAGGGGATATCCTGCAGAAATATTTATGGAAAGATTTTTTACAACACTTTTTTTGTATAGAATATGCAACAAAGTTACACTAAGAAGGAAATATTGATGTCTACATAGAATATTATAAAGAAAAAAAAAGCTGGTACATAATTAATACCCTTTCTCAATTATAAGCCATTGTATTTTTGTGTTTTGTTTTATGATGCTATCAGTGTTGATCAAACTGCTATGTTATCCAGTTGCTTCATGTAACTAATTATGAGCTGCCATTTACATCCATACAGTCCTATGTATTCATTTTGTAAACAGTAGTCTGAAGATCAATTGTGTTAACATGCAGAAATCTTTTTCTTCTTCTTGATAAGTGATGGATCCTCACCACTGTATGAGCACGTTAAACTGTGAGATGTAGTTTGCTTAAAGCAGCAATGACAAGAATCTATTATAAAATGTCATAGTGTTATTCGTAGTTTAGAGAGTGTATACTTCTGTTAAGAAAGCGTGTGTGACAAAGAACTGTCTTAGAGTTTGCATGTGCATGTGTTTGATTTGGAATGAACTATTACTTTGTGCAATGTATACTTATTTAAATACTTTACAGTAGTTTGCTACAGTACATATTGTTTCTAACATGATCAGCAACTTCTGATTGTTATTAGTCCTGAAGTATTTCATTTACCGCTAGCGTAGCCTTGATGAATAATACATATTTACTGAATGTAATGTGTTAACACTTATGTGGTCAATTTGGAGAGTTTTTGTTTGTATTCTTTACTGTTTGTATCACTCGAGATGTTTGTTATGCAATATTGCAATAATGTAATATTTGAATTGGACTGAACACAGGCGTGAGGTAGGGAAGACGATGATTTTGGGAAAACAAGGACAGTCGTGGTTTCGAGGGTAGACCACAGGTCTGTTTTTCATGTCCATGAAATGGCATTCCAAAATGTGCCTTATTTGTTAGTTGGGAAAACATTTTAGTGCTGTCAAGTTTGATGAATAAAAGTCATATTGAATTAGGACTGCTTGGATTACGCACTTTCATTTGTTTGGATCCTCTGCTGGATTGTTTTTACCAGTAACTGGGAGGCTGTTCTTTCTGGAGATTGATTTCAGCCAAAAGCGACACATTGTTTTCGGAGAGCTCCTGCCTGTGTAACATTCATTACAGAGAGTATATTTTTTTCATCGTCACGGTGTGCAAGTCTTACACAAGACTGTGAAGCATATAGAATATGTGAAAGAGGTTTTTAATGGATTATTCATGGTGGTTGTGTAACACAGGAGGGGGAGTGACTTCTTCAACTTTTCTTCCCTGTGAAAGTGCTGAAAGATAACAGACACATCCAGCTGACAGCTCTTGATTTCAACACTTTGAGACAAACTGTGGACAGGAGAAGCAAAACATAAAAACGGACACCAGCAGGCATGGGTGCTGTTTGAAACATGTAGACATTAATAGCAGAAGAACCAGCTCGTACCAGCTGTAAAGATGTCATTGTTTTGCATGTGTGTATTAAACGTTGGCCGCATCGCAGCTGCCTCTCAAGCCAAGTTTCCATGCACAATATTGGACGTGCATTCCAAATAACTAAAACTAAACCGGAGGGTGGGGACCCAAATTATATCAAGTTTGTTACAACATCTCAGGCTCAAACAGAGTGAGAGCTGAAAAGTCTCTATAGCAACAATGTAATCTGAGAATTCAAACAAACGGTGGAAGGTCAGCGAGCATATGGTTTCATTTAGGAGCAAAAGCTGCTTTTTCACGTCGCTTCATTATTTACTTTCATAAAGTATTAGCTCGATAAGCAGCACCACCCAGTCTCTGGCTTTCAGACATGTCCTGCTCTCCTTTTCTCTTGCCCTCTCCTCCAGGCGCTCTGGGTTTCATATAAAGACGCAGTGAAAGAGAGGAGCAGCCCACAGACACGCTGAAGACATTTTCAGGTTGCCTTATGGATCCAGCAGATTGAATCATCTGCATTCACCAAGTTCAATGAGCCTATAGCCCAGAGGTCTATCATCTGTCAAACAGATTCATGTGATATTCAAGGCTCCACTGTAGGTGGATGTCACATGATGTCACATCCTGCTCTGATGGGCAGGAAGTCACTGCACTGGAGAGCCCGGTGTCTAAAAAAAGCAGCTGGATCATTTCCAGGAAGCTTTAAAACCAGCAGGGTCGGTGGCACAAGAGAGCAAATGTCCTGTACTGAGAGCAGAGCTAATAAAATCTGAAAACGGGCTTTTAATGGGCAGTAAATGTGGAATAATTGCACAATAAGAACATTTTACATAGTGGAGGACTTTGGATGTGTACACAAAGTAGATCTGGTTAGAAAAAGTTAGAAAAGTAAGATATCTGTATTGAAGATTAGAATGAATCAGTGTAACTCTCAGTCATGCCATTTTTACTATCATTTAAAACAAAAACATCTTTAACTTGATTTTTTGGATTATAAATAAGTGGATCTTTTAAACCGTTGACAACAATTTGACGTCAGATTTAAAACAGGAATTCAATCAGCGATGGCAGTTCCTCCATGGATCCAGTGGTAAAGTTAATTAAATACTAAATGATGGCATAGTGAGTCATCTGACAGAAGTCCATGTGTCACCTTTGATGTCATTTGATCTCCCCACAGTCAGTGATGACAATTTTCTTGATCACGCCGCCGTCATGTAGACCAAAGGATTCCATCTTCGTCACCACATCCAGTCCTTCCTTCACCTGCCCGAACACCACATGTTTGCCATCGAGCCTGTCGCAAAAAGGGACAAAATGTGCTTTCAGCCAATGGTAAATTAAGAGATTTGGATGGGTTTAAGACATGAAGAGGAAGAGCCAAGATCTGTGATGAAATATTTCTTCAGAGTATTTACCATTCAGTTTTAGTCGTGCAGATAAAGAACTGGGAGCCGTTTGTGTTTGGCCCTGAGTTGGCCATTGAGAGCGTTCCTGCAGAGATTGAAAAGCCAAAAAGTAAATCAGTTAAATTGGAAACAGTCAACAAGATCTTTCTGACCCTTTTTTAGCACTGACCCAATAATGTTTTTGGCCTCAGTGTAGTACAGAAGAGAATCGTGACACTAGTTAACAACGGTGTCTGTTTTCTGTTCTTCTCTAAAAGTGATGCAAACTTTGATTAGGCAGCATTTTTAAACGAAGCACCAAATAAACAGCATGTGGAGGAAGTTTATTCAAGAGAGGAGTTATTTTGATGAGTGGAAAAAGTAGGTCGTTCACCTGGGGATTGCTAAATCTGTATAGGAGGTGGTTTTGGTGCTTGCATAGAATAAGGCACTGCCATCTAGTGGAGTGACAACTCTAATAAAATACAGACAAAAGCCCACAGATACTTCTGATAAAAGGCCAGGGGAGTGAATTGTATGTAACAAATAAAGAATGATATCTGACTGAAGCATGTTCTTCTTATCTGTTACATTTGTGAACTTGTGTGCTTCGTATTTGATTCTTAAAATACCATGAAGAAGTGAAAATGTTTTGGGTTTGAAATACTACATCTACAGAATAAATGACAATTCGTCTGACAATTTTTTAAACACTTTTCCAAATTGCTGATTCATTTTCTCTAGAACTTATTTCTAGTTATCAATTATTTCTTGATGCAACATAAGTGCCTCCAAAACACATTACACAACACCTACAACTGACGAATAGCAACACTGCTGTGTACTACGCTGTGTGGGTGATAGGTTGTATCATCAATGATTAAAGGATGATTCATACAATGATCGTAAACATGAGTGAGCTGTGATGATACTTACCAGCACCAGTGTGTTTTAATTTGAAGTTTTCATCCTTGAATGTTTTCCCAAATATAGATTTCCCTCCTGTGCCATTGTGGTTTGTGAAATCTCCTCCCTGCACAGACACACAAACACAAAAAACAAAGATCAACAACAGCAAACTCATCCAACACATATTATTTAACACAAACTTTACTGTAAATCTTACCTGACACATAAACTCAGGTATAACCCTGTGGAACACAGATCCCTTGTATCCAAAGCCGTGCTTTCCTGTGCACAGGGCTTTGAAGTTCTCTGTGAAAAAAAAAATAGTCTTTTTAATTCATTTTGAAACAAGTCAAGGACAGCTTGAGTTACTTATTAATGATAATAATAATACATTTTATTTAAAAGCGCCTTTCTTAACACTCAAGGCTACATTACAGAAGGATTAAAACACAATAAATACAATAACACAATAAAACAAATAAAAACAACAACAAGTAGCACCAAGTTAAAATGAAGCAGTGGAAATTAAACTTTAGAATTTAAATTAGAATTTAGTTTGGAACAGATGGGTTTTGAGTTTTGATTTGAAGAGGGGTAGAGAGTCAATATTTCTGATGTCTGATGGGAGTGAGTTCCAGAGTTGGGGTGCTGAGACGGGCAGGGGGCACAGAGAGGTGGAGGGAGGAGGAAGACCTGAGGGAGCGAGAGGGTGGTGGCAATGTGGAGGAGATCCGAGGGTGGGCGGCTGTGGCTCAGTGGGTAGAATCGGTCGTCTAATAATTGAAAGGTTGGCTGTTCAATCCCAGCTCCGGCAGTCACATGCCAAAGTGTCCTTGAGCAAGACACTGAATCCCGAATTGCTCCCTCTGTTCAGAGGTGTGTGAATGTGAACGAATGAGATCAGCTAACACTGATGGCCCCTTACTAAATAGCAGCCTTTACCATCAGTGTGTGAATGGTTATGAATGGGTGAATGTGACTAGTAGTGTAAAAGCGCTTTGAGGGGTCAGAAAGACAAGAAAAGCACTATATAAGAACAAGTCCATTTACCAGTCCATCAGACAGATACAGGGGGGCGAGGTTGTGGACGGCCTTAAATGTATACAGGAGGATTTTGAAGGTGATTCTGAATTTGACCGGGTACCAGTGAAGCTGCTGGAGGACGGGGGTGATGTGGTGAAAGGAGGGGGTTCTAGTGATGATGCTGGCTGCAGAATCCTGGACCAGTGGAAGCTTATGGAGGGATTTGTTAGGGACACTCATAGTAACACTCGAAAAAGGAAAATAACAGAGATAACACTGGTATGTCTTTCTTTATAAGGCTGTACTACAGGAGCTGCCGTCTTATTTATGCTCCTTATTGACTCCTAAAGTTGTCAGTGGCTGTCATCTTCAGTCCCATGGACAAATTCTTTGTGTCATTCCCCAGACTCGCTCTGTCTTTGATAAAAGTGCTTTTAATGTCTTTGCTCCCTCATCTTGGTCTGAGCTTCAAGGTCACCTGAAACTGGATTCTTTAGTTCAATTGGAGGTTTTTAAAACTAGGATAAAGGATCATCTGATCAGCTTGTGGACATGTTTGAGAGCTTAATAGTGCTAACTTATAAATTGATGCATTAGTTGTTACAATATGTTTTTTCTTGTTCTCTTTGTGAAACTTTTTTATGCTGCTGTCTTGGCCAGGACTCCCTTGTTAAAAGAGACTTTGCATCTCAATGGGAATATTCCTGGTAAAATAAAGGTAAAATAAAATAAAAATAAAACGTACCTGCAGTCTTTGGCACTACATCTGCATTCAACTGCAAGATAAACAAACAAAGTCAATTGAATGAATGAATGTTTTCACTGAGTAATGCACTGTCCTTATCCAGGAGGCTAATGCTAACCAGCTACCTCAATGGTTATTCTTCCAAGCGGTTCACCGTCCGCCTCGATGTCCATGAACACAGCCGGGTTAGTGGAGGGACCGGAGGAGAACAGCTTTGCAGCGGCGATACCCGGAGAGCTGTATCTGATGCGGTTTTTGACTTGCAACATTTCTGCTCAGCTGACAGAGAGAGGAGGACAAACAGGCCATGGGTGCTGCTGGTGTTTACATCTGACGTCACACAGAACTGACGCTTTATAGCAACAGCGACCCCACGTGGCGAGGATCAGCCTTATGAACACACCTTTGAGGTAGTCATGTCTCAGGCCACCTTCAACAAGTTGTCTTTGATAAAGTTTCAGAATTTGATATACCTTTTAGCCACATAATACAGTTGTGCTCATAAGTTTACATACCCTGGCAGAATGTATGGTTTATTGGGTAGTTTCTGTTGTCATTATGATATAAAAAGAGTAAACACAGTTGTGTGATAAAAATTTTGCTTCACCCAACCACTAACCATGAGTGAAAAAAAAGGTTTTTCTCATATCATTCCTATTCTCTGAAAAATTGACAAAAAAATCACAGATTTTGCCAGGGTATGTAAACGTATGAGCAAAATTGTAAATGGCCGATGTTACAACCTTGGGTGATGTGACATTTTTTGTTGTTTTCTGAAGTCACTGTTAAATCTGCTGTTGGTAGTCACAGAGTAAACATCTGTTCAGAGAGAGGGACTTCTAATGTCAACACTATCCCTCCCAACCAGATTTCCTCTTAGCCCCCCAACACAGATCTGTGTGTGCAAGGCTAAGGGGATTCTCGAGCCTGGTGGGACAGCTTAGGGTGTTGAAACCCTTTTCTGTCCATTGTTGATCTGTGGTGGAAGGAGGAGGAGGGAGGCAGAGGACTCAAGAGGTTACAGGATACTGTGGACCAAGGCACCAAAAAAAATACATAAATAAATAGATAAATAAGGAAGTAGAGAAATAAAGAGGTAAAGAAATAAGATAAAGTAAAGAAAGAATAAGGAAAATAAAATAAGCCAAAGTAGTGGAATAAAAAGAGTAAAAGATTGTGCATGTTTGTAAATGTGTGTGTGTTTCTTGAACATGAACAAACACACACACTCTTTTACTCTTGTTATTCCACTATTCGGCGTGTGCAGTCATGATCGTGCCGGACTCATAACCAATCGGAGGACATAGTAGGGGACGCCCCTTAACCAATCAGGACAGAGGATTCGAGATTAGCTATGATTGGTCCGTCATAATGGGAAGAGGGGAATAATAACATGGCTTGATACATAGACATTGGAAAACACAGAGATTTCGCATTTGTCTCAAATTACTTGAATGACCGATGAGTACTGATGGGCACTATGACCTTTTCTCCAAACCCAGCAGAAAATAAAGTAACGTTTTTCACACCATTCCTACCAACAGCAGCTTTAACACCGTCAGTGTCTGGTCCAGTGTCAATGTTTTCCATGAAAAATGATGCATTCCAAATCCGAATTATCAACCAAGGATATTTTATTTGGGCTTACTTAAACAAACAAAAAAAACGTGGTGATGAAACTGCAGTTACTTTGCTGTTAAAATTTTTTATAGAAATGTGATGCTCTTTGAGTGACTGATAAACTGATAGTATGCAAAGTTGACGCCACTTATAATTTTCACATTTCACGGACTGGGTTCTGAAAAGACTTTGTGAATTCTGATATGTTTTCTATTTCTTCATTTACTTTAAACCATTCACTGTGTTGAAAAATTCAACTTTCAACTAATAAGCCTAATTGGCAAATACCAAAGAACTAACAGTTTGACCATAGAGTTGTGCCTCCATTTTCATATCATACATGTTCAGCAATGGGGTTGCCAATGGCTTGTCAGTTTTATTGTACCTGTACACACTTGTAGAGTGCTCAACCAGCAAGAGAAACTACAGTCACGGCCAAAAGTTTTGAGAATGACACTACTATTAATTTTCACAAAGTCTGCTGTTTCAGTTTTTATAATGTCAATTTGCATATACTCCAGAATGTTATGAGGAGTGATCAGCTCAACTGCAATTAATTGCAAAGTCCCTCTTTGCCTTGAAAATGAACTTTATCACCAAAAACACATTTCCACTGCATTTCAGCCCTGCCACAAAAGGACCAGCTAACATCATTTCAATGACACACAGGTGTCACACACATTAACACAGGTGTGGGTGTTGATGAGGACAAGGCTGGCGATCAATCTGTCATGATTGAGTGACTGGACACTTTAAAAGGAAGATGGTGCATGACACCATTGTTCCTCATCTGTTAGCCATGGTTACCTGCAAGGAAACACGTGCAGCCATCATTGCATTGCACAAAAAGGGCCTAACAGGGAAGTTTATAGCAGCGAGTAAGATTGCACCTCAGTCAACCGTCTATCGAATTATCAAGAACTTCAAGGAGAGAGGTTCAATTGTTGCCAAACCGGCTCCAGGGCGCCCAAGAAAGTCCAGCAAGCGCCAGGACCGTCTCCTGAAGGTGTTACAGCTGCGGGATCGGGCCACCATCAGTGCAGAGCTTGCTCAGGAACGGCAGCAGGCAGGTGTGAGTGCATCTGTACGCACAGTGAGGCGAAGACCTTTGGAGGAAAGCCTGGTGTCAAGGAATGCAGCAAAGAAGCCACTTCTCTCCAGTAAAAACATCAGGGACAGACTGATATTCTGCAGAAGGTACAGGGACTGGACTGCTGAGGACTGGGGTAAAGTCATTTTCTCTGGTGAATCCCCTTTCCGATTGTTTGGGGCATCTGGAGGAAGGCTTGTTCGGAGAAGACGAGGTGAGCGCTACCATCAGTCCTGTCTCTTGCCAACAGTGAAGCATCCTGAGACCATTCATGTGTGGGGTTGCTTTTCGGTCAAGGGAGTGGGCTCTCTCACAATCGTGCCTAAAAACACAGACATGAATAAAGAATGGTACCAGAACGTCCTCCGAGAGCAACTTCTCCCAACCATCCAAGGGCAGTTTGGTGATGAAGAATGCCTTTTCCAGCATGATGGAGCACCTTGCCATAAAGCAAAAGTCATAACAAAATGGCTCGGGGAACAAAACATTAAGATTTTGGGCCCTTGGCCAGGAAACTCCCCAGATCTTAATCCCATTGAGAACTTGTGGTCAATCCTCAAGAGGCGGGTGGACAATCAAAAACCCACAAATTCTGACAAACTCCAAGCATTGATTCTGCGAGAATGGACTGCCATCAGTCAGGATTTGGTCCAGAAGTTGATTGACAGCATGCCAGGGAGAATTGCAGAGGTCTTGAAAAAGAAGGGTCAACACTGCAAATATTGACTTATTGCATGAATTCTGTGTAATTCTCAATAAAAGCTTTTGATACTTATGAAATGCTTCTAATTGTATTTCATTATACCATAGAAACATCTGACAAAAACACCTAAAAACCCTGAAGCAGCAGACTTTGTGAAAATGTAATATTTGTGTCATTCTCAAAACTTTTGGCCATGACTGTACATATATCACTGTTCACCATCACTTACTCAAAGTTTGTATGGGTATCTAAAATAATTAGGTAAAATTAATTGCAAAAATCAATCGTTATGACTGAATCATTGGTGATCATATTGTGATCACAGGTACATTAAGCTACTATTTGAGCCATAGAGTAGGCCTACATTAATTACATGTTTTGTTTTTTTAGCCCATCTTAAACAAATCTTGAATTATATCCTCAGAGACCCATGTGGTTTTTTCAGCTGCAATCTGAATGACTCACCTATTCATTGAGAAAGATGCTGCAGAAACAGAATGAATGTTCATTACCTTTTTGGTGTAAATTTCATCTAACAGGAAGCATTTTGCTTAATTTACAACTTTGAATTCACTTATGTATCGACACATTTTTGAAGTGGGCCATTTTCAAAGCGGATCTTTTGACCATTGGAGAAGTGTTGCTGATAACTTTAACAATACCAGTGTGCACATCACCAGGACACTGAGTCAATCAAATGGATATCATCCATTTCTACTTGAATTGACACCGGATACTATGACTGGATGACATTTGAAAGTTTCCTCATTTCATTAATTTTTTGCTACTTGATTGCTACTATTGCTTGATTTTGCAACTACATTGTTTAAGATTGATTTTTTTTAGCACAAGTAGTTTACTTTTATTTAACTTCTATGTGTAAAGGGTTTAATGATCTCTGCGTGCACTTTGTATATCAAACAACAAAGAGGCCATTAACTGTGTTTCATCTGAATACATATTTATTAGATAAATATTAGGATGTCACGTCATCTAACTACATACAGATTTGCAAGACTAAAAATCACAATGATTTTCTGACCAGTTTAGAATATGAAATGATTGTACATAGAATGTACAAAACCAAAGAGACAACTGCCACTTGTTGTGCCAATCACTTCAGATTGTACCTTTATAGCATATTTTTGCCAAATTGCATAAAAATTGTAAATTTGACAAAATTCTTTTTACAAACTGTAAATCTGGAAACAACTGGTAAGAGCCACTCAAAGCTCAGTGTCTCCGTGTCCCAATTATACCTCAAAAGGCTTTCATAATTTTGTAGCACCTTTATAAAGTACACAGGTAATAGAGAAATACACAGAGGTTTAATATTACACAAAGGAAAAAATGTCTTCTTTTCTTGGAAACCCCGCGTGGAGGGGCACATAAAGTATCTTACATAAATGAACAGGCGTGGTTAGAGAGGTCTGCACAGACGCAATCAAACAAAGACTCATTTTGCCAATTCAATGTCTGACAGGAGGATGGAAGCTTTACAAATTCTAAATACACTATGCACACTCCTCCTGGAGAAAATGAATACATTTCTGTTAACGTGTCTCTATTTGTCATTTACAGTATATACACGTATCCCTCACACCCCAAACCCCACACCCGACCCACAGCCACAACCTCCCCGTGCAATGCAAACAGGAGGGTGCCTTCCCCTAGAATTTCACTTTACAACATTAATTGCATTCTCTTTTTAAACCCTCGATTTCCAAAGTCTGCAATCAGACAGTACAATTTGTGTCGCTCAGATTACTTGACGTGATTCTGTGAAAGGTTATACTTACACACTGTGTAGGGAAATTAAACATCCCAATGCGGCAGTGCATTGTCTTTAACAAACACATAAACAAACACAGACAATCTGATCCTTCAGCTGTGGTAAATGCAGGTGATTTGATCAATTCAGAATAATAATAAAGTCTTATTTGGTTTTTCCAACAGGTAAAAAATCTCTAATGGGGGAACTTTTATCAACAACATACAGTATACTTTAAATCCATTGACTGTACTGCATACAACTGTGTAAACCAAATTTGAACTGTTATAAAAACACAGGATGAATAATAACTTAAAACAATATAAAATGCGTATTTTTACAAAATAAAAATACACAAATCATGTTCACCCATTTTTGCAAAGTATAGTTATCAAAAGCTCATTATCAGGCCTCAAAATAATTCAGAGGATGTGCCACACATTCTCACTTTAAATAAAAAGGACGAGGTCACTTGTTCCAATGTTTTAGGCAAATCTTTTGTTGAAGAAATTTGGACCTCAAAGCTGCATTAACAATCTTCAGACAGAGAAAAGCAGCCCATTTAAAGCTGACTTATCTTTATATCAAAAGAAAAATAAATTCAGAAAACTTGCCTGCTGAGCGATTGAAGTAATCCCTTTCACTGATGCATTGTCATTGTCATGGAAAACTGTCCACAATACACAGTAACTCAGTACAAGGCCAGTGAGAGTGCATTTAGATCCATTTGTTACAATATCGGACTGCTTATGAGGGATTCTCTGCGTGAGTGTGTGAGGTCCTTGACAGACATACAGTACCGTGTAGTTGCCAGTAATAGATAGGTACAGTACTGTACAGTCACAAAGTATTCACAAAGGGTATATACAACAGCTCTTGAAACACTGTTGGATCATGCAGGATGTTTTTGTCCTCAAAGATGCAGGTCAACAGCAACGAAACCACAAAAGGAGAGATCAGTACAATCACACAGACGTTCTTATAAAATACAGTGATTTAAAAACTTCTGCTGACGTCTGTCGGATGTTCAAATCCTGCCCTTGCTTCGATATAATATCCAGGCGGACAAAAACCCCTTACAAAAAGCCTGGGACACCTTTGGTGATGAGTATCTGATTCATTTCAACGTGGGGAAAAAAAGAGAAAACACGGAAAAGGAAAACGATGATAAAAAAACTGATGAATTTAAAATAAAATAATAAATACAAAGACAGAGAACAAATTTGATCAAGCACGTTTAGGCTGGACAAAGACAACAGGAGCCATTGGCACACATGCACTTGTGAACAAAATGGTGCTGA
The DNA here is from genome assembly GCF_009762535.1 of Notolabrus celidotus. NCBI lineage: Eukaryota > Metazoa > Chordata > Actinopteri > Labriformes > Labridae > Notolabrus > Notolabrus celidotus. The sequence continues at coordinate 13,127,509 of NC_048275.1, read as the reverse complement.
ATTTGATGAGGAAGAGCGAAACATTACAATAAATACACAAAAACAACGGCAGACAGGAAGAAGGAGAGAAACCGGACAGCTCTCGAGGTGGACTGACTTTTCTTCACATCCTACTCTCAGCTGTCTTTCACATACGCTTGCAGGCAAACAGAGAGGACACATAGACATACACATTCACACACGGGTATATACACACACACACACACACACACACACACACACACACACACACACACACACACACACACACACTCTCTCTCTCTCTCTCTCAAACACACACACACGCACACACTACATTGCACAATGTGCACTCGTTTCCTCTGTTGACACCGGAGGACCTTTTACTTTATCCTTTCAGTGCTCTGATTTTGATAAGTTCCAGTTATTCAGCTGTCACACATTCATGCTGACATGTTCTTGGGGGGGGGGGTCAAAGGTCGTCAGCATGTGCCAAAGTTTTGGAAGAACACATTTCAAATCGGCTAAAAACACTCCAACAAGACATTGTTTGTTTTTTTTTCACAAAAGGAAAATCATAATAAAAAAACAAAGCTACAACACTCTCCTCCATGTCGCTTACACATGATGATTATAGCTGCACAGTTTTCAGTTGAAAAGTCACAAATATCATATATGTATTTATATAATATCACTTTAGTGTCCGCCAACGGTTGTAAAAGTTGTGTTTCGAGTCAGGCGGTGGAACTGGTGCGTGGAATCTTTACATGAGGAAAAAAAAAAAAAAAAGAGAGTGAGCTGCGATCCTGCTTTCTCCCTTGGAGTTCCCAAACAGGTACCTCTTTTTTCAGTCTACTCCTATGCCACACAAAAAATCTGTTGAGGGAGTTTGTGTGTGAGTGTGTGGGCGTGGGGGGGGGGTCACAGGAAGCAGCTTGAATAGGAGGTTGGTGACGTGTCTGTGGACGGACAGTCAAACACATCACGTCTCCTGTAGGTGCAGGAGGTTTCTTTTTGAAGGGGGGGGGAGGGCTAGTTGTTCTCAAACAGGGAGAGAAGGTCGTCGTTGCTGTTGGCGGGGAGGTCCGGGGGGTCCAGGTATGATAGTAGCTCGTCTGGGTTGGCCAGCTCTGGAAGCAGCTGGAGATAAAAGGCAGAAGAAGACAATTTAGAATGATATTTATCAACTTTCACTAAACATCGCCATCACAGCAATTTTAACGTCTGGACACAAACGGAGCACACAGCAAAGAGATGAGAGCAGCTGCAGCAGACAACAAGCTGTTAACAGGAAGCTTATGGTGCCGGAAAGCGAGCACACTTACATCCAGCGAGGGTTCAGGCATATCCTGGGCGCCCTGACCCATCTGTTCCGAGGAGGGGTTAAAGTTCAGATCGCTGTGAGGGTGACTGTTCTGCCCCGGCTGCTGCTGCTGAGGCTGCGGCTGAGGCTGCGACTGGCGAGGCGGCTGCGATGATTGGCCGCTGTGATGCAAGGGCTGCCCTGACTGGCCAGTGTGATGTAAGGGCGGCCCCGATTGGCTGCCGGGGTGGGGAGACGCATGCAAGATCTGCTGCATGGAGTTATGGGACTGATCGGAATGGGACATCTGCAGGTGTGAGAAGGAGAGAGGGAAAGCGAGAGAGAGATGGGGGGGTGAAAAATAAAGAAGAAAATGAAGTGACAGAGGAAGAAGGTGAGGTGTTAAGGAGGAGGGAGGTGTGTGGGGAAGAAAGAGAGGGAAAGCGGAATGAGTTCCAGCGTGATTAATATGAAACAGGCTTTATAAATGGAAGCTGTGATCGGCAGACATGTACAGCTGCAACATTGTACGGTGACATGAGCATGTGAGCATGACTGAGCACACATGCTGGCTAGAGGCACAGGCTGCACCTTGTTCTAATAACATATCTGATTCTCTCATTTCACTGTGGCACAGATTGTCTGCAGACTTTCATCTACAAACTAAGGTACTGGATTATGCTACAAGACTGAATAACATTGCACAAAACTAAAAGAAGTAGGATTAAACTAGACTGTTAAGCAGAATTCTGGTGCAGTGTTTAGCAAAGCAAACAACACAGCAAGTCAGTCCTACTTACTACATCGTTCATGCCATGGCTGAGCGGCTTGTCCTGCGAGAGGAGTCCACCAGGTCCATCTGGGGGGTGGGAGAGCTGTGGGCCATGGATGAAGTCATTCATAGCAGGACCTCCTCCACCACCACCGCCTCCCCCTCCTCCAACTCCACCACCAGAGGGGTTCCCATGAGGGAAGTCAAAGCTCCCCTGGCTGTGGTAACTGTTGCCTGAAACAACAGAAGCACAAGAGCATTTTGTTAGGATGTTAGCTTCACTTGTTTGAGGAGTCCCTGCTGTAGAAAACTACAGCTGTTTTGAAAGATGTCATCGTGTTATCTTACCCTTCCTGTTTTATAGAGCTAAATTGCAGGAAAGTTTGTATCTTGCTCTGCTTGTGTTACACTTGAGATTGTTCTTACTGTCCCTTGTGTATTTGCAGTTGATGTATTATTGTTTTTCTTGAAATGCTCATCCAGGGAGTGCTTTGCAAATGAGCTAATGCTTACATGTTTATGCATCTGTTGTTTTTTTTTGCAACCAGAAGGTACAATACTGGGATTGCACTGTGGATATGCATTGTTGTCTTAGTTCTGGTTAACTGGTGGCTTAGGTAGCAACTTCTAAATCCCAGTTAGCTTGGCTCAAAAGCTTAGACCTCTATTTTATTTTAAACGAGACCATTATCTTCAAATGAAACACCATGCTGATTTGAAGAAGACTTGAAACCAGCAACTGAAGCCATAAAATTAGACAGGAAAATGTTAATGAAGTTAAAAGTCAAGGAGAAGTTGGGCACTTCTCTTATCTGGTGTCATTCTTATTAGGAACTCTTTTGCCCCCTGCTGGCCACTGGACAGATTGCAGGTTTAAACCATGTCCACATTGGCTTCACTTTTGAAACCTGAGGCTGTGAACACTTTTTATCTGAAGTCTCCACAACCGTTCCAAAATGCTAACTTTTCAAATTGTTTTCATATAACATCATTCATGCTTTCAACACAAAGAGGTTTCAATATTTTAAACCGAGTTCACCTCTCCTAAGGGCTGTTTCTTTGTGTAATGCACCACAGACACATCTTTCCAAATGACAAAGAATGAGCTGACTACTCTGTTATTTCTCTACATATTATGATCCTTGCTAATCTTCTTTACCTGCTCCAGGGTAGTCTCCCCCATTGCCGCTTGGATGTTGACCCGGGTGTGGTGGGTACGGGCTGGGACCAGCGCCTGGGATAGGTCCATGTCCTGGGCCGGGTCCAGGCCCCAGCTGGGCGATCATCTCCATCACATTGGGCATGGTCATCTGACTGGGACTCATGGTCTTGAAGCGCTTGGCAATTGGTCCGTCAGGGTCCTCTTTGATGTGTAGCTCGGACTTAATGGGGACTGGTCGCCAGCTGCATGTCGGGTCTATGGTGACCTCTTCAAACTCCGAGCTGGTGAAGGAGAGAATAGAAAGTGTTGGAAAACAACAGCTTTACTTCATCAAGGGGTTGAGCAAAAGGTACGAAACTTACTTTTGGATTGCGTTAAGGATCCCCCACATGTACTGATCCACCTCCAGACCTTCTAATAATGCCGTTTTACTGAAAGGAGGAAAAGAAACATCAGATATATTGCTTTCAAAGCACTTTTTATTGGTGATCCTATCTTTAGACCTCTTAAAAAAAGAGTAACTTTTCACTCACTTGCACACAGGACACCTCCACGTCCCCCTCTCACAGTTGAGCTGCAAGTACGACTCCAGATCAAAGCACTGTGGAGAACAACAACACGGTTAACATCATATTTGCCTTTTCAAAGCCACACCATAGTTCATGAATAACAAAGTTTGAGCGCCTCCTGAATCCGAACACACCTGGACATGTTTGCAGTCATGCCCTCGTGCAGGTAGCTGGATGCGTCGGAAGGTAATGGGACATTTCAGCGACACTTTAATGGCCGTCTGCTCCACTCCGTCTTCCCCGTTTAGGGTAGTGTTGCCTGCCGAGGCTGCCACGCTGCTGAAGTTCCTCTTAACTAAAAGAAGTGTAACAGAGTAAAGGCATTATTTTGTTGCAGGTGTACATCAAGACCTATCTTAAAGTGAAACATAAGGAGAAACAGATGCAAGCTTGTGTAATTAAGATGTACTTTTGCATATTAACAGCACTAAGAGACAAAATGAGGCGTACTCTTGGTGATGCAGTGATCTGCAGGAAGGAGTCTTTTCTTAAGGAGCCCCTGGAGGACGGATCGCACAGATGGCCGGTGGACCAGCTGCAGCACGAACAGGTGGGACTGCAAAGCAACATGAGAACATGGAAAAGTGAGAATCAAACGGATCCGTCTGTGTAGCACATCTTGTGTTTGATACTCTCTCCAGTTTTTTGTGTAATTGCAGATTTACCTCAAAATCTCTACACTGTTTGTAGACGCTTAATGTCTCGGTTGTGTTTACTTACACAGCAGCAGGCGGTGACCGTAATCTGGATCGTGTTTCTTCCAGGTTGGCATACGTGCTTCAGGTGCAGGGGTTTGTGGGAGGTTTTGTTGTCCCCCCTCTCGATGGTGAGAGGCGTGGCGTTGACACTGACCTGGACGGAGGCAGGCCAGTTGGTGTTCATCTGCCGGTCTTCGTGGTGGTAGCACTTAAACTGCAGCTCAAGGTCTGACCTGTGGGAGAAACAAATGAGTCAGCATTTAGAAAGCAAAGAAATAGCACTGATTTTGTTTGTCTGTTAGAGTTTGTGGAAGAACAAATGACATGCAGAGGTTTATAAATATGGCAATAGTCGTTTTTCGACTGCAGGGACTTTACCCCTGAACTTTGTGCATTTCGACCGGAGGAACCAGGGTCTAAATTTAGTTCAGGGGGAGACAATCCCCCCCCTAAAAGGCCCCCACTTGGGGGGTAGTTCTTTTCAAAGGTCCTGGGTTTTTCGGTTGAACGTAACAGTGTTTGTGGGGTTAACACAGTTGTTGAAACACAGAGGGAGTTTCTGGGAATGCATACTAGTTTAGCTTTTTATTAAGATTTCAAAATATTATTTAATTTTTTTTTGTCTTCATACCTCACTGATTTGCACAATCTACCTGGGACTTCAGCCCGCGGTCAAAACGTCGACAACAATGGGGGCACAGGAACCTTTTAGTTCAGGGTAAAGTAGTTCTGGGGGCTAAAAGACCCCGGAACACTTGGTCGAAATGCACCTAATGCATGTCTCCCGCTTAATCAGTTTCTTTCCAGGTGTCCAAATATCACTACACCCCTTAAACAATCACTGAACTGCAGAATTTTAAAAAGAGTGGTACAGCAATTATTAGGGACACATCTTATCAAGGGAGGAGTGTGATTTGGAAATATCTTGTTGCTTGAGGCACGTTCAATGGTCCTACCTCCACATGAGGGTCTGGTGGACGGAGGGTCGAAGGTGGAAGACGTGGTTACTGACAGCCAGGTTGTGCTCTAAGCGGAATGGCTCTAGCACCACCCCATCCCTGACTGGGAACGTCAGCCGCAGCTCCTCGTTGGGGTTAGCTATGAAAAGAGAGGGACATTGAGGGGTTAACTTTTGGTGACAATACGCCAGATTATAAACGAAAGTGTCATGAACCACTTGTGTTAGAACTGCAGGGGTACTCACTTGGAGGAGGTGGAAGTGCTGTCATATTTGGTTTCATTTCAGGTGGAAACGGGGGTTTCACATCCTGGTTTGGCGACAGGTATGGAGGAATACCACTGCCGGGGGTCATGGGCGGTGTAGGGTTTCCAGGGACCGGGGAGTGGGGGTAGTTCCCGGGCCTTGGGGGCTGTAAAAAGGAAGAAAATTGCCATAATGAAAACATCTGTATGAGTCTTTTCAAATACAGAACATGATCATATCTTGCTGAAACATACCCCATTGCCTTGACCGTAGGAGTATCCACCTCCAGAGAAGGTGGTGCTCTGACCATTGAATGGCTCTTGCTGGAAAGGAAGCAAGAATAATTGTATTAAATATAGTTTCCTACAGCAATAATAATGCTAACATTTCCTGCATTCTGCACAGTGCATTCTTGGAGAGGCTCCAGTAAGTTGTTTCAGAAAATGGATGGATGATAAGTGGCGTGGTTTAACAGACCTTGTAGTACTGGCCCATGGGCATGCCAGGCGGGTACTGTCCTTGGCCCTGCTGTCCTGGCATCCTCTGGCCGGGGTAATTAGGAGACGGCAGCGGCCTTGGGGCGTTCGACGTGGGGTACTGGCCCTGCTGTGGTGGGAACTGACTGTTCGGCCCGTACTGCTGGCCCCCGTAACTTCCCTGGAAGAAGCAGGTGAAAGGAGAAGACATTAAACATGTGTTTTAGTGTTATGTGACGCATGGGGCTCTGCTTTCCAGACAATCAAATCTTCAGCTGCAGACACTGAAAAGTCCAACAGGCATATTACTGCAAGTTTGATGAGAACAGGTGTACAGCATGCACAAACCAAGAGCAGTTTAGAAGGGAAGGGAAAAAGATTAGGGAGAGGAATTATCTATGTAGCTATCAGCTAACTTATAATCTAAAATGACCAATCATATGAGCCTCTCTTGCTTTTTACCAGAATATTCATGACATGGCCACGTCCCTTAAAATGATTTTACTTTTAAACTTTGATCTCAGGGTGACAGATGTCAAGAAAAGCTGAGGTGATATTTTTATTGTAACACCTATACTGTACCTTAGAAATGTAAGTAATACAAAAAGCACTGCTGTCGTGCCATCCTTGTGTAACATGGTAAACAGTCTTTCTTTAAAATTAAGGAAGAAACACACATCAGTCCAGCTGCTGTGCTTGTGCTGCAGGAATTTATCAAACTGCATGATTTTGTTGCTGTGGGAAAGGAATCCAACAAAAAGCACATCTGGTTTTATGGAAGTGTGGTTGTTGTGATCATAATATTAGTGAGAATCTAACTCAGATCATTGTAAATTTGTGTTTTGGTGCACAAGTTTAGCTTGAGTAGATGAGTGTAGCAAAGAGAGACCTAGCATACATGGGGTGTTAAGTGATTTTGCAGCGATCTGTGAGCGTGCATCTCTGCCAGCTAAAGCGACAAACCAGCCTTAGCTGCTCCGCTTCTCCCACCTGCATGCAATCACATTTTGTTAATGTGCAACATGCAGAAAAATATCCCTGTGCCACAAGAAAATAGAGCCCAGGTTGTTTCAATTAGAGGATATTTCCACTCACCTCTCCAGGATACGGCCTCTTCATCCCCGGCATGGGCATTCCCGGTCGCGGTCCACCAGGGTACCCTTGCTGAGGCATTCTTTGGCCGTGTGCTGCGAAAGGCCCCATGCCCGGGGTCCGAGCCTGGTTCATGCCCATGGGAGGACCACTCATGTTAGGGTTGTTCATAGCTGATCCCATGCTGGCTGGATTCATGCCTCCTGGGGGGCCTCGGGGGCCTGGCTGGTTCATGAACTGGCTGTTGTAAGTCTGTGTGGGGCCCATTTGGAACGATGAACACATCTGGAGGCACAGCAGAGCGTTTGATTGGGTTATTCTGGATTTCAAGGAGGTGGTTAAATAACAGGTTTCTGTGCATATTCATATTTAACATGCTGCTTTGTTTGAGCTGTAAGCATCTGTTCACACGTGCACGCTGTACCTGTCCATACTGGTTCATGTCTTTGTTCTGCGTTTCCTGCAGGGCTGCCACTGTGGCCGTTGCCGTGGCTGTTGCTGTAGCAGCAGCGGCAGCGACTGCAGCAGCTGCAGCGGCGGCGGCTGGCTGAGTGAAGTCACTAGGAGGACGTGTGTGGGAGGTCATTCCCATCCCTCCTGGAGGAGCGTTCGGCCCTGCAGAATAACTGCAAAAAAACACAGAACTCATGTTTTAATCATTACACTGAGTTCTTTGGCTTGATTTCATCTTTTGAAAAAAAGAGAGTTGGATCCAGTCTCTTACCTCCCGCTGTATCCCCCAGGACCTCCAGGGTAACCAGGCCTGCCGTACATGCCCTGCTGCATGTACGGCTGGTTGGAGCCGCCTTTGTTTGGAAACTGTTGCTGCTGAGTGTTGAACTGCGGTGAGTTGAGCCCTCCTGCGCTGGCAGACATACCTGATCCCATTGGGTTACCTCCAGGATTCATGGGGTTATTGCTGTTTGCCATGTGGTTAGCTAGCACCTGGATTTAAAAAGAAAATGACACAGGAATAAAAAAAAAGTCTTAGGTTTTTAAATAAAGTCAAGCACTGATTTTGTGTGAGGACTCACAGACCGGCTGCTGCACATGCATGGACATACCTGGCTCTGTGATGTATTGGTCACGCCCCACACGGTTGTAACCACAGACAATGACCCAGGGGGCTGGTTGGTGTTTTGTTGCCAGGGGACAGAGTCATAGGGAAAGGATCCATCACTGGAAAGGGAGATGAAAACAAAAATCATGCGCCTGATGTCACCCAAAGATTCAACCGGCCAAGAAAAGAGCAAACAGAAAGCCAGCAGAGCCGTACATCCGTCCAAAAATGTGAATAATTTGGGAATTCTTCCCGCCAAAATGTGAGGCAATTTGCAAAAGACTGGCGTTCAATTTCAAAACATGTTTTCAGCCAGGCTATCTGCTAATGGCTTCACAGAAAGCTGAGTAAAAAGCTCCAAATGAGCCGATGAGCAGTTTAATGTCAACACACAAAACTCACAAACACACACACACACACACACACACACACACACACACACACACACACACACACACACACACACACACACACACACACACACACCAATAAAAACAAATACGATTCAATGATCTCTTTGAGTTGTTGAAAAGCCTTTGGATATGAATCAGTGGAGTGCAGTTGGAATGTTTAACATCCAGATTTAAAATAAATATCAACTGAAAATATGAGGGTCTGTTACATATGATAAACAAGCTCAATCCTCATGGGGGGAGGGAAGTGGCCGGTGCGATGGGAAGAATTGCTGTTTTTGGAGAGCAGTTTGTTTTTGCTCAGAGGTTAGCTCTTGGAATGGACGACATGTTCAATATTTCCTCATAAAGGCACAACATTATCCTAAGATCCTCCGCAGAGGCAAACAGGACTCTTCTTGGCTGACTACAGTTTTTTTTTTTTTTCTGAGTATAAGAGAGAGGCATGAGCACACGATGTTCTCCTAAAAACATTACTTCACAGCTCTCCTCAATGCTGGTTTGTTCCTCCTCTGCACCCTAAATCACCCAAGCTCTGCTCTGGCTCTTACTCAAACAATGGGGATCCTTTGTGTCTGTGTGAAAAGCTTCTCTTTCATGGTTTTTATTATTTGATTTTGATGAATAAGCTGGGTGTAATGCATATTAGGTGCTTGAGAAAAAGAGGGGAGAAATGGGACATAATATTTCCGTGATCTCTCTCTTTGATTACATCTTCCCTGACACCTACATCTGTTGTGGTTTTAACCACCTGTGGTGTGGCGTGGAGTTATTTCTCACTAAAAGAAAAAATGAAGGTAAAGTGCATTCATCATAAAACTGTTGAATGTTGCTGAAACATGATGAAATGATTGAAATGAATGATGATGATTCCTTTTTTTTAAAGTTATATTTTTGGCCTTTTTGCCTTTATTTGTAGGGGAGTAGAGAGCGGGGGAGGACATGCAGGAGATGGTCGACCGGCCGGGAATCAAACCGGCGACCCCTGCGTTTTGGGGGTACGTGATGATCTAATGAAAAAAGTTTCATGTAATTAGTAGTATTGTTAAATTGGTAACCTTGGATCTAATAGAGAATGTGGTTTCACTGAACAATTAGCACAGACTGTGTTCATCAGACAGCAGGTGTCTCAGAGACTCCCCACTGACCTGTGCGTGAGGCCGGGCTTCATGCTGTTCATGCTGGGCTGCATGGGGACTTTTCCCTGCGGCTCGTTCTGCCGGTTCTTCTGGTGACGCAGCAGGAGGAGACGACCCAGCTCCTCGCACCACGACGACAGCAGGGCTGTGAGGAAAACACACAGACACACACACACACACACATAAACATAAGCTTTAGCTTCCCTGCAGCACACACAAACACACAGATTTGCCTGAATGGAGATGGGTTTGCACATTGATACATGAGGTGGACGTTTGCAGCTCTGTGTTTGAACGATGGCATAGAGGCTACAGGATTTCCTTTGTTTTAAACATCACTTGTAACAAATCAAATGAATAGATTTACCCGGTGAGGTCTCTCGACAGTGAATCACATGCCCGTTTACAGCCTGAAGTTATTGCTAAAGCCTCCAGGGGGCAGCCTAACTCACTGAACCCCATCGATTGTTTGGCTGTGTGGATTTCACAACAGTTACATCACACCATCTCTACCTGCAGTGTAAAATATAAACTGAAATGTATCCACGGCACAAAAAGGACCTCCTAGATTTTCTGCTTCAGACGGGGAAGGGCTGTAATGGAGCGCGAGAGGTAGACAAAGGCAGAGCGATCGGGGGTTACAGATAGAATCTATTCAGGAAATAAGAAAGTGTGATATCTTCACTCTCCTCCACTTTTCTTCACTCATCATCTCTTCCATGTCCTCTCATATCTCTGAGGACAAATTACACCGTACAGCCTTCTCATCCACTTCAGAAAGCCAAGAGTAGAGATATTTTTCTCCTGCGTGCCAATGATGTGCCAATATGATTCTATTTTTTCCCCAATGCCAATCAACTTGTCTGTTCTGAATCAATCAGAGTTTTTGGCTCATTTAAAACACTGTGCTTTTGATTTTTTTAGGAAGTCAGCATGACAAACAAACAAAAGGAAAGATAACTGTGTTCAGAGTCTAATTTAATAATTTAAAATGCTATTTTTAGCCGTGTAGACCCAGATACACCAGCTTTTAGGAAGAGCTGCTACCAGGTTTGGGTTTTTTGAGATGTGAAATTATTTTAAAAATGCATGTGGGAGGATTAAACAGTCTGCGACCCTGAAGTTGGCGATGCAATGTGAAGATTTATAAAGCCAGGAAACAAAAACTGTCCATCAAAATGACTTGTGAATTTAACAGAAGTAAAAGCATGCTGTAAATGTAAAAATAAAGTGACCGCTGTGACTAGCTGTCTACATTTATACCATCTGCAACCTGAGCTTTATGATAAACAAAGTGTAAATAATGTGTTATCTTTTCTAAGCAATTAATATTGTATCTTATAAGTGAGGAACGGAACAGGAGAGAATAGGAGAGAGGAAAAAGTGCAGAACAAAGGAGAGGAGCAGTAACACTTTATTCTGGAGGGGTGGAGAGAGCCAAGCCTCCTAGTTAAAGAGGAATTATTCCACCCTGCCATTACAGAGAGCTTATCTCCCCACTAAATCACCACCTCCACACCGAGGGACTGTCTCTTCAACTGGCAACCCACCATTTAGACCTAAAGATCAGCGCAGAGTGAGCACAAGTGATGGAGTAGCTCTGAGAGGAAGAGAGAGCGCGAGAGAGAGGTGGTGACTTATCATATCAGTGTGGCTACGAGCATCCAAATCTAACACGGCCAAGGCCAGAAGTCATTCATAATAGAGTGAGGTTTGCTTGGGGCAATGTGCATATTTAGCCAGCTTAGTGAAGTCAGTGTACATGACCTTGTTTTCACCACATAGTCCCCCCTGTGTTAAACCAGCTGCCAACACCAGCACACACCCACAACTACAACTACAACTACCACACGCCTCTCTGCTCTCAGCCTGCTTTAAACGCCTGTCTCATATCAAACATGCACACACCCACATTCCTCCCAGACATTTCTTTTTTTCATTTCATTTGACAACTCTAAGTTCTATTGTGATCCATCTGTCTAAACTGTTATTACGGGTAATTAAGGTGTAACTTTGCTAATAGAGAACAAGAGGATCAGGTGCCAAGAGCGCAGAGAAATGCTATGCCAAGTTCTCTGACGCCTCTTTATTTGGGCCATTTACTGAATTTGATCAACACTAAAGCTTAAATCATTCTCAGCTACCTGGTGGAGAAGAGCCAAGGCTGACGTTTCAAGCCTTATTTAGTGGAGAAGTTGCAGAAAAGCTCCACAATGCTAACCAAAACGACACAGGATGGGCAAAAAAAGGTGCACCAGCATGAAACATGATGTTAAGTTTAATCACTTTCCTCAGATCCACGATCATGAGATAGATTTACAACTTCATGAAATAGTAACTTTGCTTCATGGTGAGCAAATTCTACCGCACAGAGATCAAAGACAGAGCTTGGTGGGGGGGAATGGTTCTAGTTTTTTCTCCCAACACAGACAGAGACACAGAGAGAGAGGAAAAGTGATGTTTTTTTTATCTCTCTGTCTGCATGCAGTTTGAATGTTTAATGGTGATTTTTGTCGAGCTTTTTCCCAAACACTGGATAATCTGGAGGATCAAGTATGAGCTCTGAAGAAAGTCAATGCTGTTTAGTGATGTGTTGACATAACAGTTTACAGTAGGGAGAGATTGTAGCTACAGTTTGTCAGTGTAGGCTACTCTGGAGTGTTGTGTGAAAGCACTTTATCACACTTTGAAGGACTGTAATTAAGTCATTATATTTTTAAGTCCAACAAAACATAAAAAAATCATACTTGTCTACTTTGGTAACAAATCAGAACAAAAATATTATAGCCTACAATCATAATTTCAGTCCCAGCAGAGTCGGTTTGCGGCAACATGTAGTATTCTTTTCTTTTCCTCATAACAAAATATATGGCTGTGTTTATCACAATATCAAAATAACATTATGCCTCACACTACTCTCTCTAGAGACGTTTAAAGAAGTGTTTCCCTACCTTTAAAAGAAGTTGCTGCTGCCCATACAAATCCAGTAATTGCATTTATCTAGGCTAATCTAACCATTCATGCCATCACACTGCGAGTGGACACATCAGAATGCATTCATGAAAGAACAGGAAGGCATTTCAAACTAACCCTTTAAGTACATGACTCCAGTCTAGGTGACCAAGTTCTCCGGAGTTCATTTGAGTCCCCATAATGGGCTTTGACACAGTGAGCTCTTCCTAACAACTGGTCTGTTTAGTCCCAGGCCAGCAGAGAGAGAGCAGAGAGAGCAGAACATAAGCTTATTTCTCAGGGAACTCTCCTGAACCCTCTCGAACAGCTCCGGTTCTTAGAAGCTGCAGCTTTCTAAGTGAGTAATGCCCCGAGACATATGGGCCCTCCTCACGCAGGCTGTGTTTAATGCTGTATGGCTGACTGATAGCAGAAGCCCAGGCTCGTTCTCACCTCACCTCAGCCCCTCTGGGAGCTGCAGGGAGTCGGAGTAAGCCCTGGTAACAGGCTGCAAGGCCCATTAACTAATGACAGAGTGGGTGTACAAGTCCTCTTTTACAAGCAAACCCCAACACTAATTACTATGAACTCTGATAGCGCTGTGTGTGTGCAAGCGTTTGTGTGTGGTTAAAGTGTTTGAGCGTTTCTTTTCACTGGTTAAATCAAGACATACTGCTGACAATCTCATTCTTAAGACACTAAAAATGTGTGAACTGTGACTTAATAGAGTTAGGGTGAGCCCACCGAGTAGATAAACACCTGACACAATTTCAATGTAAAGCCAAACATGCAGCACATTCTACTGTTGTGGTACCACTCAGTGTTACATGTTGGTTTCCTGCAATAAAGCAGAGTGAAATAAAAACACACAAATACAAAAATGCACAAAAACAATGCTAATGCGCTTAAGGTGTCATGTGAAGATGTACATCTAGGCCTGCAAATTACTGCTCATTTAAAACATCTGTAAAACCCTCTGAGCTTACCATTAAGTCTCAGCTAGAACCATACTGGGTGCACAGCTGATTTTGCTAGCTGTGTCTGATGTTAAACTTTCAGTTAACCCTCCTGTTATGTTGCGGGTCAAACTGACTCTTTTTTAAAGTCTATTTTAGGCAATATATGCCTTCCAAACCAGCTAAATGCTGCATAAAAATCTGGGCAGCATCTGACAGAAGAGGAGTAGTGTTCATTTATCGACATCACTTCATAAAAATAAAAAGATTCAAAATTTAAAATAAAATAAACAAAAATCTGTCATGTAAAACTGTTGTATTTATATTTAGGGATTTCCAATGTACATTAAAACAAGTTTTAACATTAATTTTGAGTGAGTTATCCTCATTGAACCATGATCTGTGAGAATTAAAGAACACCAATGGACCAAATCTTGATTTAAATGGTTAGTAATGGAGTTCAAAATGAGATTAGAAAAAATGTGTATTGGGATTTTTTAGGGTTCTGACACTTTTGGATAATTGAATATGGCCGGGTCAAATTGACCCAGGAATATTATTGCTGTTCCAGAGAAATTGACATAACAGGAGGGTTAACACAACAATGATGCTAAGTTTTATAGCTGAGGCTAGTTTTAAACTCTCTGGTAGACCCTACAAATGTTGGCTAATCTTGTTAGCTCCAGCTAATTCTAAACTCTGCAAGACCCCGCACATGTTGCTAGCTCAAGCTATGTTAAACATTATGCTAGCACCCCTCGGATGTTTGCTAACTGTGTTATATCTGAGTAATGAAGCACTCAATTAATATTCGCAAATTTTGCTAGCTATTACTAATTTCAAAACCTCTGCTAGCCCCCACTGTTGTTTGGTTATCTTGCCATCTCTGACTAAACTCTCTACCAGTACTTCAACGATTCATGCAAATTTTTTTTTTTTCAGTTTCACTTGTCAAACTGTCTGCTAGCAGCCAGCTGATGTTTTCTTATTTTACAAGTACTGACTATTGTTAAACTCTCTGCCACCACTACATTGATGTTTGATACTCTTACATAATAAGTTGCCTAAAATCAGACCTTTTAAGCTCTGACACAGTCGGCTATTAACAAGTATCAGCATAACATTAGAAGACCTTTTTGTGGCAAGGCTGCTTTAAGTTAGTTAATTTAGATATTGGTGACCACTAGTGCACACTACCCTTTTGGGGTTTTTCAAGGATATTTCAGAGCTACTATAATAGCAGGTAAATGTTTTACCTGTAGAAGTCAATTCTGAATATGTTTCGGGGGCAGCAAATTCTGGAATATTTATTCCAATGTGGCGAAAAACTGTTTATCTTTAAAATGTTATAAAGGATGCTTGAAAAAACTTTTAACTTCTGTTACTTAGTTATACTCATCATGCTCAACCACATACTCACAAACAGGTGTCCATACACATCATATTTTGTACTTTTGAATTATGTTGATGTAATAACTGTATTTATATTAATTGTTAATTTTGTATATTCTTATGTTATTTTATTTTCAGTATCAACTATTGTCTTTATATGTGTCAATTTAGTATTTTTTAAATTCATTTTTGCTATTAGAACACTATTTGGATGGAGGCTTCAAATAAGCTCTCTGAATTTTCTGCCTCTTCCTGCACAGTGTATTTTTATCTTTTCTCTTTTTTTGTGTGTATTTTCTTTTAATTATGCAAATAAATAAACATAAACATAAACAAGAAATTCCTGAAAAACTGTAGGTGAATTTTACATCTATTGGATTTGCATAAATAAAAATTACTGTAAGTTTTTTTTTCTTAATGTTCATGTTTAAGACCTGATTGGAAGAAATTGTTCCTTTAGTGTAGCAGCTACACAGGATGAAGATACATGGAGTGGAGATACAAGGTATTTCTTGTAGCCACATGAACTACTATGCTCTCCACGACCCTGAGAAATGTATACCCTTACATCACAACTGAGAATAAAATTGCACAAGATCTGGCCGTTAGGCCACATTTGATCACCTACACCACCGACATCAGGCTTTAATAGAGACATGTAGTGCAGAGCATGCGGCTATACTGTATACGTTTGATAACAACACAGACAGAGGAGAAAATACTGCACATAAAATTACACTTTTCTGAGCATGAACATTGCAGCACTAGACACAGAAGCCTTCTGAGACAATGTGTGGGATGATAAAAAGAAGCAATTTATAATAGATATCAGAGACAGAAGTCTGTACAACACTGGCAGGTAGGTCTGTGTGGGTACAGAGTATTATGCAGAAGACGGATATGGGGGAGATATAAAATCCTGCAAATTAAAAAAAAAAAAAATCATGCGTTTTGCAAAAAGTGTAATGGAAGCTATTTAAGCAGTCAATGATATTCCCCATCCTGCCCCCTCTCTGTTCAGCCAACTTCTTCAGAGGTAAGAGCATGTCAAATGGGCTTTAGTCTCAACAGCTTGGAGGCAGAACAACTCAAACATGCCCTGCAGAGAGACAGCTCTGTGTCAGAAATCACACTCAACCTAAACCAGGCCTTTAATGGAGCTAACTCTCTGCGCATAGAAAAAAAAATCTAAATCTGAATTAATCTCTCTCTTAAACTGTGTTTTTTTTTCTCATTTGGTTGCCTTTTACATTCTATTTTGTCTATTTCCTTGTTGGGCCAGTTTGACAGAATTTCATCGACGACCTCTGGCTAAGCACCAGACATGAGGACAGAGGGAGGAGCGGGGGAGGATGGATGGAAGGATGCTAGACAGAGGACAGGTGGATATGGAGGGAGTGGGCATATCCCCTCCTCCCCAGGAATGTTTGTGTGTGGGTCACAAGCCAAAAAAGAGAGAGATGCTGCAGCCCAGAAGGGAGGGTAAAGCTCTACCTGAGTCACTCTGACATCTCCTGCAGGTGCTGGTTTCTGTGGGGTTCAAATTACACATTTTTAAGAAGGGGCAGAGTTATTAGATTCAGCATGAACACCAAACATGATAAAGAATGACGGCTGGATCTGACTGAAGGTGCAATATGTCGGAGCTCTGGTGTGGTATGAGGGATCTCTATGTTGCATGTGGCCAAAGAAACAAAACATTTACAGTCCGGGTGGAGGGTTAGGTCAATCTAAGCTTGATGGAGATTTGCTTAAAAGATCCAAATGTTTGAGTAAAGTTTCAAACATAAGTATGTGTATATATATTCTTTTTGGTAGTGGTAAGGAGTTGCAAAAAAATAAATAAGACGACGCAAAGCTCAAGTATTTTGTGCTGAAAGTCTCAAATTTTAAATGAATTAAGGAAAGAAAAAATTGTTAAAAACGCACATACATTAAGAGTGGGTCCCCACTGATACAATAATATCACAATACTTAACTATCAAATATTATCACTTTTCATTTCATTTTTTACATAACATACTTTGTGTTGTTTTGCATTTCATAACTTTTTAAACTTTAAAAAAATACATCAAAAAACATTCTTAATACCTTCTTTAAGGAACATGATTTTTAGTTAAAGCTCCAGCTTTCTTTTAACTGCCATATCTGTCGTCCACGCTGTCGCTGTGGAAAATATATCGTCTGTTTCTGCAATGTGATGTAAATCGTCTCATCTGAAACATACCCTGTGACAACAACAGAGGCGTGTCCAGACTTATGTGACTGGGGTTGCACAACTGGGACACTAACTTATGCAGAGGTGGTATAAAGTTTGTGCTCAAATAGACACGAGTAAGTAGCATTTATCAAGCTGTTCTGCTTCAGCTTATCATATTTACTTCAATTAATAACATTAAAGTATCACAGAGTGCGCATGTAACTTTAAAATAATGCCACAGAATGGCAATATTTAAATCCTCCAATCTTAATCCTTTCCAAAATCACAAATTAAAGTACTTAAAAATGCAAGCAAAGGTAAACTCATGCACACAGTCAAACTACAAATAATAGTTCTGTTAGCAATGATTCAAGGGGCAGAAGTTTGCTCTTTTTTTATGAGGGACTGGTTCCTCCTTTACGCACGGGCCCTTGGAAACAGAAGGACTGAGTATTTTTCAACAATTAAAATACCAACATAATAAAGTGTCCTACATTTAAGTGCAAAGAAAGTGCATAGTAGCTTATTGCAACACTGTCCAAACACTTGATCTTAACACAAGTCCAGTCTTCAATGAGGCAAGTAACCAATCATAGTTCAAGATTTAGGGATGGCATCAGATTATAAAGGGTCTGGATGGCAGTGCAGTCTTGTTTGCTTTGATAGCTCATTTAGAGGAATCAGTATTAAGATATGATGTGATGTTCTTTATTGTCAATGCTGCACATATTACCTGCTCCTTCAAAAATCACCACAATGACACAAAAACACATAAATAAATAAGAAAAAATACAATAAATAGTACACATTCATACAACACACAGCATAGTCTTAAAGAGAGAACACCATAACACTGTCCCAACTCTAACAGGCTATTTACTATTTAAAATTCTAATAGAGATCGGCACAAAGGAGTTTTTAAAACAAATCAATTTACACTTGGGGACTCCTACCTTCTTCCAGACGGTAAAAGTTCATACTCAGAGTAAAGGATGTGCAACGGGTCGACAAGTATTCTCTGAGCCTGCCCAAGAACACACTGCTCCTAAATGGCCTGTAGGGAAGGGGTTGCCAGTCATTCCTATGACCTATTGATTTCAGTCTGTCCCATAACAAGCTCAAAAACGTTTACTAAAGCTTTAATTTAAAATGAAATAATGATGTCTCTGTATTTGCTTCACTTATTAATATTAATATTAACTTTTCAATACGTAAATGAAAAGCTGAATCTGTTGTTACATTCGCAGTAGAAATCTACAGTGGGTGAATGCTGTTG
Organism: Notolabrus celidotus; assembly: GCF_009762535.1. Lineage (NCBI taxonomy): Eukaryota > Metazoa > Chordata > Actinopteri > Labriformes > Labridae > Notolabrus > Notolabrus celidotus. The sequence goes on along the minus strand of NC_048275.1, from coordinate 13,108,887 downwards.
GCATCACTTTGTTGATGCAGCATGGCTTTAAAAACATTGTGACACTATGATGCATCATTTTTTAAAAACATACTCCCTAAAAATACTCCCATGATGAAGTAACAAACATAAACATTCAGTTAAAAATAACTCCTGTCTATTGGCCAGCTCTACCTGACGGGTTGTTTGTTGCATCCTGTAAATTCAGTTCTTTGAATGACCTCACAGACCACATCCCTCGCACAGCACTACAGGTGTGCGCTGGGTACATTTGTTGTGACGGAGGTTACAGCTCTGACCTGCAGATTTAACCTACATCGCCAGTGGAATATGAAATACAGGTGGTCGGTGTATCTGCGTCACATGCTCTGTGAGTCAGCATGTCCTGCTTGCAGGACTAAGCCTGGGGGTCACAACCTTCCACATCTGTATCAGAGAAACCGTCACAACACACAACCGTCTCGCGCACAGCACGATAACACACACACCTAACATCCACATCTGAGTCACATAGTAAATATGCACAGTTGCAGTCATGTAAGGCATGTAAACACACACGAGTACACAGGTAAGTAGACACAAGCATACGTAGAAAAACAGAAAAAAAAGGAGAGTAAATATGAAACGAGAGGTGTGTGTGGGTGGGTAAACAAACACAGTCAGTGTCTGGGTTTTGTGAAGTATACAGTAAAGCTCCTCACTCGACTAGAACGAGCATCAGAGAACGGCAGGCTGTGAATGAATTGCTCTTATCAGCTATGTGCAGATCCCCACCACTGGAGGGGAACTCACAAATATCACACGCCTAATTATAAGCAGACACACTCCTTGTCTCGACTTCCACAATGTGTCTTTTAACCTCACACTGTTGTTGTTCCTCCGATGAAACTATTAGGGTGAAAAACACAATCAAGAATTCTGAGATTTCTTCGGGGCTGCTGTTTCATAATAGATGAGACGGTGATTAAAAAAGATGACATTCCAGCTGCGGGCCTTTTTACAGGTGAATTAGTAAGAGGAAGAACTTCTTGAGGAGATGTCAAAACACCTCAGCAGTAGCGCTGAATGGAAAAGGAGGCAATTAACAAGGCTGAAGAATTTTTACAAGTGTTTCCTGAAACACATCCTGCAAGATGTGTTTCTCTAACGCCTGGAGGGAGGTTGCAGAGAGCACCACCCTCAATACCTGCCGTCAGTTTGTCCCACCTGAAATTCTGCTCTCAAATTCGAAGCAAGAAAATGTAACACAACTTGCTTTTTCAAGTGACAGGAGGGAGGAAGAGGGTGGAGGGAGGGGATGTGAGTCCGGCATGACAATGATTCATAGAGGAAAAAAAGAAAAGCAGAAACATGCTGCAAAAACAAACCGTGAGCTTACAGTTCAAAGTCAAATGTCATGAATGAGTCACTAAACAGCCTGATGGGAAGTACTCAGGAGGTGTGTTGAGTACAAACAAAGCTTTAGAGCCAGAAAGAGAGAGAGAGAGAAAAGAGGAAGGCTAGAGTGGCTGCATGTGGCTGTGAGTGTGGTTTATTTGAGGATGCAGACGGTTTCAGCACTCAGGCTAACCGGAAGTGCTAAAGCTCCATAACAGCTAGCTGGTAGACGCATTGTGTTATAGTATTTCCCCGCATAGGTCAACAGATGATTGTGTTATTGTTTGCAAGAGCTGTCTGCCAATTAAGTTGTCAGTGTTAAGGTTAGACGGAGCTCTGATTGAACAGCCTGCAGCATCATGTCGCTTTTATAGCCCGGCTAACCTTTCCTCATTCATGAGGTAGAAGTGCACTCTCCCGTTATGAGACATTTGAGGAGCATTAAATAGTTTAAAACACCACCAGAGGATTAAAACAAAAAAGCAGTCCTTTCTGTCTGCTTATCTAACTGCATTGTCCTTCCATGACTACTTCCCCCTCCCCTCCTACCCCTCCTCCTCCTCTTCTCTCTCTCCTAATGAGTGGACAGGCAGACAGGCTCTGGCCCCAAGCACAGGTCAACAACTTAAAAAAAGAATCCACAGTGGAAAGTGGGTCATCTTCTCTTGACATAGAAACACGGACGCACACATAGAAACTGGCGCTCAACACATACATGGATATGCGCTCCTTAAGGTTGGAGAAAGCTGTTGAATGCACGAAGCTGCAGAGGAACAGGGTGAACTGAACCTTTGCAGCAAGATGGGAAGAAGTCTTTTTGCATTTGCATGTATGTAAAGTCATTTAACCTTACATGTGTTTGTTGTTCTATTTGTGTGCAATCAAATCTTACACTCCTGGCCTACAAGCCTGTAAAAATAACCCACACTCACCCAAAGCTTGACCCCTTAAATGCCCATCAACATACCCATAACCTCTCCTCTAACCTTGACCAACAAAGCCCAGAAACAAGCCAGAATGCAACCAATATGATGTACTGTCCACACACACAAAAACCCACTTACAGCCTTATGATAGAACAGCATGTAGGTCAACCTGTGGTCAGCTGATCCATCCTGATCCTGTCTTGTGTGAGCAGCCTGTGTTTAGCCTACACTCACGCTGGCACACCAGATAGAAGATAAGAGCCAACATTATTCAAGGCCTGCATTACGAATGCAACTGTGATGTCAAAGCACGGTGTAAATAATAAAACAGTTCTGCTTTCAGAGTTTCTAAAAAGGCAACATCCGGCTACTTCTGCTTCAGTTTGTGCAACTCTAATTAATCTTCTTAGACTGTAGCTGCTCCATTGGCCTGCTAACCCCTGATCCTGCCCCCACGCATGGACGCAAATAATACAGCAAATACTTCTGTGCAGGGATACACGCATGGATAGCAGAGAAACACAAACACACACACACACACACACACACACACACGCACACGCACGCACACACGCACACACACTTACCCAGAGCCAAGCAAAGTCCCTGCACATCTCATCTCATTCCCTTCATAGCGCAGAGAAAAAGACTCAAGTGTCACAAATGCTCCTGTTCCCGCAGAGGCCGGTGGCAACTCTCAAAGCTTTCGCTGCTCCCAAAGCCTCCTGCCTGCGCCTTATCACTCTCACTCTCTGCACATATCCTTTACTCTGCTCACTCTTTCTTTCTTTCTTACTTCCTCCCTCTCTCTCTCTCTCTCTCTCTCTCTCTCCTCGTCCTGTCTTCCTCTCTCTTTTCTTTTTTTTCTTTTTTGCTCTCTCTCTCTCTCTTCCTCCTCCCTTTGCTCTCTGATCTGTCTTTTTTCCCCTTGTCCAGCGTCTGCACAATGCACATCAATTATTCAGAGGCAGTCTCCCGGTTTCTCTCCGGCTTATCCAATCAGAGCAAGGGCTGTGCACTAATGGGCTCCTGCTGTACCTGCTACCGGCTCCAACACACTCTCGAGACAGCAGGAGGGGGTAGGAGGGGAAGGGGGGAGGGAGGTTGGATAGACAGAGGGAGAAGAGGAGACAGTAGAGGAGGAGGGAGGATGAGAGGAAGAGATAACGACAGCGAGCCGACGCAGACAAACAGGAGTAGAGATAGAGAAGGTAAGATATCAGTGCTTCTCACCTCTGTCGTGAGGTGCTGTTATTGATGTGCTCAGTCTAGTCAGCCTAGCGCTCCATTGCCCTGTTCCTCTAAAGTGCTATCACACACACAGAATGACACATGAATAATCCGTCAATGTGACTGCCATTTGTCAGGAAGGACAAAAAAACCCAGAAGAAACAACTCTGCAAGCTCAGATTGCAAACTTGCATACATGGGTGGAGCTTAGTATGCTATGCAGTCTGGCTGGAAGCCAATGCATGAAAAAAAAGGAAGTGGGAGAAGAAGAAAGTATGAGATGTAAAGATCAATCTTTACAAAGGCTGTAAGCTATCAGCCTTATCAGAGCAGGGATTCCTGCCTGCAGGACAATCTAATCTGACAACATCCCCTCGTCTTCATCACAGGCAACTTTGTAAATCCAACTTACATCACATCAGAGAGCAGCCGAGTGCAGCTGAATTAAAGACGAGGCAGGTTGAGGGTGAATCTGAGTTCATCTTCTCCTCACCAGCCCCCCGAACATAACCATAAAAAAATGGATGAATGAACATGAAAGATCTGAACTTGTCATAGTTCTCTCTCTTCTTACCAAAAAAGTTGTGATGTGCCGTGCAGCTGAAGAGCGGGGAAAGCCCACTGGCCCTGTGACAGCGGAGGGAAGTTGTCTTTTGTGTGGCTTTTCTGTGTGACAGACGCGCTCAGTCATCAACAGTTTCAGAAAAAAATATCCCACGCACACACAACGGAGGCATTGTGGGACAGAAATATCACTTGTAAAGGGTGTGTCAAAAGCCCCTAAGGGGGTGACGGGTAGGGGGTTGAGTTCTGAGGTGAGGGTGCCAGATCAGTCAACCCTGAACAAAAAGAGGATTTAAATCATTTGCTCATCCAGATTTGACTAAAAACAAAGTCTTCTTTGTGGTGCCGGCTCAGCTGGGATATTAAGAAAATGAATTTACTTGCAACTGTGTGAATCAAACCAATTAAGCAGTCAGTGATAGAGGACCCACTGAGCCCAGGGCACAAATTCAGCTACCCTAATAAAGTAGTTCCCCATGAGCTTTGTTTCTTCAAACTTAATAGTGAAGTTCTGAGGGTAGTTTCGGGGTTGCGAAGGGGTTTCATCATCTAAGGCGAACCGCTGGAGAGTGTCAGAGGAGAGGCCCATGCGCTAAAAATAACCTCTGTTTCCTGTTAATAATTCAGCGCGCTGCTCTTACTCAGCAGTAATTAAATATAAAAGTCTGTAAGGTTGATTGGGTCAGTAACAAAGGATGCCTACACCTTCCTCTAGTTCTACACACGCAGCTCAAAGATGGAAGGAAAGACGGGGTGAGAAAATCAATCAAGTGGACGTAAATTGAGACGGATAAGTGGAAGAAATGTTGTAGGAAGAGGAAGAGGGAGAGGAGTGTGTGTGTGTGTGTGTGTGTGTGTGTGTGGGGGGGGGGGGGGGGGGGGGGGGGGGGGGCGCTCACACACTCTGCAATGAGTCTACGGTCTAATGGGAGCACTTCTTCTCACTCTGAATTATAGGAGTTGTTGAAGTGTTGTTTTTTCCTCAGCTCTGACTGTGTTTGTGTGTGTTTCACAGGACACAGGGTGAGTTACAACCACACCCTGGAAGTTTTCTGTCACTGTTGACACAGCGGAGTGGTTGTTTTCCTGATGTGATCGCCCTGCGAGCAGCACGCACTGTTGACTGACCGGGGCGCTGACGGCTCTGCAGCTCAGCCGGGACTATTTCTTTTTAATGTCAGATTTGAGTGGGTGGTAAGGAGAGTGGGGGGGAATTTACCAACCATCAAGAACAAAGCTAATCCCTTCTCATCATATTTTCCCTTTTTCTCTTTCAAACACTCACTCTTAATCAGCTGAAGAAGAGAAACGAACAACAAAAACATCAAAGAGCATTATCATTCATGTACATAAAAGGGATCTTTAAAACTCCCTGCTGGTTTACCACAACAGCTTGAGCTTAAACTGCTGCGTATTCTGATAACATGCAACGCCAACATAAATTATTGAAGCATTATTTCATCTAGACAGAGAAACAACAAGCAGCAACCTGCAATATGACTTAAACATTAAAGGCGGTTTTTCGAAGAACATAGTGATCATTCCAGGGAGCAGCTACTTCTAATCCAGAGCGAGTCCAGTCATGTTCCAAACATAAAACACAAACTGAGTCACAAGATTTACTTTCATCTAATTGAAACCTTAAAGTCAGGGACGTCATTGAGCGGAGGAGGCATGAAAGTTGTCATAAAGAGTGCAGAAGTTGTCATAATGGTATTTTGGTGGTTTATTGCTGCGGCCCTGTGCTTCATAATGAAAGAGGACAAAGTGCTGCGAGCTTGGTGGCAGATTCACTGAGGAAGGAAACAGTAAAACCCTCGATAGATTACGTGGCTAATCTGATTTGTTGTCTGCTGAACTTCACAGCAGCGGCAGCAGCAGCTCAGGGTCTATTAATGCTGTGTGTTTGTTTGTAGGGCAGCAGCACAACTATTATCTAATGAAGCTCTCAGACTGCAGATTATTACCCAGAAAACATAAACAACTGAGAGACCATGTAACAACAGAATTTCAGACTACTTCACAAAACATTCGAGGAGTTCACGACGCAGAAATCTCAACCTGGTAGATTCTTCTTTCATGCGAGTTAACTGTGTCGAACCATGCTAGCTGGTAGCGATGAAGAGCAGAGTTAACAGTGCTAATGCTAGCTCGCCTAACAGCAGATAAGTCTCTTCTCTGGCTCATTCCAGATTAGAGCAACATGCTAATCCCCACCAGGCCTCACCGCGGGGTCACAATCTGCAGACAGCTCATCAGCAGCGCTGTGATGTCGCTGAAAATCTCTCAACTTTACTCGACAGATGTCAAAGGGCAACTTTTCATACTTTTATATCCGGAGAAGTGCAACGTTAGGCGCCTGTGTGTGTGTGTGTGGTTTGTGTATTTGTGCGCTAAATTGGAGTTTAAGTGTTGTACGACAAACAAAATTACAAAATAAAGCACAAGACTTCTTAATGAATCCAGGATGAGAAATCTGTTCTTTTCGCTGTAGATCTGATTATCCTGCAGTAGCCTCAACACAGGGATTACTGGATTTACTGAAAGTTGAATTTTATTTGAACTCTGTTTTTTCTGCAAAATCATCTGCCCTATTTTTGTAGTTAACTGCATGCACACTGCAACAATTCAGCAGTTATCATTACGACTCAATTTTGCAACAACTCAAGTTGAAAAACTAGGGTAGCAATAATTGTTCCATCAATGTCCTCCTTAACTGAAGCTCTGAAAGAAAGCATCAGTGTGATTGATCCGCAGTCTTAAGAGCCTTCCTCTTCCCCCTGAGGAGCCCACACAGAGAATCCCAGACTCATCGGCCCTCGTCTGGGGATCTCAGGTGTCAGATCTGTGGCCCTCTGTCGCCATGCGGGCTGTCGAGGATTGTGCATTGTGCTGGGGCAGCACAATTAGACTCACAGAAGTGAGTTAAGACACTCAAATCAAACCGTACAGACGGAGCTAACAGAGCAATGAGAGCCAAATGCTCCTCTGCAGCTTTGTTGACGCATTTGTAAGACAATTGCATGTTTGTCTGAGTTAAAGTGTGCATCACGTCTCCTCTGTCGCCCTCCCGTCTGCTTTCAGACAGACGTCCTTGTAAGGGAGGCAAGACGGATGTTCAGTGAGTAAGATCAGCCCCTGAGTCACATCTGCCTCCCACCCCCAACAGCCGGCCTGTGACTGGCTGCATCACAGCTCGCATGCCTCCCCCACCACCACCCCATAATATATAATCACACTACACTTCCCATTTGTCGGCCGTGCATAAACAGCTCTTCCCTGAAACCCTGTGCTGTCTTCTATTAGATCCCAGAACCATCAGCAGGCCTGAGGATGATTCTGATTGTCAGGCGGGCGCAGACAGGCAGCCTGCACAACAATCGCATTACACCGACACAAGAACACAGACAGAGAGAGAAATACAGCAATCAATATCGTACACTGACGTCTGTCTGACCACTTAAGTTCCCCCAAACAAGATGCTTCCCACCACAACTGAAAGAGGATATTTTCAGCTAGAGCAAATGTCAGAATGAGAGGAGCAATGCGAGTAAAAAAACAGCAGAAACAGATGCCTTTCTGCTCTCTGCTTATTCAGTCACAACACTGCCTAAAATATCTGAGCGTGTTATGAAACCCTGACATATTTTCTTGTCACAAAAACAGAAAAATCAGACAGTTTAATCCAAATATTTGACTCTCGCTGCTCTCATTTATGTAACTGCCGCACTAAGGTTTATCTGTGTTCTGACTGGATGGATACAGCTTTGTCAGGTCTCTGTCAGGCAGAGTGAGCGCTCCAGCACACATCAGCGACACCTCCCCGGCCATCCATCTCTTCTCTCTCTCACTCTTTCTCTCTCTCTCTCCTGCTTCTGCACATTTCACTTTGACAAATGTACAAGAACAGGCTGCTCCTGCAGGAGTGTGGGAGCAAGAGGGGAGGGGAGGTATGGATCCGGAGCGGAGGGAAGGATTCGAGAGATAAATGTCTAAAGGAAGGGTTTCTGTTCTGTCTTTCTCTCTGGTTGTGTGTGTGTGCATGCAGACTGCATATGTGTGCAAAAGACTGTTGACTGGACTGTTTTTGTGAGGCTACCACCCAGACAGCTCATCTCAATAGCACATTAATGTTTAATGCAGGCTAAAAATATCTGACATTATAATGCCCTGTGGGCTTCTTGTGTAACGTCTGTGCTCGCAGTTGCTTGTAGAGATCAAAAAATTCTCAACCACAGTTTCATAGGACACATTAGGAGACAATTTGGACCGTTCTTACTTTTTTAAACCTTTTAGTGAAAGTGAAAGTGAAAACATAATTTGAAGACTGTTAAAATAAAGAGATCAGAACATAATGAGGAGCTGCTACATGTGCATCATGGCCTCAGCAAAACAATGAAACACGACTCACTTCTGATAACTTTAATGCATACAATTCAATTTTGGGTTTCATTTCCTTAAAAGGCTGGATAATTATAGCGAGAAGAACAATGAGCACCGTGTCGTCCACTGTCTTGCACGTCAACAGCAGTAAATGGGATGAAGTATGAGCATGCACTTGCTAGTGTTTGAATAGAAATGTTAGGTCTTACCTGCAGACTTGGGGGTAAACTTGTCTCTATTTGCAGCACACACAGCCAGCAACCTATAGCCCAGGTCCAAGTCAAAGCCCTGCTGAGCAGCAACACGACTCACCACCTGAGGGGAGAAGAGCATGGCTCATGAGAAGTGGAGAGGATGCAGGAGCATGTTTGCCTGTCCAGAACCATTTCTGACATGTAGAGTACATATTCCTACAGGCTAAAACACTGATTGCTGACATCTGACTTTGACTTACAAAACTCTCTGAACTATGATATGATTGTCTAATATTGTTGCATGAAAATCTCCCTGAAATATTTGTCACAGGGCCAATTAAACTGTGGTATTGGATCATTGACTGTATAAAATATGGACGTAGTATCTGTGACGTCACCCATCTGTTTCTGAAGCACTGTTTTGAGGCCGATCGGCAGCGGCAGCCATATTGCTGCTGTTGGGTGATTTTGACGTAAAGAGGCGGGCTTTGAGCATCCTAGCCAACAGCTACAGTGTTCCCGCCTGTCAGTCAAGTCAGCTGTGCCCCTCATTGGAAGACTCGTGATCTCAATATCTTCGAAACTGATGCGTTGGAAAAAAATTCACCCCCCTACAGTGTGTGCCGATCAAGAAATGAGCTATCCAGACTACACTCGTCTTTTGTACCAGGCTGTAAACATGTTTATTTCTGCTGTAAAGATCGGCTTCTTTGGATTGGTGTGGATGTGGTTTCTGGTACTTCCGGAGCCAGCCTCAAGAGGATCCTTGATGAAGTGCAGTTTTTAGCACTTCCGCATTGGACTCTCTCTATTTTTGGACCGGACGTTGCCGCTTGTATTGGATAGATAAATATACTTTATTGATCCCCCATTGAAGGAAATTATTTTGTTCCAACCGCTTACAACATGTAACAGGGGAATACAACAATGTACTTACATAGTTAAAAATAATTATAATAATAAAAATGATAAAATAATAATAAAACAAGTATAAAAAACAAGAATGGAGACAGGATAAGCTGCAAAAAAAGTGTTTTTAAATGGTTTTATAAAACAAGTAGAGTGTATCTAAAGCTCTTTATAATCCCTCTGCACTGGAGCTAATTTCTTTCCATCATATATCATGTCGAGCTACTTTATTGTAGTTTGTTGGATTATTTTTCCCATAAAGAAATAACTTCACAGAGTTTAAACCAAAGTTAGAAACAGATTAGTTCTGTATTGTGCTCTATGTTTGAATACTTTCACCAACAGATTGATAGCATTTATTATTTTACTTTACCCGTACAAACAAACCCAACATAACATTTACAAGTGTAGGCTGAAGACTAATGTTAAGTGGTTTAACCAGAGTCAACAAACTTGTAACATATGAATGAGAGATATTTAAATCTACATCATGTAAATGCTAAGCTGTTGTTTTTGGGAAGTGATGATACTTCTTAATTGTGTTTACATTTGGAGCCGCTGTTATTGCTGCACTTCATTTGCTTCCAGACAGACACACGTAGAATAAACACTTGCACACAGACACAGTGAGATTAACGTGGAGTCTGCCGTCTGGATTGCTCCACTGATCCACAAACAGGACGAGCCCGATGACTGCATCAACCTCCAAAAGAGAGGTGAGAGAGCCAAACCACTGACGCTCTGCAGAACGGAGGGAGTCTCTCAGAGGTTATCCTCAGACAAGCACCAACTGAGATCTTCCCCTGGCTAAAAGGGTGATGGTTCAGTTACCCAAACTGACCACAGAAATGTGAAAATAATAGGTATTAGGATATATTTCACTGGATAATGATTATCTGAGGACAAAAAGGAGGTGGGTAGTGCAGAAAAACAGTAGATAAAGTATGTTTTTCGCAGCATTTTCAGGGTTGAAATCCACAGTTTCCCTCCAATTTTGAGAGAACCCAGCCCGAATACTGCTGAGTTTATCATCCTCTGATGTTAATGACTCCAAAAAGAGGTTGAACGTTTATGGGACATGAAGCAGGAGCATTCCAGATGCTCTTACGATTTAAAGGGACGCTGAGTGATGTTAAACAGAGCTCAGGAGACAGGGGTAAATCATAGAAGGGAAACCCCTCTCACTTTCATCTGCTAACAGATGACAACTCCTCTGCTCCCTCTGACCTCAAACACATATTACCGTTAACAAGGTCAGCTGGGGTGCCAAGATCTCAGCAAGCAGCAATCATAAAGTGCCTCTGAGCAGTGGATGAAAAGCTGTGTAAATGACGATGTGAGTAACCATGTTACATTGGATTGTTTTAATGAAGACATGTTGGCGTGTGATTCGTACATTATGTTATGTGCATTTGACGCCGTTCAGAAGACATGCGGATGACATTCCAGGGATGAACGTTTCACAACATAATCTTTTCACCCCCGACCACATTATGCAAAAGATGACGAGTCTGACAAACGCTCGAATCATGTTTGTTGTCAATCGTTTAATTTCCTGCGCGAGTGAGTCTGCCCTGCAGTTTGCAGAGGGCCTGCAGCCAGCTACAGAGGCTAGCATAGATTCAACATGGATTTAGCAGTGTTTCACCTCATAAGCCTTTTTTCAGCTTAATCTCCCTTTGAGGATGTACATCCAGACCCATATTCCTGTCAATACCAAAACAGTGCAGTAAGAGGAAGCAGCAGGGTTACTGGGCCATGCAGATTCTGTCTTGTATACATGCTAGAGGAAGAAAAGCATCAATTTTGTGGTTTCTCTCTGCTCCTTGTTGAGGCGGGTGTATGTGATAGACAGCTCCTAATGAACTAAGTGGGCGTTTTTGAAAATCTGCAGTACTAGAGGCAGAAACAAGACATATCTGCCTGCACTGACATGACCTACACTCTTGATATAGAAGACATGAAATCAGCTATAAACACAAACTCTATAGACAGGGGGGTTTAAGTAAATCCTGTCAGTAAAAGTGAGGCAGTGATCTGAAGAACTGCCAGATATCGATCTCCTATAGGCTAACTCTTAATTCTCTAATACATCCTTGATTAATCTAAAGCCACTCATTTCATTAAATGTAATTTTCTATCAGACAGACACATTCACTCAGAGATTAAAGGGGTTTTTGAAGGATCTCTCTCACTGATACATTCTGTAAATAGAACGCACTTTAACACCTTTTTTGTCATCTGGGTCTTATACACTGTTGGGACCATTAAACACCAACCAGTAAAGATAGAGAGAGTATTTTATCGTGTTATGATATTCTACCTGCAAGACAGCGTTCAAAGAAGCAAGATATTGCATCACAGTGTATATAGCATACTGGATACATGGTGATACGGAAAAGGCCAATGTCACATCAATGCCACATTTAAACAGCTTCTCTCTGTCATTAGGGTACAATCATGCACTCACAGAAACCAGTGGTGTACTATTAAGAAAATAAAATGTGCAGAGTGGAGGTTTGATTACAAAGACATGTGACAGTCTATGCATGTGACCGGTGGAGGAGGGTGGTGCAAGCAGGGTGTAAAATTAACTTTTTACCTCATCTACCATTGGCTAGTGACCTCCAAAAATGTACCGGACAAAAATATTTTTCACCGGCCAAATAAAAAAATCATTCCTTATTTGATTTGAAATAAGTACCATACGTCTTTATTATGAAAATCCAACTTAAGCATCACTTAAAGAATACAGCTATGTAGAGATAAAATTAGATTATTTCTATTTTATCAGGTTATACTTCATTTCAAGGTGACTGCTGCATCATCATGTATTAGAAATATTCAAAAGTGCAACCTTTAACATTGACTGAGTGAGCCAAATGTCTGTCTCACAGCTATAACAGGAACGTCTTTAACTTGAACTCCAATAGTTAATGTCACACTGTTCCTGACATACCAAATCAAAACACAAGTACAGCACGCAGCGAGGGTTGAAATAGCCTGACAGTCTGTTTTTGTTTTACATGCCAAACAATTTTTTACCCGCCATTGGTGCTTGGCGGGTATTAATTCTAAACCCTGGGTGCAAGTATCTACGAATTGGAAGAGGGTCAGTACGTCACCACTGTCCAAGTTACCGTACACCGAGCAGCTAGCTAGTACCGGTCACTAGCATGATTGACAAATGCTACTTTTTTCTAGACTGCATAAACATTACACAGAAGTGACAGTGTGGACAAAGGAGACACCAGAGAGTGATGAAGCAGCAGAGGAACTTCTGGCGAGTTGAAAATGTGTGAATATGTTGGTACACATTGTGCTAACAGATGGTTCTAGAAAGAGCTACAAAGAAACTGCGCAGAAACAGACTACATCTTGTACACCGGCGCAACTTATATTCTGGATTTTGGACACTTATTGTTTTTTACATTTGAGTCAGAATTTACATGATATTGGCAGTAATAGTTGTAGTGTGCTCAAAGTTTTTTTTTTCTATCTCAAACTTCTGATGTTTTTGAAGCCAATTATGCTAACCTCATGTATTAGCAACATTTGTTGACGTTCCACTTTTGTCTCTGGAATAAACTTTGCTCACACTGTTTTCTATAAATGCTACACATACTAAAGCTCATGTGGGGAACTTGTGGTGTGCATGGTTTTGTACTTCATATCACTTTGCTGATCTCCTGACTTCTTAGAAGTGTTTTCTGATGAAAAATCTCCCCCTGGTTTTCTAATAAAAGTCAATCACATTACTCCCTCTGAATCTTTGCCTGATAAATGTTAGAAATAAGGCCGTCTCTGCAGCGTGCTGTAACTCACTTTGTCTGACATCTACCCTGCGGCAGTGGTGGCGGGCATTAAATGGTACTATATAGACATTATACTTCTTGTTGCTGACAGTCTTGTTTGCTTTTGTACATCAGTATTAACTTCAGTTTGTTTCACAACTAGTTGAAATCTTGATACAAGTTATATTGATACACAAAGAAGAGCAAATATAAAGCAGACAAAGGTAATACTGAAGCAATGACAGCTCATGTGTGTCATCTTTATTAACTCTGGAGAAACAAACCACCCTGCATGTGAGGATGACTTCGACTTATACAAAATGCAAGAGTGAAAAAAGTCTTAAAATGAGCCATACAATTAATTTCATTCAGCTTCCACTGAATATATGCACAGTCATCTTTACATTTCAGTTCAGCTCTTTGATACAAAGCCAGCGAGGTTACTTAAATCCTTCAAATAATGAGCAGACTTGTTGTACGCTGTAATTCTCCAGATAAGAAGCTGTTTGCTCTCTGAGTCTGATGAAACAATTTAGCTGATGGAAGCAGCCCCATGCTGAGAGGGATCTCAGTGGTGGGCTCCATTGTATAGCTCTTTATCAGCCTTTAAGAGGCTTTTATTGTGATTTGCACATTAATGAGCATTTATCTGTTTGCTCACGCTACCACTTCAGTCTGCGAACAATGTTCCTTCAGTGTTTCACAGACTGATCTCAGCGATAAAACACGCATGAAACTTTCAACTCACTGCTCCAAAAGCCTCTTTCCGCACATGTGACTGTGTATGTAATGGAAGAGTGTGAGTGTGTGTGTGGTTTTCTGCACACCTGGTGCAGGCCAGCTCTCTCTGGCCCTGTGCCCAAATCAATGAATGGTAACTGGTGAACTGAAAGGCTGTAGCCAGGGGTTACTGGCTACCCACAGTCTCGTTCATGCCTCTTTTTGTTTGTGTGTGAGTGAGTGTGTGTGTGTGTACAGCACTTAGTGGAGGGAAGCAGTGGGTGACAAGGACTTTAACCTGTGTCACTGGGCCCTGATGGCTTAAAAGCAGCCTTTGATAACAGCTGGATAGGGACTTGTTGCGGCTGTAGCCTAGTTACAAACTGTTTCACTGAAATTGTCAGGAGAAAAACGAGAAGTCGTTACCAATGTGAGGCTGAACTCCTCAGAAGTGGACACACCAGTCCATCTATTTTTTTTCTCCCTGGGTATCCAAAATCTAATTACTGTTTTGCTCCTGTCTCCTAAAAAGTACCTGAAAAACCCAAAGCGAAAACCATAATTATTGTTTGCGTACCGTCAGACATCCCATGAGGCTTTGCTCGAAAGGTCGCTGGAAGGCCCGGGGATCTCCACACCAGTCGAGCAGCTCTGTGGCCGCTGAGTGGAAGTTGGCCGGGTTCTGTAAGTGCTGTGCAAACACAGAGAAACAAGACGGCCATTAGAAACAATGAGAAATAATGAGCATTATTTTTTTTTTCACATTTAGTACAAATTGGAAAAACACTGAAACCAAATCGTTTCGCAGCCTTGCTTTTTCCCTCTAAACTACCTCGGTTTAGTGTCTTGTGTTTCTGCACAACCCTGTGAGGACCTTGACTCCTTCCAATGCACGCCCACTCAGTCCTCTGATGCATTGTGGGAAGAAGATCACACCCATACCAACAATGATGCCAGTGTTTCCTGTTAATCTCTCTTGGCAACACCCAGCCTTCACCCTCATGACCCACACAGCAACCAAACCTCTCTTTTTTTTTCTCTCCTCCACTCCTCCTCCTCTCTCTTCCCCTCTTTCATTGCCTGTTTTCAGAGTGTAACAGAGCCTCGGCCGGCACCACAAGTCCACTGGCTGCCTTGGCTGTTCACAAAGAAAAACAACCTTGGTCCTGGCAGCTATGTGTGCAGACTCAATGTGCGCCGTTGGTGTGTTGTCTAATCTCTTTCAGTCTCTGTCTGTCTCTCTCGCTTGTTCACTGAGGCCTGAAACAGTCGAGTCTTTTCTTCCCAGTGTCTGAAGGCTACTCGGGCTGGCAGGACACAATAAGCGGTTTTAAAATTGGGCTCCCTTTCTTCACGGCTCAGGAGGTTAATAGCTCTGAAATGGCGCAGAGCTGCAGCTCGTTCAGTCGGCGAGATTGAGCCCACTTGAAAGCATTTATTATTATTCTCATCTGGAGCTGAAGCGTTTTGTTTTGTGTGTTCGTGCAGAGAAGGTAGCACTATTGTCTTTAGGGGGCAGCAGAGGTGAGCGTTGTTTGAAAGGGCAGCTTTTTGGCGGTGTGTGACAAAAGGGGGTTCTTCGGAGTGAACGAGGCCTACCATGTCAGGCCTGAGACCGCCCCGCAGAGAAAATCTCCAATGATATCATGAGCTTCAAGAGAGGGGGCCTTGAGTGACTCATCTTTTTTGATGTGAAGATTAGCCGTTATAGAGTTTGCTGTGAACTCTCACAGGGGGTTTGACTGGCGATGGAGAGATGCTGTTGCTGAGCGAGAGGGTAGAGGAGGAGGAGGAGAAGAGCCTGCTCTAGATGAGTGATATAATCTGGCATTATTGCTGCTTGATGGGAGGCGTATCAGCCTCCAGCGCGAGGGGAATCAGAACTGGCACAGCAGGGGCTGTCTGTCTAGATCTGAACTCACATCTCCTCCTGCTGCAGCGCTCGCCACCGACTCTGCCTGACAACCTCCACTCTGGTGTGAAGGGGGGGAGGAGGAGTTTTTTAGAGGAGGTTGGATGGGGCCTAAACTGATCGTGTTGTTGTTGCTGTTCAGGGTTGGTTGAGGACAAGAACGGGGAGGTTGGTGGATAGCGGGGGGAGCAGCAGCGGCAGAAGCAGCAGTGATGGGTTCGAGCAAACAAACAGCCAGACGTTTGACAGACCGTCCTCGCTGAGATGATGGACTTACTTGCCCTCTTTGCAGGGCCAGTCAAGGATCAGGCTGTGCT
Source organism: Notolabrus celidotus (assembly GCF_009762535.1). NCBI lineage: Eukaryota > Metazoa > Chordata > Actinopteri > Labriformes > Labridae > Notolabrus > Notolabrus celidotus. The sequence continues at coordinate 13,092,582 of NC_048275.1, read as the reverse complement.
GTGCATACCTGGCTGCATGAAAAGCAGCACAACACCTGGCACCACGCCAGCGGCTTTCCCCAAACAGAAACAACACCCTGCTGGCAGAGCCGCCGCACGCTCAGACTTACTCTCTGCCTTTGAAGTCTGGTTTACTACGACTTCCATTACAGCCTGTGCCGAGGAGTATATAAACCAAACTACAATTAGTGCCTTTATTAAGCTAGACGTGCTAACTCAGGCTATTTAGAGCTTATCAGTGACGCCTGAGAGAGTAATTGAGGAGGCTTTGTGAAGTGAGTAGTGTCAATTCTGCGAGAATTCGAGAAAAGCTGGGAAATAAGTCTTTTCAGAGATACTGACGTCAGGCAAAGCACTACATTCAAAGTAGTGAGCCTGTTTAGATAACAGTTATTATGGCAGAGTGCTCAGGAGCATGAAGAGGGGGTGGGCTTAACAGCAGGCACAGGGAAAAGGGATATGTCACCTCATAATCGCAGGCTCAAAGCCTGATCACTCCCTGATTCACTGTGAGGCACGGTGTCGCATGGATGTTGGGAGATATAAAGGCTCACACCCACATAGTATAAACAAATGAGCCCACAGCCAGCCAGCCAGTTCTTGTAGACTATTAATCACAGGCAGAGGCGGTAGCCCTGGGTTATGTCTGTCTCTCTGTCTGTCTGACTGGCTGTGTCTTCCTCTCTGTATCTGTCTGCAAGGAGTCTCCTGAAAGCTGGCAGGCAAGGAAGCATTTAAGCAAAAAAGAAAAAAACCACAACAAGGGCCAGCGTACGTCAGGAGTCAGGAACGTGATGTAAGGGAGCGCGGGGAAACAGAGAAGGAGAGTCAGTTATGTTGCTTTGAAGTCGTTTTCACTGCCAGATTGGCCTCCCTCTCTCTCTCTCTCTCTCTCTCTCTCCCTCTCTCTTTCTATGACCCTGTGCAACATGATCTGTGTGACTGCAGCAAATGGCCAGAAAAACTGATGCCCATATAAGGTGCTGAAAGAAGAAAGGAGTGTAGAAAGTGAGGATTCGTGTGCCCCCCCCCCCCCCCGTGATCTGTATCTGCATTGTACTGACAGGCGCTAAAGCTAACAGGCGGCTACGCATGAGGCTTTCTACCCACCTGTTTGATGCACAGCAGCCTGTCATTGGTCTGCTGGATGTGCCGGTCCATTGATGGTAGCGTGTTCATCTTGATGCCTCTACCGGGACGCCATTAAAAAGCTCGGTACTCTGCAAGAGAAGAGGGAGAGGTGGAGAAACAAAAAAAAAATGTCTGTGAGAACATGTTGTCTTTGGTCAGGTTATTCATGTGAAGCAGCCTCTGAAGTTCAAACAGCTTTTAAGCAGCTTGACAAATTCTCAAACAAGGAAAGTGACTCATCGGAGGGCTTCATCCGCCTCATGTGTGTCTTGTTTTTTTGGCAAACGTGTGAAACTGAGATGATCCATGGCTTCATCATTACAGACACAGAAATATGACGGAAGCAAGAGAGAGAACTCTGTTGATTTGTGAACAAAAAAAATCTGTTTTTGCCACCGAGGGGTTTAAAATCTCTCTCAAAGAAGAAGACCTCACATCTAAAGGTTATCAGTGTGGCATAGACGGCTAATTTATGCCCACACCTAACAACAGATAAGACTCAGCATCTCTTTTATTGTGTTTATCTTGTTTGAATGCAACATTAATGAGACACAACAGAACAATTCCCACCCCGCGCTTAATTCTCACACCATCCCAGAGAAACTGGCTCTGGCTGGATTAAGAGGCATCGTGCTGGTTCACTAGAGAAGCCTTCATCCCTCACCATCTCTGTGTGTTTATCTCCATCAGTGTTGGTCCGCCTCACATTCCTGCACACAAAAGGCAAACTAGGAAACCACAGGTGGGGGGTAAGGAGGAGGAGGAGGAGGGGGGCTCTAGAAAAGCTGCTCAGTACTGATAAAGGGTCCCCCAAGATCTCCTGCTGAGGCAAACAGATCCAGAGAGCGAATACGAAGCGCAGCGCTCAGCTCGGGAGGTTCTTTTTTTTTTTTTTTTTTTCATGTGTAATGCTCAGTCTGCTGGGCTTATCTTTGAAAGAGCACTGCAAGTGTGCACAGTCTTTTTCTGCCTCTTTCTCTTGCACACAGACTTAAGAGCATGTAAATACAAAAGCTTGAGTTCTTCACTTTGATTAAGCGTAAAGGTAAAACTTCAAAGGAACACCTTGAGAATAAGAGTGTATTACTAATCCTCTGAGCTTAAGCATTACCCGAGTAGAATTACCTGGAGTGCACTTGCACAAAGTCTTAAACAACAGCGGATACATTTCAGGAATGAGTAAGGAGCAACTGTTGGCAGCAAAAAGCAGTTTTTAGGGTTATTTGGACATGATGCAGCAGTGGTATCTGCCAAAAAGTGCCCACCAAACAGCTAATTTAACATCCAGCAGGGCACACAGCCACCCTGACCGCACATAATCTGACCAGAACTTTGGGTGGCCTACTTCACATGTGCTGCGGTGTCTCCCAGCGTCCAGCAGAGGTCTCCCTCTTCCTCTCGAGCTGCCAACCAGCATGTCTGTTTCACTACACTCCACCCGGAGCAAGTGGTCCAGAGAGGGCTCCTTTAAGCCCCTGACAAGTGCTACAAATCCCCTTCAGCGAGCCAGGCAGCTCCACGGACCGCTAACAGGGCACGCTCCAGCCCCGGCGCTGGCCGTCTGACCTTGTGGCTATTGATTAACTGTTTCTCCTCCGGCTCCCCTTCTTCACTCCGTCCCAACCCATGAAGCAAAGACCAAATATAGCTGGTAGGAGAATTAGAGGAAAGTTGAGGATTCTGCCTCTTTCACCCAATAATCTCTTCTTTTCCACTTTCACACACACACACACACACACACACACACACACACACAAACACACACTTCTTCACACCGATGAGTCGTGCTTTTGTTAGTCAGTGATAAGATGGGCCCTTGGGTTCTGAGAGGAAAAAAAGTGAGGGGGGAAAGTAACTGGATGGACACACTGCTTCTGTTCAGAGGTGGGCGTGTTAACAGAGATAAGATGTCAATCCACCTGACCGGCTGTCCATTCTGACGACCACAGCCCCCCCTCCATGTTCAGGGGGGGAATGTGTTGCGTAACAGATGATGCTTCAGTGGAAACATGGCAGAAGCCCCACATCCTCATACCTCTTCATTTTTTATATAAATAAAAGCATAATCTGTCATACCATCATGGAGACAAACACTCTCCCCTCTATTTCTCGACTGATGACTGCTGTGTTGGAGAAAATTAACTCATGAATGTAAGAAAAGCAGGATTTTACTATCTCTCCTCACTTTTTATTTCCCTCCTTAGACGTCCTGAGCTGCTGCTATGGTTGTGTGAGCACGCACAGGCTGAAGATGCATCTTTATTGTCTTCCAAACATCTTAATCAGCTCGACTCAGCACTCCTTACCAGAGGTGCAAAGCAAAGGATTACACATCTAATTATGCTGTTCATATCACAACCTCCTTTTTAAACAGCAGTGGGAGGAAGCTGCCATGAATCAGAGCCGAGTAACAAACCACAAATAATACAAAAACTGGAGGAAGATTCAGTTTTTTTCCTCCTGCCGTCTTAAAACTAACACTTTTCTTGTTTTTTTTTGTTTCCCTCCCTCTCTCTATATCCTGAGACAAACACACTGGGGGAAGTGGGGCAAGAAATAAGAGATCAGAAACAAAAGCAAAGTAATATGAAAGCAGTGGAGTATGTCAGGAAGGGGGCAAAAAGGCCGGGGCTCAGTGGGGAAAGAGACAAGCGAGGAAGAAAAAGAGTGTTGAAATTATCTTGTCATTATCAGCAGTAGCACACACTTATTCAACTACCCCCCCCCCCCCCACACACACATACACACACGGCATAGGATCACTCATAGCATGAGTGATTTCCCATTTCAGACAAATGACTAGCACCTTCGTCAAACGCAGCCCTCTTTATGAATGTGATCAGTCAGTGGGGGGGTGGAGTGAGGCGGTTACACAGGAGCTCATCATGCCGCACTCTGATCCCGTCTATTGTAAAGGAGTATGTTATGAGTGAGGACAGACATTATTGCTGGAATCAGTATAAAGATATGAAAACATAATAATCATGATTATTTCTGAAGGTCAAAGTAGATGAATTCAGGACGTACTTATGCAAAAATCCCTTACATACTGATCAAGGGCAAAGTGTGATACAATGCAGTATCAATGTGCTACCATACAGCACATATACAATAGAGTATCTGTGAAGCACTTTGACTGAAAGCTCTGTATAAATACATTTATTATCATTATTATTATTATTATTATTATTATTATTATTATTATTATTAGTAGGATACTATGATGTGATACCATGTGCTACTGTACGATACAATACGATACTTTACGACTAGGGATTACCACAATTAATCAATTATCGATTAATTGATTGTTAAGAAATTACTCGAAACACACATTTTTGTTATCAATTTTCCGTCACGTGGAACAAACATCATGTGGTCTCATATTACACTCATCTATCAGGGAGGTGTTTTAAGTTTAAAGCGTGTTTCGATGTGAATCAGCAGCTAAAGGTGTTGCGCACAGCGGAGACGCTCAGCTGGCGGCTGCGGCTGCGCGTCAGGTCTCCACGTGCGCTTTTTAAAAGAGGATCAATACAATACACAACTGCTGCCAACAACGACACGGACACAAAGGTTGACAGCTTTAAACAGGAAATTTCCCACCTTTGGATACAAAGGCAACAGACAGGTGGGAAATTCTGGTACGCTACGTTTACATACCAGCAACATCAGAGCCGTCTGAGCTTTCTCCTGATTATGACCCGGTTGCGCTCCTGGCTGACACCTGACCGAATACACATGTTTATTTTTCTCAATAAGAACGAGTAGACAGAAAACTGGACACTGTGAGTTTGAAGTACTTTTCTGCTAGTATTATGAGCCTTCACTTTATAAGATTATGTCCGCGGAGAATATTTCTATGAGCCTGATCGTTGATATTCTGCGTGTCAAACGTGTGCCCGTATTCAATCCCGTCAGTTATTTGCATTTTGTTGCTGTAGAAAATATAATTTAGGGGGAAAACAACGTATTTGGCATTGTTTTTGACGTAAGAATAATAATGTTTTTTCTTATCAATTAATCGATAATTGATCGTTAACATTTCCAAAAATCGATCATGGAAAATACTTAAAATGTACATCCCTAGTTACGACACAGTATGATACAATTCAATATGATACGACACGGCACAGTATGATACAACACAATACAGTATGAAACGATACGATATGATACAATACAGTTTGATACGATGCAGTTTGATACGATACAGTTTGATCTGATGCAGTTTGATACGATGCAGTTTGATACGATGCAGTTTGATACGATGCAGTCTGATACGATGCAGTTTGATACGATACAGTTTGATACGATACAGTTTGATACGATACAATACAAAACGATACGACACCATACGATTTGTGAAGCTGTCTTTGTTCTTATAATGTATTGTACACCTCTGTATACTGCACACTTATAGTCAAACTACATGAAAGCCAGCTCACAGAGACTACAAGTAGCTTATAATGATGCTTTGAGAATATCACCAAAGAGAGTTAGATGGTGCAGTGAGAGTGAAATGTTAAATTACAGCTCGAGTAAAAATGTCCCAATCTATATTGAGGAATCTAATGAATCGGTTTATTTCCCAACTTGAAGCCTCCGTTATCGAGAATGTCTCGGCCCTTTGCGATGTCAGACATAGTGTGGTACAAGTCCCAGCCATGTAGATGCTTGTGCAATAACCTCTTTTGACATAGACATTTTTTTATAGTTGCAGAGTATGAATGTTTAATTTTGTATATCTTTCATTGAATGTATTGTAAGTTTGAATGGAATTGATATGAAATGATACAATCCAAAACCAGATGATACTATATGATATGATACAATACAAACCAATAAAATAGGATATGATGCAAACAATGAACTCATTTTGCAAACACTCAACCTCTTATAGGTGTAAAATCTCAACTTTGGAATTTCAATGAACTGAAACTTTTATTTGGACAACAGAAATCTTTGAAACACTAAAATTGTCATCATCAGAATTTGCTGAAACTTGTAAAATGATATAACAAAAGTTATTGTTTTCTGAGGTCAACTTAAAGCGCTGTATCTCTGGGTTAACATACTGTATTGGGTATATAAACATATCTATATTGCAGTTTTGAAGATGTGCTTTGGTTTGAGCAGGTTTCAGAGGCCTATGTGCGCAAAAGGTTTTGATCTAAGTTGAATAATTATGGATTTGTGTGCAGCATCATGGAAAATATATGTGCTTGTGTTTGAATGCGTAATCTAAAGGAACAGCTCAGGGGCCAGGGATCATCTACATTATTTAACAACAGTGAGGAAAAAGAGAACATAAGGATTACGCTTCCTTCTCTTCCTCCTCATCAGTTATATGACCAATACTCCTCTCTCTCTCTCTCTCTCTCTCTCTCTCTCTCTCTCTCTCTCTCTCTCTCTCTCTCTCTGTGCTTTTTGCTCCCTTTTCTGTAGCCCTCAGACATCATTAGAGCCACCCAGCATGCGACTCCTTTCCACCACCTTCCATTTTCCGTTTCTATCATTTTCCTCTCTCTGTCCCTCATATCTCAACCCTCCTGCCACTCTTCCTCCCTCCCTCCCCTCCTCCTTCCTGGGGCCCTGTGCGGGAGCTGCCATAACAGGAGGTGGAATGGATTCATTTGCTCTAATGTGGTTTGGGCTGCAGCGTGGCACGGCACAGAGCAAACACTTTTCTCCCGGTGCACGGAGCTCCTCTCTCTCTCTCTCTCTCTCTCTCTCTCTCTCTCTCTTTCTCTCTCTCTCTCTTTCTCTCTCAGTCCGCAGTTCATGTGTTTTCAAACAGGCCAATCAACACCACTCAGCTGTGCTGTGGCCGCTCTCTACCTCCAACAATCTCTGCTCTCAGTGTGTCTACAAAAAGTCACCAGCTCTCTCTCTCTCTCTCTCTCTCTCTCTCTCTCTCTCTCTCTCACACACACACACACACACACACACACACACACACACACACACACACACACACACACACACACACACACACACACACACACACACACACACACACACACACACTATTATCTCCAGTGGCAAACTCCCATACCCAGACTTTTTTTTTTCCTATCATTGCCTTTATTCTCTCTGGTCCACTCCACTCTGTCCTCAGTTACCATTCCTTCTTCACTTCCTTTTTTCTCTGTTTTGTTCTTCACATTATTTTTATAATCCTCTCCTCCACTAATCTCTCACCCTTTCCTCTTCCTCTCCAAGAAAAGCCAGCTATTGGTGTTGATATCGCTCCCTCCGGCCTTTAAAAAACCCTTCACACGGCATCATAACCACCCGCCTCTATAAAAATCTTGAAATGACTTGTCTCAGGGGTGGACAAAATAAACTCTAAATGTTGCTGTTTGTTTATCTTCTGTTTTAATGTGACAACCACAGGAGGACCGGGCGGCTATGTGACACCCTACACTGCAATGCAAACAGCTGTGATGTGGGGATATGTGAGCTGCTCTGTTGCTGTCTATAAATATGGAGCTTCAGTTGTGGAGTATTGCAGGTATGCGCCACCAGATACCCACGGGAGCAGCCGATTATTTCACCACGCACTGTTGCCAGATCAGAAAGAGATCAATGTGTGTGTAAGCGAGTGCAGAGGTGCCTGTTTTAACTTAAACTGCTACCAAAATTTTGAAGACTTCAACAACTTCAACATTTCAATATCAAAAAAGTCCCATGGTGTTATATTAACTCTAGCTTCTTACAAACCGCAGCACTGGAATTTAGTTCTGCCATCATTACGCCTCTTTACTTACATACTACTTACTTACACACCAAAGCAGCCTAATATTGGTGTCCCAGTGTGTGATTACACATCACATTACAAGGTTATGCAAGCGCGGGAGGCACGCTTCGTAAACACACAGCAAGAGCGCCACATTCACACACTATCAGACATGCATGTACACACAGCAGTGGTTCGCCCTGCCGTCTCCGACGCTACACATCACCACCTTCTTCCCCCCGTTCTACCTCTGTTACGACCTCAGAGGAAGGATCAGAGTCTGTCCCAATGTTACACCTCAGCACCTTACACATAGCAGACGAGGCGTAACAGGGGTGTATATATACCGCCTTGAAATAACAGTAGGTTTTAATTTGGATGTTTGTATGTTTATATGTTTATATATTTTTGTATATATACTTCTATATGTATATGTGTATATATGTTTTATTATTAATATTTTTTCACACTTTTATCATTATTATCATTATTATTATTTTCACCTTCATTTTTTTCCTTATGTTTTATGTTAAAGCTGGAGTCTCAAGTGTGGTCATTGTTATTTGGTATGTTGTCTGTTCGACATCAACAAATATGTTAATGCAACTATTATTTTCTCTAATATCTCTACTTGTATTTGTTTAAGATTGTCTTAGGTTAACAGGATTTTTGTACTTTTTAAAAATATCTAATCATATGTGCATCATTGATGCCACTTTCCAAAAGGCGCTCATATATGTATCTGTTACCATTATTGTATAATCCTGTGAATGCTAATAAAAGAAAAAGAAAAAGAAAAAAGAAAAAGAAAAAAGGAATAACAGTACGTGAGCGACGACTGAAACGAAACAAAACTCTCACATCTCAGGGTTCCCACTCTTTTCCAGGGATAATTTTTCCAGGACATTTCCAGGACATTTCCAGGACATGTTCAGTGATGATCAAGCTGGTATGACAGTCTAAATTTAGTTCCTAAATTAGTGCCTAAATAGTCTTATATGTTCCTCTCAGTGGAAGCCTACATTGAGAGACGTGCAGTCTATGGCTATCTATGAAATCATCTCTTACATGCTTAAAAACTAGGGCAAATTGATACACATAGTCATGTTGGTATAATTTTCCAGGACAATCCATGGTTTTCCAGGATATTTTACTTTTTCTCCCATCTTCCAAGTGTTTTCCAGTACTGGAAAACTGGTCAACTGTTTTCCAGGTTTTCCAGGACGCATGGGAACCCTGCATCTATAGCGCTGAATTACAACCAACTCAAATTTTCTTCACTCATGAGTCTTAATTCATAATCATAACTGCTGCTGATTAAATTCTACTCATTAATGTGGCTAAGGATGTAGCTAAAAATTTATATTATGTCACAACTGATGAGCTGTGCAAACTGTGCAGGCGTCAGAGGGACCAAGGTTTGAACCTCTCTCTTCAACTGAAGCTCTCTTTTCTCATTCTGGACCCGATTCTTTCCGTCACTTCTCATGTTAGCAACAAAGTGCAATGCTTAAAATCTATTCCAGGAAAGATTGTCTGGATCAGGCCAGAATGATATGAGAAAAAATTTGCTTTTCATGTTGAACACAATACCTGTGATTGCCACATGTCCCTCCTTAATCCAAATCAAATCTGAAGAGCAGTACTAAAGCGGCACCGGTTAATCTGAGGGTAGCTGATAGTCGGCTTGAGCTGGGTAGGAACAGTGTGAAAGCATGCTGTTATACCCAGGTCTCCACTCAAGAAGTACAAAGCCTGCATGCTGAGTGAAAGAGCATTTATTGTTTACATTTTTAAAAATCATACTTGCAAATTCTCATATTTCAAAAGGGATCAAAATTCAGTTAAATGCGCTGCCCTGGCCTGCATACCTGTACCATCCAAACCATATCCCGACTCTCTTTGGAGATTGACGACAGAAATAGGATGTATTATAACATGCTGAATCATGGTGAAAAAATCTTTGATTAATGTACTCTTTAGCTCATATGTCAATAAACCTAAAACTTTACTCCACTTTTCTATCCATTACTGAACTTTTTTGTGTACAGGTCCATGTTTGGGTTTTTGTTGTCTCAATACGTTGATAAGAAAAGGCCAAATATCTCACCATAAGATAAGAAATCAGGTCATCCATTAGCAGAACGAAGCTTCAGCGTCACATGATGAATGAATGAACTCCTTATTCCATAGAATGTTCCAGTTGTTGAAGACTATAAATACCAGCTGGGGAAGATTGTATGTCCTGGCTGCCACATACCATTTTCCACGGTCAAGAACGGCGAGATTCGATCACTCGTGATGCACAAGGGAAGCGGCGAGTGTGTGTGTGAGTGAGTGCAAGGAGAACACAAGGCCAATGTGTGGCCTTTTATCGCTGTACCGGGTCATCACAGGACCGCCTGCAATACTGAGCCCTCTCAGAGTAAGAGTGCATAAAACTCATCAGCTTTATTAAGTGGAATAACAGCCGTCTGGTACATTTTAAGACGAGAAGAGACGAGCGTAGCAGAGGAGAGGAGAGGAAAGAGTGATTGACAGTGCAGTCTGAGAGGCTTGTGTAAAGCTAACCTTATGGGCCTGACTCCAGCAGAGCTGTTAGCTCACACACCGCCCCCTGCGACTGCTGAATGGGTAAACTGACAAATTCCATGTCCTTTGGTTTCAGCACCGGCAAACTGCTGACCCAAATGCAATTAAACAGCATCCAGTGGGGTGAGTGTAACACATCGACGTACGGTAGCATACGAATGTGCATGTGATAGCCTGTGTGAGGAGAGAGTGATGAAGTGTGTGCAGGAAAGAGAAACACAGAGACAGGGGCAGAGAGTGAGACTTACAAAGAGAGAGTGTGATTCAATCTGCTCAGTAAGCCATGAAATGGTATTGGTGTCATTAGGGAGAGCAAAAATATATCTGTGCCAGTGTGCCCTCCATTCCCCTTCACTTTGACACTCCAAAAGCAGAGTACTTTCTAGAAAACTGCTGAAGAACAACCTCCATTTCTCCCTCTGGTCTTTATCAGACAAATCCAGAATACTTTTACTACTAGTATGCATTTTCCCCCCCAATAAGAAACACAGCTCAAATCAGCGTGAGGTAATACACAGTACAGTCAGTGTAGAGCAGAACATGCCTTTCATTGAATGACTCAACAAAAAGGACAGCTTTACAAGGACTACTTCACAAACACAACTTTGTCTCTGCATAAGTGATGAGGAGAAAACCCTGGCCTTGCCTGCTGAATTACTGCAGAACTGATCAACAGCACACTTACTGAGTGTATTTAACAGTGACATTACAAAGACAGCCAGCCACTCACAATGAACAAAAAATGGAAGCAAAAGTATCACAAAGAAAAGAAAAGGGAAGGATTTCATAAGAAATCTGGTATTAACTTTTATTGTAGCGTCTCCAAATCTCATTTATGGTTTTCTAAATTTTCACAGCTGGCTGAATTCAAAACTTCATTCAATAAGAATGTGATACTTTAGTCAGACGACACATACTTGATACAGACTTTAGAGAGTCTGTTGTTTCTTTTAATAACTTTTTCTCTGTTTCTTATTATTTAATCAAGTCTATAGTTGCTTTTGTTGCCTTATTTCTTCAATCATGTATACCTCAGAATCACAGTTAGCTTGATTGTCCTGGTATGCCTGCTCTTACCAGGGATTTGATCCCTGTTTTAAATTACGTTTAATGCACAGTGACAGAAATAGACAACGGTCACACAAGTATTAAGCCCAAGCAGCAACGTGTTGAAACATGAAGCCAGTGCATATGTTGCTAAAAACTGCACTTTCCTGAGTGTCCACTTGAGGCTGGCTCCCAGACCCAGGAATTCTCATTAACACCAATGTTAAAATAAACATTTCTACAGCCTGGTACACAAAACAGCTTTGGATTGAATGGTCCATATCACTAATCACACACCCATACAGGGGGTACATTTTATTACCCCTTCACTTTGAAGTTACTAGGGTTACAAGTTAGCATAATTAGGCATAATTGGGGGCGTGGCTGACTTGACTGAAAGGTAGGCACATTGTAGCTGTTAGCCAGGAGAGTAAAAGCACACCTCAACTCTGTCTCTTTGCCTCTCATTGGGTCGACCAAAAGTTAGAATGAAGTCTGGCAATCACCATTGTTTGGCTTCGAAACTCAATTTCTGGACGGAATGCGTGACGTCAATGAGATGACGTCCATATAAAATACAGTTTAAGATTAATGGATAAAACTGCTAAGTACAGACCTATAGATATAAATATATAGTGTCATGGATAGTGCAAATGTGCTGAAATAAATTGAGCATAGTGATAGTTCAGGAAGGTCATGGAGTCAAGCTCAGCCCGCAGTGATCAGCTGCTCTAACGCGAGCCCAGTCAGCTAACAGCTCAGCCAATTACCTTAAACACATCCAATTGGCTGATGTCAAATAAGCAGTCTATTTAAACCTATGCCTACTCTTCCTGCTGCAGACTTCTCTGCAACTTGCCTCCACCCCAGCTCCTCCTTTTTATGCTGCTTCTAATTTTACCAGTGTCGTATGTATCCTCTCTGGTAGCTACTCTGTTCTGCACTGGTGGTCTTTGCTGCTGCTCTACCTGCATTGGCCTTTCATGTATGCAACAAGCGTCAACCTCCGGTCTCAAACTATGAAGCCCATGCGGAAGTGTTATAAACTGCTATTCATCGAGAATCCGCTTGAGGCTGGCTGCAGAAACACCAGAAACCACGTAGACACCAATTCAAAAAAGACGATCTTTGCAGCATTAATAAACATGTTTACAGCCTGGTTCAAACAACGGCTTTGCCCTACGTAGCTAGTCTTTCTATCGGCACACACTGTACGGGGGGTGAATTTTTTTTCTAACGTGATGGTACAGAAGATATTAAGATTACGAGTTTTTGCCCAAATAAGGACATGACTGACTTGACTCCCAGACGGGAACACATAGCTGTTGGCTAGGAGGCTCAAACCTCTTTACGTCACACTCTGTCTGGTTGAGTTCCGCATTTCCAATATGGCTGCCGCCATCGATTGGCTTCCAAACAGCGTTCAGGAGCAGATGGGTGACGTCACGGATGCTATGTCCATATTTTATACAGTCTATTATATGCACATGCATACTTCGTCGGCTCTCCCCTTCTCAGGATTTGCCCTTCCACGTAGGTACATGGAAGGGCAAGGAGCTCTCAGAACAGAGCTATACTGCCAATTGTAAATGATTGCATGCTAATAAATACATTTCTAGGAGAAAAGTGGTCCTGATTGAAATATGGGAAATGGCATCATTGGTTTAAAGTTGCAGAAGCATTTAACTGAATGCAGTCAGTGGAAATTTACTCTTTACATGTAATGTTCTTGTCATTCAATATGAAGGGATGTCAGTCATTTTAAATGTTTATCTCTTATTAAAAAGATTAAAAACATTATTTATTGATTACCAAACCACCCTGCATACAGTCAAGCTCTTCTTAAAGTGAGTAAAGAATAAATGACTTTTTCAAGGCTGCACGAGAAATATCCATTTCTACCCGTAGATGCACCAAGTCCTCCGATAAGAGCTCAGTCAATGCAACAAACACAAACAAATCATGTTTTGAGCTTTGCACACTGAAACCCTTTAACAGTGTATTTTCACAGTAACGACTAAATAACCTCAGAGACAGCGAGACCTTCCTACACGACTAGAGGGAAGAATGATGAACCCATTCATCTTGCTATGTGTGTGTGTGTGCGTGTGTGCGTGTGTGTGTGTGTGTGTGTGTGTGTGTGTGTGTGTGTGTGTGTGTGTGTGTATGTGTGTGTGTGTGTGTGTGTGTGTGTGTGTGTGTGTGTGTGTGTGTGTGTGTGAGAGTGCATGTGTGTGTGTGTTTATTCAGCAGCGTGTGTCAGAGTGAGGCCACGAGTTGCAAAGAACACAAAACATCTGCTTGCTGTGAAAATGAAACAGCCTAATGGTGTACACAGAGCACCAGTTTCACTCACAGAAGGGACGATCCACACAGGTACTATTTGGCACAGTGAGCGCAGAGGAAAACAGCTTTGAAAGGCTAATGTGCTTCACTGCAGCTTCCACAAAACACTCTTTTAGCGCTACAAAGAAATCCACTGGTGTGAGTGTTTATTTGTGATCTTACACAAAGTCCATCCTATCAGCTTATCTTCACGCATGCATGTGTGCGTAACACGCCGAAATTATGTTTGACATAGCAAGCAGGCACGGAAACACACATCTTCAAGCGTCAAGAGGCTTTAATGTGTGTGTTTGAGCTCTGATATGCTTTCTCTCTAAACTCTTGTTCTTCTGCGGCTGTGCTCAGAGATTCAAGGTAAGCAGAAGGGAATGCAGGGAGACGAGGGGAGGCAAATAGATGGAAAAGAGAAAAACACTCATACAACATATTACATGTAGTGGGAGGCAGAGAGAGAGAGAGAGAGAGACATGTAGGGAGAGATAGGGGAAATGGTTTTGAAGCAGGGGGAGAGAGATGGCGAGAGGTCATCCCTGGGTAATTTGTTTTGGTCCACTCAGAGCGCAGACACACAGGGAGCAGGTAAACCAATTACAGTGTGACATGAATCACTAAGACCTGCAGACAGCCACGCAGCTGGCCGAAAAAACAGCCAGCCAGAGCAGGCGAACGGCCGACTCTGCCTAAATGCCGGTCAGTCATGAGCCACAGCCGTCGCTCCTCCCTCGACCATGATTGCACATCTGGAGGGAACCGATGAGAGAAAAAAACAAACATAATTCCCCTCATGGCTGCAGTGCTGAGAGATCCCGTGAAGCTTGGGTGGCTTTTTTAACATTTATCTTCTACAGATCCTAATGTTTTACATGTCAAAGAGACTGCAGGGGAACACTAAACTGACCCAGACACAAACTCCAAACGCGTAATGCATTTACAGAAACTGGGCCTTTGTTTACGATAAATCAAATCTTGACTAAGTGTATGTGTTTCAGGTCTTCCCATTGACTGTACAAAATGATGGACGACACATCTCCACGTCCACTGCACAAAAGTGAAGCCAAAATAACCAGCTGTAATATTCTGCTGGAGACGTTTTGGAGCAAGAGTCTGCTCAAAAAACTGGAAAAGCAGCGTTACTGATGCCCCGCCCCTCTTTCATGCCAAAACACATATTTAACTGACCAATGAATGCACAAAGATCCCTCAGGTAGGCTCAGTCTACAGGGCAACAGCTTCATGTGTTGTTTAAAGCACTCATTCACCGTTTTTCCACCACAGGAACTTTACCCCAGAACTAGGGACTTAACCCCTGAACTACTTGCGTTTTGACCGGAGGAACCAGGGTCTAAATTTAGTTCAGGGGTAGATAATCTCCCCCCTGAAAAGCCCCTGCTTTGGGGGATAGTACTTTTCAAAGGTCCTGGGACATTTGGTTGAACGTAACAGTGTTTGTGGCGTTTACACAGTTGTTGAAACACAGAGGGAGTTCCTGGGAATGCATACTGGTTTAGTTTTTTATTAAGATTTCAAAATAGTCTTTTCGCCCCCAGAACTACTTTCCCCGTTTCGACCGTGGGCAGAAGTTCCGGGTAGATTGTGCAAATCAGGCCAGTTCCGGGGTAAAGTTCCTGCGGTCGAAAAACGCCTAACAATGGGGGCACAGGAACCTTTTAGTTCCAGGGCAGGAATTCTGAGGGATAAAAGACCCCGGAAATCTTGGTCGAAATGCACCTTTAGTATTAGTGATGTTTTTGTCCTGCCGTTTCTGTTCATTCACAGCGCCACAGGAGCACATAGCAGTCAGTGATGATATCACACCCCCTCTTTATTACATCAAATAACTCATTACAGCAAAACTACTCAGGGAAATGAGCGTTTGTATAAATTACCATTATATGAAATGACTTTAATGACAGAAACCGTGTTGGGGAATAATTTATGTGACATGAATTTTAATATCACAGTTGAACCAATACCCCATCTGTTAACATGGAAAAGGCAGGCTTCACTTTTGGGGAGCAGTCATGCCATCCATGTCTAATAAAGTCTATAGTTGTTCCTCTCTATCTCATTTTCAAACCGCAAACAATAAAAGTGATGCGGTGCAAGGTTGGATGTCGGAGCCAAGACAAACACTCCAGGGGAAGGGGGGGTTATAAGTATTTACATGACAAAGACTTCAGCAATTACTTTAATTTCCTTAATCGCCCAACGGCTGTCAGAAGGATGTCAGGCCTCAGTCACACAAGCGCCACTGGCTATAAAACAGAGAAGAAACTTGTAAATAAACAATCATGTGGGTCCTTTTCTCTATGGCAACTGCGCTAATCCGTCGCTTGATGCTAAACTGACAGGAGCGTCATGAAAATCCGCCCCAGCATAGAAAGGGGAAGAGAATGACACGGAGAAGGATTGGACTGGATTAGATATCGCCTTGGCACTTGGTTTTATTTGATGTGGCCTTGGTGCAGGTTGTAGATTCAAGGAGGGGGTAAATATTTGATGAAGGGCGTTATGGTGTTGGGCTTTGCTGCTTGCCACGGGCTGTTCTGAGGGAACGACTAATAAAGACAGCGGCAGGCAAGTTGTCGATCACCGGCTGAGCAGAAGTGGCAGAGTGAGTGTGCAGAGGAGCCCTTCGCCCCCCCCTTGATGTGTTTACCATAGCACCAGTTCTTCTAATGTTAGCTCAGCATGCAAAGATAGCTCTTCCTTTAGCTGTACATCTGTGTGCACTCTCCAACATTTGCACAAACAGTCTGGCTGCAGTGAGACATAGTTTAAATCTCCCATATTGCTGCCCCTTGAAATTAATAAGGGCCTCTGAACTGCTCTCTGAGAGCCACTAACTGGCCATTTGCACTGTCTGGCTCAACTGGAAAAGGCACTCCCTGCTTCTTCACACAAATCTCTCTCTCTCTTTTTTCTTCCCTCCATCACACCCGCTGCTCCTTTCCTTTCCTTTCCTTTCCTCTCAGTGTCTGTTTCCACAATTTCTTATTTTCCTTCCCTCCATCTCTATTGTCTACCTTCCATCTCCACCCTCTTCATCTCAGTCCCCCTCTTCTCTCTTTCCACCAGCTACACTCCCCCCCTCCTCTACTTCTCCTGACTCCTTGTTCCTTCTCTCCCTCCCTCCCTCCCTCCACCTCCCACCTCCTCCTCCCTTCCTTTTTTCTCTCCCTTCCATTCCTCTGGCCCTAAAACCAGCCCCTCGGCCGCCCGCTCGCTCGCACTCACTCACTCAGATGGCTGTTACCATGACAACCCCGTTCTTTCAGCTCTTGCAAAATAATGAAGACAATGTGTTTTCCATTTAGATGAGTTTTCTGGCGCAGCGGGGAGATATGGAGTGTCCATCTTGCCTCCTCTTTCACTGCGGAGGAAATGTAATAAAAAAAACGGGTTTCCAACCTCTCTCTCTCTCTTTCTCTTTCTCTCTCTCTCTCTCTCTCTCTCTCTCTCTCTCTCTCTCTCTCTCTCTGACACTCCTCCCTCGCTCTCCCCCTCTGCACGCACACAGGTTAGGGTGCTGTGTAAGCCGGCTGGGTGGTAAAGTGAGCTCAGTGTTTTAACCACAGTGGAGAGAGGAGGCAGCAAAAGGTGACGTCTGGCTGCTGTTGCAACAAAGTGCATCACTATCTGCAGCATTTCTTTGGATCTGCAGCGTCACCTCCGCGTAAAAACACCGACACACAAGCAGGGATGAAACTTCACTGATTATAACTGCAGTTAAATCACAGTGGTCAGCTTGTCCATGATAGATTACAGAGTCCTGCACCCTGTTGTCAAATCTGACAGTGATAAACTGGGAACACTTCAAGTCTTGTTTGGGGTTTTTGGGACTCAACGTTGGTATTTTTACAGCATAATGCTCCTGTGAGGGAATGAATGCTTGACAAGTCAAATTAATGGAGGGAGCTCTTGGTCTTTTTCTCCATGGTGTGGATTTATTAACTCACACAGCGCAATACAACCACTTGTTAAAGCATGAAAAGTAACATTACACCGCTCTGAGTGGGATGTTTGGACACAGGTTCAATGAGCACAAGTGAATCCTTGTTTTTTATTGCCCACAGTGTTGCAAGATAAACCTCAAAATGTGAAAAAATTAAACTGTGAGGGACACAGAACTTTATTATTGTACTTCTATGTGAATACTGCACTAAAAGTAACACATTGGTCTCTATTTTCAAGTTACTTGTGCTCATACTTCGTGTTAAGACTTTGCAAAGCCTCTAAAATAACATGTCTCAGTGTAAAAGTTGAGGCAGCTGATCTGCATAGGTCAGGGCTTGGCTTTCTGGATTACACACTCTGCATGGCTTACTTCATTCTCCTCTGGGAAAATTTATAGACTTCTGCCAGAGAAAGGGAAGAGACACATATGAGAGGAATGGAGAGAGGGAGCAGTATAATATGTGTATGTCTGCGTGTTTACAGTGGAAATAGTGAGTCGGGGACATTTTCTTTGGGTCTCGTTTCCAGTGTTTATGGAGAGCGGTGAGGAACAACACTTCCTGAGAGGAAAGCCAGCTTTCCGAGCCCAAACCCTCTTCCAAGCCCCCGCAGACGGGGAACGCTCTGTCTCCAATTTGTGTTTTCCACCCAGTGCTGCGTAAACACAAGGGGAGCAGCACTGGTATGCGAGTGCATGTGCATGGGTGTGTTTCGGATAATACGCACACACAAAACAAAAGCAGGCAGGCAGACTAATCACGGACAAATGAGCCAAAACATCTCCTAGCTCAGCTGTAATAGACCTTTCTCATGAAGAAGCTGCTACAAGATGACACAAAGAGGGTCAAGCTTCATGGAAAACACACTCCACTGACCACCTCCTCATCCTCCCCTTCCAACTCCTCTCTGAGGTTTTCCCTCCCCGGCCTGTCAGCACCAGTGAAAGAGGGAGTTACAAAGAAAGCAGGGAGGAGACTCTCTCCTCACTGTCTCTCTCCCTGTTGGCCGCCCTCTGCTCGTTCTTAATTATATCCAGATCAGACTATTAATGAAGTCAGTCTGATATTAACAACACCTTCAGGGAGCGAAGGAGGGCTTTCCTCTGCCAGAGAACAAATCAAATCAAATGTGGCTTCTGGCCTTGACAGGTTGCGTGGCAGAGGAAATGACACACTACAGTGAAGAACAAAGTTGTGATTATTTTCACTATATGCTTCTTTGAAGATTATTATATCTATTAAAGGTTATCACCCAATTAGCATAGCAAGAGTCATAACTGGAAGTCTTCTTTTAACAATGATCCTGTTGCATGACTGCCAAGATGTCAAGATATGAAGTCTACATTACCCACAGTGCAACATGACAGCTAATATGTCAGTGCCAAAGGAAAGAGCCTACATTACCCACAATGCAATGTTCCTATTTACAAACCAATCACAAATTGACTTATCTTATAATAGTGGTGACTGAGTTAAAGATGTATGGTAAGCTCACTTTTTTTCCAACTCCACCCACACCGACTTTGTTTACATTTCCAAACCTGTAGTCAACAACCCCAACTGACACTCAGTCAGCTGACTCAATGGACATTACTTGAGGCAACATTTCAAAGTCCACTTAATAAATGTATGCACAAAAATTCCTCAAAGTAATTTAAATGCTAAGTACATGATTCCAGAGCTGAAAGTATCATCTTCTTAACAACAAAATATTGTTTCTAAAAGTATGCATGTAACGAAGAAAGGAAAAATTCCCACCAATCAGACGCTTCAACCAACACAGATTTGACATTTTGTTTCAACAATGGTTAAATTGAGCACATGCTGTTCAGAGGCTGTAGTCTTAAAACAGCCTGGGTTCACCTCCAACCTGCAGCCCATTTTCCACACCCAAGTCCCCGCTCTCTCTCCCCGTTTCCTACTCCATCCACGAAATAGTTTCAACACTCTTGTAAACCAGCTGAGAAAGTTCCTTGCAGAAGTTTATGTGAAGGTACATTACTGCTGTCATCTATCAGCTCCCTGATGTTTGAAGGTCAGGGAGGTGGTTACAACTCACCACTGATCGGCTTTGCGGGTTAGAGACTGTATATAAAGATGGACCACATAACAGACCCCCCAAAGTGAAGCCAAAACTGGCTGCAGAGTAGGTTATAAAGCCTCCCTCAGATGGTACATGGGTCAAACTAGAACAACTAATATTAGACATCAAATACATTGTTCTTAAAAATGGTTTCTGTGCTTCTACCTTTTCCAATTTTTCATTTTTTGATATTCACTTATTCATTGTAATTATAGTTTCACTATTCTTTATCTTCCTGCTTAAGTATTTATCAATCTTTTATTTTAAATTATCACATATTATTGGCTTGTTTTTTCATTCATTTACTTATTGTGTTTCTTATACAAAAACATAACTTACTTGAATTGTTTACATTGATCTTTGGTGTGTAATGTGTAAAAATCTAAATAAAAAGATCTTTGGAAAAAAAAGGTTTCTGCGGACAAGTTTGGTTTTAATTAGCTATTTGATGCTAAAAAGAAACAATGTGATGTCATGACTGACTGACTTGTCTGCTGGATTAGCGGAGAAAAGAAGGAACGATGAGAGAAAACGTAACAAATACCAACACAAGTCGTTTAACTTTAACTAAACACAAGAAGCAAGACTGAGCTATAGAGGCACAAGACGCTCTCACAGTGTGGACTGTACCAACCTGAGGGATCTTTGACGTTTAATGGATAAGATAAATGCACGCTTTTGTTAGAGGATGGTCTATGATGACAATCAAACAGCTCATCCAGCCAGATTACTTCCATGTATGTCTATGCTCCAGAATACCTCACCAGCACCATAAGTCACCACCCATCCAGGTGGTATCTAGCTTTATTTGCTACGATAGGAAGAGAGGGAGGCATGTTGTTCATATTTATGTGCAGTCAGTGGTGCTGATGTACACATTTAAGGAACCTAATGAGCAGCAGGAGAAACACCATCATTTCTCCATCTTCTTCCCTGTTTACTTGCTTTCAGCAAGCTAACACAACACGTTTGATCCTCAAAGAGTACACCACCAGGGATGCACATACAAACCCGTGTACAAACAGAAGGTGGGGGGGGGGGGGTTATATATAGTTATTATATAGTGCCATATGTACACAGTGATGGAAGCCTTTTGATGAGCAGGTTGCATGTATGTGAGCTTTAAAGTGCTCCATTGATGCAATTGCTTTCCACCCGCATCCATATTTGATGTACAGCATGTGGCGGGAAACAGCCTCGATGCTCCGGGTGCTCTGATCTTCTCAAGTCACTCCAGTCAGAAAGCATGATGACACAATGTGAGCCGTAAAAGACTCATCTACACGTGAGTCCATTTATGTGTGTTTTTTGTCTGTTTGTGTACCCAAATGTCTGCCTCTCTCTGTACTACCTTTGTCCATTGCCACCTGCAGAGCACCACAGCATCCCCCCCCCCCCTTCTTTCAAACACACTCAAATCCCCACAGATCAAAACACTGCACTCCATCAAATCCAGTGAAAAGCCTGTTTACTGATGATCTGGTGTGAAGACAACAGGCGGCTGGACTGGGAGATGGAGAAGGGGAGAGGGAGAGAGAGAAGAAAGAGAGGGGTTAGGGGTGAGAGTGGTTGAGGCAGTGAGGCAGTCGGGGAGTGGTCGACTGCAGGGGCTTTTATTATCAGCCATTGTAAAGGAGCTAGGTGGGATAATTGGTCTCCTAAGCTCAATGCGCAGCATGCATTTTTAATGAGCACACACTGTTGCTCATTTAATATAAAGGAGAGATTGCAGATAAGGGAGGAAATGCAGTGAAAAGCTGAGTTTTAAAGAGCTGAGGGAGAGAGAGAGTTTTAATTATTCCTCTGCATTAGCTTCTGTTGTTTGCGTTATTCATAGTTTAATGTATCATTACTGAATGAACGTCTCATCATGCTTGAAAGACTTCCTCTGAATCAGTTCTTTAAACAGAAGGAGACATTCATGCTTCCTTTACCTATGAAAAGACATGTACGTAATTAATGATATAACCAACCCACATACTCCCACGTGTCCTTTACATTGGCATGGACGTTAAACAGTGCATCCACCAGAAGGTACACCTCAGCAGCTTCCCCACTCCACATGTTCAGTGACTTGTTGTGGGCTCAAATTGGTCTCGCATGGACCTCCGCTTCTCCTGTACCGACATTCAGTTTCACTGACCAGCTGTTCTGTTGTAGTTTTCTATACGTGTGCCCAGGTGAGGTAAAATCATATACAGTATGTATAAAGTTTCATACCAACTTGCACAATCTTTCATTAAAAAGTTCCACCATTCTCCAAAGGAACAAAGCAGTTTGAACTTCTGGCTACACTGCTCGACACTAACCTCATGATTTCTATGAGTTGAAGATGGTAGATGGTAGAGCAGGGTTTGGAGTGACCATGGCCACCCCTATAATCTGATTGGGCACCTTTAAATCTTAAACATAGATGGTTACTTCCCTTGAGAGGTGGGACTTGTGTTAAAATGACCTACTAGGGCTGAGCAGGCTGACAGCAGTTTTATTTGCATTCAATGCAGCTCATTTTCCTTGGCTTCTACTTTGAGTTGTGACTATGCAAAACATATTTTCTTTCAGATCTAAGAGAATTCAATTAAGAAGAGTTAAATGTAGCCACTCCGTTGTGTTACTTTTTGGACCAAAACATATAAGTACATAGGGTATACACATATACAATTTTTGGATGCTTTAATGTAATGACATTCATTTGGTTATGGGCGAACATACATACATACGCCATGCCACCCCTGAAATATTCTGATCCCACTTTGGCAACCCCAGTTAAAAAAGTCCAGCTCCGCCCCTCTACGTAAGTGTCTATGAGCTGTTGGAAAACCTGCAGAAGGTTAGGCAGATTTGCAGATTTGTGTGCATGCAAAAAGGTGAACCCTCCAAGATTGTTATTCTGAGTCTGCAGAATGCTAGTAGAGTTATGCATTGAGTGTTGTTCAATGATTAGATTAGTCTCTTTTTATGCTGGATGATAGCAATAAATGAATCTGAGAGAGATATTAAATAACAATCCCAAGTACTGTTAAGGACGTTCTGAAATGTGTAACATGGCTGCTCTGTTGGTATTCAATTCCTAAATTGTTTGTCTGTGTTCCACAAAAGATTCCTCCACAAAGTCTCGAGCCAAAACTGGTGACATCTTTAGTAGCCTACTTTTTGTCTAAACCACAAGATGTTCATTTTTGAATAACAGAAATCTGATAAAGCCCCAAATGTTAACACACGTAAAAAAACAAATGAATTTCTGGCGTTTTTGTCGGAAAAAGTATCAAGATTGCGTTCGACTAAGCTGTTAATTGACTTAACTCCCTATCAGACACATTGAGAACCAGGATCTAGCCTCTCTCATCCAAGTTCATTACAAGTAAGCCGGAAACCTGCAGAGCCTCCTCCTCCTCAGCCAGACGCTCCTAAGAAGAAAATAAAACCTACACACCAGCTCCATCCAAGACGTCTGACCTACGGAAGCACCTCGTAATGTTCTTACTGACCTCCAAGCAACAAAAAGTGCAACCTTTGGCATTACAGCAGTCTCAGGCGAGCATTAGAGAGCTGTGCTGACCAGGAAAGTTAAGAGGCTGGTGGCAGGGGGGCAGAGGAACCCGAGTTTAAGTGAATTAAGATAACTAAGTCGTGTTTAGCACCGGCATGAGTCCATCTCTCCTTGTTGGAGGGCAGAGTACCGGCGCTGCCACCTTGTAATAGCATTAAACACCTCCCAGGGTGATGTTAGGGAGCGAGCACACTGCAAACCAAAGAGCCGCTTACAAAGAGGGCTGCACTTGGACTTAGAACAAAAGTGGTCAGGAAGAATGGGGGGATATAAGAGGGGGGATAAAGAGAGGACAGGAGGCAGAGAGGAGAGGTGGCAGGTGGAGGGAGCTTGATTAATGACAGCTCTTTTTCCCCCCCTCTCTCTCTTTCTCTCTCTCCCCCTGCTGTCCTACAGTACTTCCTTCAGGGAGCCCACAGACCTCCTCCAGCATCCTGCTCCGCCGCCCTCCCTGAGATCTCCAGTCTGGGTCCATCCATCAAGCTCCCAGCTCCCATCCTGAATGCATGAACAGAGGACCCTGTTTGCCTCTGTGGTAACCCTACCTCAGCCTGTTAACACTGCACCTGTCTGCTTTCACTCTTCTCTCTGCTGGGGCGGCAATCAGGGATGATTTCCATCGCTAACTTATAGCTCCGGTGATAAAATGTCTGGGAATAGGAGCAGTAACACCCTGTAAAGGTTTTGTTGAACTAACTGGAAATAGTGTTATATTTACTCTTACACAAAACTATGAAATAAGCTCATGCCTGAATCCAGGTGGGGCCTCAAATTCAAGTCTCTGGTACTGGTACCAATACGAGTTTTATCCACGCCCTTCCTACCATGCTTTTATACCACACTCCTTTTACATTTAACATAACAAGTGATATGAAATGAATAGGAGAAAAATATCTGACTGGTGTGTTTTACTGACACAGAACCAATAATCAGTTCTACATCTTATAACCAGCGATCAGATTCTAGGCTGCGACGCTCCCCTGCTCACCCCTCTCATTCGTGAAGTGACGGCGGCCTTCAAGGACAAGAAGTTCCTGTGATGCATGATAGGTATGATTCTACTTTTTTACCACCAAAAGCTCATCAGTACAAATTCTTCAGCACACAACAACCGCTCTCTTCTTAGTCTTCAAACCGGTGAATACTCCAGCGATTTCAGTCGTGTTTGCTTTGTCATGTAAACCTTATTTTAAGAGGCTGTGGCTTCTCCTTTTGGAGCTGCAAAAAAGAACAGATTTCAGGGATGACTTGTTTTGGGACTTATGAAGTAAGGTATTGGGTCTGAGCATGGACTGAGGTACTTGCAGAAGCTGCCACAGTGTTCTAACTTGTATCAGAGGCATTCTATGGAGGCCTGGAAGGTCAAAACACAATATTTCTTTTACAAACAATGAAATTGTATGCTTTGTGTTATCCTTTCCCTTGTTTTTGAGGATGTGTTGTGTTTAGACCTTCATGGCCACCATACATTTATACTACTGTTATGAATATCAGCACAACCAGCTGAAAACACTTATTCTTCTTTACAAATGACGAGCAAAAGTGTGTAGGAATGATTTTCTGTTCGTCAAACAATCAGCTTTTCTTTCACAGTTAAACTCCAGTGTTCATTCATCTCTTTTCTTTTGTCACTGTCTTAGAATAATACTGAGAAACCACAACTTGTAGAGTTTCTTAGAACTAATGGAGAGTGTGTCTTTAAAAGCAGCTTAGAAACGACAAAGCACTTCCTGGAATCACAGCAGGAGTGGAGTGGCCCTGTGTGCTCTCTGCATATGTCCGTACACATTTGTGTTTATACTGTACAGGTTGCCTAAACAGGCTGTGTAGTCATCAGGCCCTGGCTGTTCTCTTTGATGCAAGTACAAAAGCTGCCTGGCGGATGTGAGCTAGCCCCCACCTCTGACTTCACCACCGTCAAACACCCCCACCCCAAGCCCAGAGGCCAATCCTCTCCTGTCTGAGCAACACACACACACACACACACACACACACACACACACACACACACACACACACACACACACACACACACACACACACACACACACACACACACACACACACAAAGCGACACGCAGAGAGCTGAGCATAAGCATCTGGCTCACACAAATGAATTCTACTTTCTGATGGCAGACAGACGGACCCGCCGGACGGTTGCCGCTAATCTGCCACCTCCCCCCTCCTCTCCCCTCCCTCCTCTACCTATAATCTCTGACAGCGAGAACGAAGGAGTTTGGGACTGAGTTTTGTGAGAGAGAGAAAGATAGAAAGAGGGAAAAGGGAGGGAGGGTGGGGGGACATGCTTGCATAATGGCAAAAAAAGAGGCTTGATCTAATGGACTGCCTACTAGCTAAATAAACACTTGTTGGCCACTTTGCTAATGCTAATCACCACATAGGAAGACGGATGATGTTTCATTCACACTCTCGGTTGCCTTGTTTGATTTGCTGGCACAGCACAGTGTATACAGTAGAAGCAATAATAAACTTTGCAGCGCAATGAAAGCTGCAGCGCTGTAGGTCCCACTCAAGTCTTGTTAGGTGACAGAGGACTCGGCTGCAAACACGCACCGAATGATCAAACACACACTGAGAGTCATATTTCTTCCAATAAAGTGTAACTGACTAGTAATTTGGCCCAATCTCCTGCCGGGTTTGTTTGTGACCCCGCCACTGTAGCGCAATGGGAGTACACATAAAGATGAGGTGCATGAGTGGTGTGTCTTGTGTGCTACAATATGTGCTTTGTATTCATTGCAGATAACAGGAGGCCGTTGGAGGAGAGAAAACAGCAGCCATTGATTTTGTGTGCTGGGCAGGCGTTTCTCCATTCCAGAGGCTGGTCGATACACACACCGAGAACAGGGAGGGTGAGGGGGTTAGACAGCACTCTGGACACTGCATGCACACTGAAAAAACCACACATATGCAGTGCCTGGAGAGGAACAAAGAGTCTGCCAGGTAATCTCAATCGTCTTATTAACTGCGGGAACATTCACAAACACACGCTTGATCAGAGTCAAATACCTGCACTTTGCAAACACAGTCCTGAATGAAGGCAAAATGAGCAAATGGACTCAACAAGGTAATTTCTGCGCTGTGAGTGGGGCAGCAGAGGGTGAGGGTGGAGAGTGGAGGGGTGGGGGTCTGTTCCAGCATTAAATCCTTTATCAAGTAGCCAGCAAATCAAACATTGATTTCCATGAGCCACTGTGCCGGGGGCAATAAGGATCTCCCTCATCAACCCAGGCAGCACCAGCCCTCTCTCTCTCACTCTCACACACACACACACGCACACACACACACACACACACACACACACACACACACACACACACACACACACACACACACACACACACACACACACACACACACACATTAATTAATAAGTGCTCATACATACATACATGCTAGGGGCAGGCACTAAATGAACTTTATGATGAATAGTAATTCCTGCTGAATAGTACAAACAGCAGCGAGGTTATTCTGTTTTTGGGGTTGGTGTGAGGAGCAAGAGGGGAACACTGGTCTGATGTGATCTTCTGCTGCAGCCATTATAGAGGCATGCTGACAAATATGAGATTCAATCATGCTCACTAGTG
Organism: Notolabrus celidotus; assembly: GCF_009762535.1. NCBI lineage: Eukaryota > Metazoa > Chordata > Actinopteri > Labriformes > Labridae > Notolabrus > Notolabrus celidotus. The sequence goes on along the minus strand of NC_048275.1, from coordinate 13,065,527 downwards.
CTCACATTTTCATAATCAATATATTCATCACTGTTTTACAAAAACGTTGCATCAATGCAATCAGATGTTCAGGCCTCAGAAAACAAAAACTTCAGTTTTTTAAGTGCCTGATCGTTACCATAATCAATGCTCTAAAATTCTGATAAGGATTCATATTCAGCCTAATTTCAGGCGGGGAAATTTCACTCATAGTAATGTTGATTTTACACTTTGCACCAATCAGCCATGACATTACATGACCACATGCCTGATATTGTGTAGACCAGGGGTTCCCAAACTTTTCAGCCCACGGCCCCCAAAATATAGATGCCAAAGACTCGTGACCCCCACAGTCCCTCAAAGTGATGAAATGTGGCTTCATTTAGCTGGTCTGCAGAAAATTAGCCTACCTATAAGAGCATGTGGCTGTGTTTCCTGTGCCGTTATGAATTAACCTGCTGCTACTGATGCTTTTGATAATTAACTGAGTCATCTGGCAAAAAGAAAAACTCATTACATTTTCTATTTTCAAGGTTTTAATTTCAAGTTTAGCTACTATTTTTGTAGATATTATTTACTATAATGTGCTAAATATATTATTTTTAGATAACTTAAAAAAATAATAATAATTCTGGAAGACATCTCACGACCCCCCAATTTGTGTTTAGCGACCCACACTTTAGGAACCCCTGGTGTAGACCACCCCCTCTCCACAGGGCTAAAACAGCCAACAAGAAACGGCCCCCCCTTGACCTCTGAGGGCATGGTGTGGTCTCAGGCACCATGACTTTGGCGGCAGAGTCTTCCAGCAAGGTGGGTAGCCATGTATCAGATTTGGCTGTCCAGGTCCTCCCACAGATGATTGATTGGATTGAGATTTGTGGAATTTGAAGCCCAAGTCAACACCTTAAACTTGTTGTCTTGTTACTTCAGGCAATCTTCTTCCACTGTGGTCCAGTAAGGGGTCAGCATAGGCGCCCTGCAACTTTGCAGCTGCACCGGCAACAAATGCACTGTATGTTCCGACACTTTTCTATCAGGACCAGTAGTAAGACTCTTCTGCTCTTCTCTCCAACCATCACTCCCCACACACAACTCGTATCAATGAGCCTTGACTGCCCATGCCCTGCAGCTGGTGAGTTAAGACATCCCACAAGGGCTCCGGTTTTGCAGATGCTCTGACCCAGTCGTCTAGCCATCACTATTTGGCCCCTGTCTTTTTTCTTTCGTCCAATGCACTTGCTGCCTGACATATCCAACCCAATCAGATGCCATTGTTATCAACGTTCTTTCCTATGCCTGTCAGTGGTCATAATGTCAAAGCTGATTGGTTTAATTCCTGCTAGAAACAGAGTACAAAAAATTATAGCAATGTCTAAAAGAAAACGCAGAAAATAGCAATGCCAAAGCGAAATGGACCATGACGCCCATGCAATGGCCAGGGGACGTAATATACTGTCTGTAGATACACACAAAATGTATCCATTAAAGGAGATTTTCACTCTCAGGTTCAAAGGGGGACACTACCCTAGACACATTTGCATAAAGACCTCAAGGCAGCTGATGGAGCTTAACAATTTTCCTACCAACTGCTGAACTGTATAATAAACTGTCATGCCAATATATGCCGTGAAGCACTTCATAAATACCACTGCCAAAATATTAAACTTGAACAAAAAAATGGAAGTGTATTTTATTTTACATTACTTTTATGTCTAAGTTCAATCAAACTTTCCTAATCGTCACGTGAGCATCTCTGAAGTCTTAATCGTTTCCTATTTATGTAAAATGTTCTGTATTTTTTTGTGTATCACTGGCAAAGATGATGATGTTTTAAGTTCAGACCAAGCGGCAACCTCCGGTCTCAAACTATGAAGCCCATGCGGAAGTGTTATAAACTGCAATTCATCAAGAATCCACTTGAGGCTGGCTGCAGAAACACTGGAAACCACATAGACATGCTGCATTAATAAACATGTTTATAGCCTGGTTCAAAAAACGGCTTGGCTCTACGTAGCTAATTTCTCTATTGGCACACACTGTACAGGGGGGGGTGAATTTTTTGCTAACGCGCTGGTTCAGAAGATATTAAGATTACGAGTTTTTGCCCAAATAAGGACATGACTGACTTGACTCCTGGTCGGGAACACATAGCTTTTGGCTAGGAGGCTCAAACCCCGCCTCTTTACGTCACACTTTGACTGGTTGAGTTCCGCATTCCCAATATGGCTGCCGCCGTCGATTGGCGTCAAAACAGCACTCAGGAACAGATCGGTGACGTCACGGATACTACGTCCATTATTTATACAGTCTATGGTTCAGACCCTGAATTGTTTACGTCTATGTTAAATTATTGTCAGTCTCATTCATACCCTCCTTTGGTGTCACATTGCTACATGTCTTTGCACATTACAGCCACCTGTAGTTCCGCTGAACAGTGTCAAACTGTCAGCAGTACTGTGTTCACTGGCAACAAAACAAAACAAACAGAATAGGGACCCACACTTCAAAACATTGCTATCAAGTGCTCGTAGAAGTGAAGAGCACATTGTTTTCAATTGCGTCACAGTAAAAGTCATAACCTGACTTGCGCTGAGCACACCAGGTCATTTTCAAACCAGCTTTGCACCGTTGAAAGTTAACTGCTGTGACACTTTAAATTGTTTGCTGAGAGCTGGGCAGAGACGGAGGGTGAGGAGCAGTCACACACACAGAGGAACACAGAAACATATGCATGTAAAAGATACACGCACAGGGAAGCAAAATGGAAAAACAGGCTCAGGAAATTGGCCAGTTCCTGTATGAGAGAGGTAGGGAAGGAGAGAGAGAGAGAGAGAGAGAGAGAGAGAGGAGGGGTAAATGGAAGAAACAAGACGACTGACCAAAAGAGACAGACAATGGAGCTTATGTAACTGTGGTGTCACTGAAAGTTTGCCTTTCAGACACACTGACATGTCAGACTGCACAGAGTTTCCACTAATTATTAAAGCCTCCGACCTTCTGAGGAAACAGTCACTTTCTACAACAAGCTTTTACGCAGACTGGAGATGTGATAGCTAACACATTATTGAGCTAGTGTCACATTAATTGGCCGTATTTGTCTTAATTAATGAGAATATTTACCTGTTGTGATATAAAAACCACAAGGTGTGGAAGGTGTGTGAAGTTAGGACGGGCTTCTGTCTAAGCAGCTGCTTCATACCGCTTCATACGCTTTTCTGCTTGCCAGTGTATCTTCCCTGATTCTATCATTGATACTGTGAAGACGCTCAACAACTCATAGCGCTGATATAAAGTCAAACAGAGTCATCATAAGGACGGAGTCTGTCGCCGTTTTGGATAAGCTGTGTACGTTACGCAGTTTGTCCTGCAGCGTCCAGATTCTTACATCTTTTAGAATAGAATAGAATAGAATAGAATAGAATAGAATAGAATAGCCTTTAATTGTCATTGGCAGGTGTACAATGAAATTAGAAGCGCTGCTCCCAGGTGGGGCGCTAGTGGCCTAGCAGTATAAGCGCCCCACATACAGAGGCTACAGTCCTCGTCACCGGGGTTGCCAGTTTCGATTCCCGGCTGGTCGACCATTTCCTGCATGTCGTCCCCTGCTCTCTAATCACCACATTTCCTGTCTCTCTTCAGCTTTCCTATCAAATATACCATAATATACTGTATTATATAAGTATCTTTGCCATATTATATTATGTTATATTACATTATTATTGTAACTACAACTCACGGTCATATTACATACCCATATTTATTTTAATTTATTGCTTAATCTGTCATAACCAACCATAATCACACCATGTCAACCTGTCACTACTGAATCATTTTTAATACTGCCTGTAATTACTGCTATTTAATCTAAATTCCATTGTAACATTGTATATATCTAAATTGTATTCTAGCTTTATTTATCTATTTTTATTTTTACAAATCTTATTTTATTTCTTATAATCTTATAAATATAGGCAAAAAAAAGAAAAGAAAAGAAAAAGAAAAAAGGAAAAGAAGCGCTGCTCCTGAAGGTGCATAAGATAAATACAAATAAAATAAAAACAGGTAGAAAATATGTATAAAAGACAATAAAAAAATATAGAACAATATATAAAAAAATGTCAAATATATACAGTCAGGTCGGGAGAAGAGGTATTTGGTTTTAGGATATTGCACATTGACATCCTGGCGACTATAAGCCTGACATACATCTAATAACAAGAATGAAAAAGTATAAATACAAAGAAAAAAGTGCACTGAACGGGAGAGCTAAGAGCCGCTGCTACCGTTCGTGCTGCCATCTTGCATCTTGCCATCTTGCATTCCTGCCTCCTGTCTCACAGGTATAACTTCCTGTTGTGAGGGACATGTATGAAAAGGCAACTTTGCAAAATGAAATGTTTCTAGAAATTTTCAGGAGTGCACGTGTGAAAGGGGAAACAACAATAAATTTGAAATTATGAAATAGGAAAATGAAAGCACTTCTGTCTTCTGCCCTCAGATGGTTTAATATGTTAGCACAAAGTCAGCAATAAAATTATAATAAATCATCCATGTCACCAATGATTACACACCTAATGATACCTTGTTTTTATATGTGTTTGTCTAGTTTGAATGTGTGCGTAAGAGGCAGCCTAGACAGACCAGTCCTCCCCTCTCCGTACCTCCACAGTGTAACCTTTGGCTTCTGAGGCCTGTGCAGCAGAGAGGATGACCCCGGCGGTAATCCGAGCCCGTGCATTTCTACTCCAACATGAAACCAGACAGACACCTGACCCTCTGGATTCTTGCTGATGCATGTGCACACCAAACACACACACAAACCTTGGCACATACTCAAAACACACAGAAATGGGTACAGAGGCACACAAGGCTCACAATCAAAAACACCTGTTCTGTCTACACAGACACACACTTAAGTACACACACGACGCAAACAATTCCACAGGCACACAAAGGCGCTTTCAATGACGCACAAAACCTGAACTCAAGTGACTCTTGCGTGTCATTATCCTCATACACACCAGCAGTTCTGACTTTAAACAAGAGCAACAGATACCTCTGTAACTGTCTACTGCATCTGCTGCTGCAACAAGCAAGCATGCGTGTGTGTGTGTGTGTGGAGAGTAACAAAAGAAACAGAAGTGTGCAATGCTCACATTCTCCAGTGGACATGTCAAGTTTTTGTGAATGAATGTTTTTGTGTTAAAGGAAAGTTCACTGAAGACAGAGCTGGCTGTGGATCATGACTTAAGGACTATCATGTTGAGTGATTGATAAGTACACTCCTTATGTTCTTCTGTATGCATATGTTCATCTGTATGTGGATTTGTGTAGGTGTTAACTTGCAGAAAGAACATAATTTATGCAACAGGGCATTTCACATAAAACACAAAGAAGAGAGAGTATGCAGAGACTGAAGCCCCGTTTATACTTCTGTGTAAAGCCTGGCTTATACGCTGGAGGTTCGCATAGCCCCTACGCAAAAGCTTGTGCATGTAACCCAACATGCACCTCTGCTGGGTAGCATCGTAATTTCCTGCATTTACAACTTTTCCAGTATCGCCGCCTACACTGAAACAGCAGCCGGTAATTCCATCTCTTCCAACGTCTCCTCTCTTTACTTCTCTGCAATAACTACAGTCTGATTAAATGCTGCTCTAAATCTATCAGCTCCAACACCAACATGTATCCATATACACTCAGATTCAGTCACCACGGTTTTGTGTGCACAACAAAAAGAGAATGTTGTGGAACCAGGAACTGGCGATATGACAAGTACAGAAATTGCGCTACCAAAAACAGTTTAGGTGGAGTATTGCAGAGTGAAGCAGACACACAAACAAATGAATATGTGCTCAAGATAGCGTATTCCACACACGGCGTAGCTACAGCATAGAGCCAACATAGTGTCCCAAATCTAGGGAAATCAACATTAAGAAACATTAGAAGGCTTAATTTCAAACCTTGATACCACTAACCAAACTGAGTGTAGAAGGTTCTTGCACAGGGTCTTTGAGTTTATTACCCAGCTTTCTTACTGATCTTCCAGTTGAGTAAGATGCTTAACTTTCACTAATATGAGCAAACTGATCACACGTCATGTCAAATCAATCAGCAGAAAAGAGTTCCGACCGTACAGTGAGGTAAAACCAAGCGGCAACCTCCGGTCTAAAAATGTGAGTCCAGTTCAGAAGTGCTAAAAACTGCAGTTCATCGATGATCCGCTTGAGGCTGGCTCCGGAAGTACCGGAAACCACAATTTCGAAGATATTTAGATTATGAGTCTTCCAATGAGTGGCACAGCTGACTTGATTGACAGGCGGGAACACTGTAGCTGTTGGCTAGAAGGCTCAAAGCCCGCCTCTTTACGTCACAATCGCTCGACAGCAGCAATATGGCTGCCGTCAACAATTGGCCTCAAAACAGCTAAAACAGATGGGTGACATCACGGGTACTACGTCCATATTTAATACAGTCTATGGGTAAACCATTAGTTTCCGTTCACATCAGAACAATGTCTGAACATGGATATTCACATCTTGGATCCTGTCCAGGTCTTGTCTCACCCTGTCTGGATTCTATTTCCCATAACTACCTGCTAACCATACATTATCCCTTACTTATAACATTTTCATAACTGAAATAATGGACAATGAGTATCATCTCGGCATAGTTCTGTTTAAACAACAGCTAACGCCGGCACACTTCAACCTGTTATTGATAAAGAAAAACATTGAAAACACATTTAGATATTCAACTTTCCAATTTTTTGACACTCCCAAAACAGACCACAACCGAAAACCTGTTCCACATTATTTTGCGACGCTCCTACTTTTAGTGTCACATCTGCACATTCATTCCTTCAGAAGTAGTAAAAAGTTATTTAAAAATTAAGTATAGTGTTTATTTTTTTCAGAAACATCAAAGGGATTTCCAAAATCAGATTTCTCAAGGGTTAACCAAGCGGCAACCTCCTGACACCAAAAGCCAAGGATTTCCCATCAGAGCCCGTATGAAATTTTCATTTTTACAGCAGAAGAAAAAAACATGTTTACAGCCTGTTATGAAAAACAGTTTTGGTCTCCATACCTCACATCCATTCAGATGATACTGATGCTGACAGTTCTGGATGATTGGGGATAATTAGAGGTGTGTCTGATAACTGTGGCACTAATTAGATGTAGTTTTGTCTGTTTTTGCAGTTTTTTGGTGCAGCAAAATAATTAAATCATACCGCTAATTATTACATTTCAATATCAGTAAAAATTGGCATCATGTGTGAATGGTGCCACATTTAATTAGTTTAAATGGACAAATGAGATGGATACCTTAAAGACTGGAGCTCTAGCACACAGTCATAATATGAATAGGCTGAAGTTGATTGAAAGCAGCTTTCTACATTATGAATGGCATGTCCATGTGAGTGTACGTATGTAAGCACATCCTTTTCTGTTTCACAGTTCATTAAGAGGAGCCACTTCACCACAGGCTGCTGTCAAAGGGGGAAGCAGCAGCTCAGAGCTCATTGTACATCCACTAATCCTTCATCCATCTGAACCACGTCAATACCACCAGCCCCCACCTTCTTCTCCATTCTCTGCCTCCGCTCTGGGTTTTTCTTGTCTCCTTCTCCCTTGTCACTTTTGCCATTCCTAACCCTGCAGCTCTCATTCCAGTCTGATCCCCTCCCCTCTCAAGCCCCCCAAGGTGCTGCCTGAAATCCATCCCATCTCTTATCCTTCTTCTGGACAAAACAGAAAGGGTGCAGAGGGAGTAATAAGGCCGAGCAGCAGGGGTGGGATGGTCATAGTAAGGTTATTAAGACTCACACACAAACACGGTTTGCAACAGGGGCACTGAGGTGAAGCCCCAGGGGGGTTGGAGGCCAATTTCTGTTTGTATGTGTGTGTTGAAAAGGCACTTCATGTGTTCACGCTGTAAGGAGTGAATCATGAGGCCACCCACCTTTACTGGCACTAACAAACTGCTGTTCACATTATGGTCCACGCTATCCTCTGCTACATCTCTGTGGGGAAAAAAAGCTGCCAAACCCAGAGACTCTGCAGTTAATCAGTATCTGTAAAATTGGATCATATTTGATGTTTAACAGGATCCAAATTCTGCAGGTGGTCTGAAACTGTAGGCCCTCTTCACACATCATTTATGCCATCGTGTAATAGCAAAAACTCTCCACTGAAACCCAAACAAATTCAGCTCATTTAAGTGGGTTAACAGCTCCTTGAGGCAGAGGGAGACATGTTTCATTGCCTGTTTTACAGACTGTCAGCCTCTGTAGCTGGTCGAGTAAAAAACTCCCACATCAAGCTGTAAAGAGTTCTTTGGTTTCCCTGCTCACATAAATGAGTGGAAGTATGTATGACAGGGAAATTATTTTCTTCTTTAGTTTTGCTTGTTAGTGGTGTTATAGGATGGAAACCTCAAAATACCAGACTCAGATGTCAGATTCTCTGGCTGTGTGAAAGATTTGAAAATGCTATTTAATTGGGGCATATTCTGTGGTCATCTTTAGGTGAAATATTTTAAATCTGTTCTTAATCTGATGTGTCGTTCATTACCTGAAGGTTGTACTTAGAGAAATTCTGAAGATTAGGAGCAAAATGTTCTCTCGTGTACAGAAAAAAAGGTTGATACATGACATTTACCAAAATTAAAATGTTTCATCTTACACAGAAAAGCTTTCGTGTAAAGTCTTACTTGGAGTATAACGTGGACAAAAGCCAAAGGTCCCTTTGAGCAAAGCTACACATTCAGGAACGTTTAACATCATATATAGTGAATCCAGAGGAGGACTGACTTTGTTTGTTGTATGAGTTAGGTTAAATTAGAAAAAAGGTACATTTATGGGTTGTTTGGATTGTGCTTTTCATGATGACAGAGAAGATTTCTTTTAGCTTCTATTATCAAAAACGTCAGTACTTTGACAGATGGACCTTTGCCTAGCAAATTTTCTTTGCCAAGTCTGGGAGTTAAAGCAGATCATTTGTGTAATTTTTTAATGAAATTGTCTCTGTGCAGGAAGAGCACAGAGACAACTTCTGCTGTTCATTTCTAACACTGTGGGAAACAACATCAGTCTGCCTGTAACCTGTAGTAATCTTAAAGGGGAGTGTACAACTCAAAGCAATACTCTACTAAACTGATACACAGTACACAATCTGATGTATATTTGTTGTAAATTTAAATCAAATTATGGAAATGACCTCAATCTGAGAAAAATAAGAATGTACAAACTAAAACTTCACAAAAATGTTATTTTAAAAAAAAAGACCTGCTTCCTATTAGCACCATCAGAAATGATGGATTCGAGAAGTTCATCAGAAAACTAAATCCAGATACAAACTAACAAACTGTCCGGTTACTTCAACTTTCACTCAGGACGAAAAATCTGCATTTAAATTTAAATGAAATAATGATTTCATATTTATCGTGATGATTATGGATATCGACTGATATGAAATATTTCATCGTGATAATATAATTTTCAATATCGCCCGGCCCTAAATAAAATTAAACCAAATTCTGAGTTTTACCTGGGATATTGCGTCGTTTGTTGTCTGGGGTTTGGATACTTTTTGATGTCATGAAAATAAGCATAAATATACATCATCAGTGTTTATGTAACTGATCAAAATGCTTCCGTACACAGATCTGGACTCGTCTAGAATAAGTTAAATCCAGTTGTAACCAAGCATTAACATCCAGTGCTGAAAAGTGAAGCCGATGTGACTGTGCAGAAACTCCAGTTCCTTGAATGTCCACTAGAGGCTAGTTCCAAAAGCCAAAGAATCCCATTACAGCTCAAATTAAAATGTCTATCAATACAGATTTAAAAAATGTTCTGTTTGCCAGGCTGCTAAAGGTCCACCTTGGCTCCATCTCTGCTTTTTCTCAGGAAGTCAAAGCTTGCATTTCCAATATGGCATCCACCATCTGGTGGCCTCATAAGACTTCTTCAGAAACCACTGGGTGATGTCACTGAGAGTATGTCTATTTTGCAATCAGTCCATGGTAGTAACTAGCTTCATCTTTACATCAATAAGGATAAGGGTTTTTAAAATGGGATTTGGTCTGACCTGCCATCCTATAGCTGGGAGCTCCTACAGTGGATCATTTTCTATTTGATTTGATTTGATTCAATTTCCAAATCTGCTGTGGCATGAGCAGGAGTGTGTGATGGCACAAACACAAAACATGAAGGGACCCTGTGAGGGAGGGGCTGCCAGCCAGGGTGCATTGTGGTCCATCTCTTGTGTTTTTACATCGGTGCTATTCTGACAACACGTGGCCGGGTCTTCCCTAACTGCTCAGCTGAGCAATCAGGTCACCTCATCTTGACAGACAGAAACACACGCACACACAGACGTAAACACACAGAGACGCGCACAGACACACACATGGAGCACAGAGTACATGCCGCCTGCAGCTGTTGCCAATGATGTCAGTCCTGATTTGGCCAAACTAGCCTTTTGTTTCACAGCATGAACACAGAGGAGAGAAGGAGGCCTCATTTGGCAGAACAACCAGAGCTCTGTCTCTAATATTGTTTGGGTTTACGATCAGCTACTGGTTTTTGACATGAAGCAAAACAAATACATATCTATGCTTGACAGGTTCAGAGTAAAATGATCTGTTTCTTTGATACATTTTTTACTTTTTAAGCCCCATGTTGAAGAAAAGGCTAAAAATCAAATTGATACGTTTCCTCCAATGTGAGGATATGCAGCTTCTTCTGTGTGTCTGTGTGTGTGTGTGTGTGTGTTTGTGTGTTTTTTGTGTCAATATAAATCAATTTGAGTTTTGAGTAATGTTTGGACTACACAAGGAAATCAAAGCTTTAATTTTTTCACTCTAGCGATGGCTTACTAGCTTAATCTAGGCTACATACCGTCACCATCGGGCGGAAACCTTGTTTCTCCAGAACCACTACTTTCCAGGAAGTAAAAAAAACTATGTATCTTACATTACTAAACACTACATAAGATTCAACCACAAGGTTTGTTTTTAATACTTTCATCTGTTATATTTAAGAAAGCCTACTTAATGGAAGACCCATAGCATCGATCAATGGAATAATGGATGTGATTAAATATGGACATACAAGGTTTCTGCCCGACAGCGGAGATATGTTCCTGCCATAGACTGTACATAGATGTAGTGCTAGTGACGTCACACATTGGTCTTTGAAAAGCTAAGCTAAGCTAAGCTGGGTTAAGCTAGGCTAAGAAGCTAAGCTAGTAAGAGAAGAGAAGATAAGATAGAACTATGTATGTTCCAAGGCAACTGAAGTCCTAGTTGTTTAAAATATATTTAAATTCCAGCTATCTGACTGGTTAAAAGGGGAGAAAATTCTCAGAAAATATTAAAAACCAAACATGGGATCACAGAGTCTGCAGGTAAACAATGTCAAATTGGTTTGCAGAGTGCTGCTAACATTAGAGTCTTCGGTCCTCCCTGCAAGTTAAGGTACACATGCCTGTGTTTGTTACGCAGACACCGCCTTCCTACAACTTGATCTCCATTATCTAAATTAGATTATTGCCAAACTGTGGTTTTACGAGATGCCGTCTGTCATGTGTTTGTTTACAACCAAATAGAAACTTATTACAGCATCATGGAAGCCACATAGACTGTATAAAATATGGACGTAGTATCCGTGACGTCACCCATCTGTTCCTGCGCGCTGTTTTGAAGCAAATCGATGACGGCAGCCATATTGGAAGTGTGGAACTCAACCAAGCAAAGTGTGACGTAAAGAGGCGGAGTTTCAGCCTCCTAGCCAACAGCTGTGTGTTCCCATCCGGAAGTCAAGTCAGTCATGTCCTTATTTGGGCAAAAACTCCTAATCTTAATATCTCCCGAACCGTCGCGTTAGAAAAAAATCCACCCCCGTACAGTGTGTGCTGATAGAGAGATTAGCTACGTAGAGCCAAGCCGTTTTTTGAACCAGGCTGTAAACATTTTATTAATGCTGCAAAGGTCGTCTTTTCTTAATTGGTGTCTATGTGGTTTCCAGTGTTTCTGCAGCCAGCCTCAAGTGGATTCTCGATGAATTGCAGTTTATAACACTTCCGCATGGGCTTCATAGTTTGAGACCGGAGGTTGCCGCTTGGTATAACAGCATCATGGAAGCCGCCATCAAACGGAGCTGCAGCCCCAGCAAGTATCAGCCCCAGAAATAGCTCAGTCACAAGGTATGAGCAGGATTTCAGGCCTACAATAGAAGAACTATAAATAACTTGTTGAACTATTAGTTCTAGTGCTGACTAGCAAACGTGACACCACTTAACAGTATAATATATGATGAAAATTGATTGCTTGATGATTCTGTAAACATTGACAATTTTACCTTGGCTTTAATGGAGATTCCTTGGCTTTTGGAGCTCGCCTCAAGTGGACACTCAAGGAACTGCAGTTTTTCTTTTTGCACTTTGGCATTGGCTTCATTTACAGAGAGCTAATGTTTAAAAATATATCACAATGTGTTTGACTAAGTGCATAAAATGTAAACGACAGACTAGTTTTCTAGGGGACACTTGGTTTATGCAATATTTAATGCTAAAGCACTTCATAACCAGCTGTTTCAGACATTTGGCATTACAGTGCAAGAAATACACATACAGTGTAACACAAATATTCACCATGATTCAACCAGCCTTCAAAACAATCAATAATACACAACTACAAGCTCAGCACAGCAGGTTACTAGCACCTTACTGTAATACGTTTTCATGCACACTTGAAAAGAACAAAACTGATTGTGTTGGAGAAGTTAGACACGGCTGCTTTAGTCAAACACCCCCGACTCTCCTCCAACACAAACACACAAACACACACCCCTCTTCCAACCTGCTGATGTCTGCTGGCAGAACTGTCTGAGGAGCTTAATCGGTACCTTCTCATTTTTACCTCATTCTCTGACTTTGTCATTCTCTCATTCAGCACTGTCTGTGTGTGTGTACATGTGTGTAAATGTCTGTTACATTGTGAGAAAAGAGAAACCAACGTTTGTGCATATCCGTGGCAGAGAGTCAAGCGCGTGGGTGCCACTAAATGAAACAGAGGCCGAAGCGGCTGCACCCTCTCTGTGGTGATGTGATTGGGCGAGCCAAGTCAGTTAACCAAATCTTGGAACACACACAAACACACACACGCACGCGCACACACTCATGCAGCAAGCACACAAGTTGTAACAGTGCCCAGGCAGCTTCCCTGCTGCTGATAATGAGTTGGTTTGGAGATGTGCATTTGTTTGTGCAGATCTAAGAACACACACTCTAATGACTAATTCGCTGGTTTGCTCGCTCTGCCAATCACTCTCCACTTTCAGTCAACAAAACCTGCTTTCTGCTTACTTTCACATTCTTTCACAGTATCTTTTATTACCGCACAGAGTCACATTTCATACCTGCTGACACGAGATACAAACATAGCATGAGATGCTCTTCTTCTGGGCTATTATGCTGTCAGTGACATTTTCGAAAATATAATCCTACTTCTCCTGACATTTCAAGCAGCGCCTGCTTACAGTACAAACTGCTGTACACGCTGCTTGCCTGCCTGCCGCCTGATCCGAGATGTGTGGGGTTTTTTTTTTTTCTCGAAGCCCGGCAGTCAGGGCTGCTTGTTGGAGCAATGATTTGATTAGGTTAGCGCTGATTACAGTCTTGTTGGTTACAATATACGGCTCTATCAGGGAGAGCAGGAGGAAGGGAGGGCGGGAGGGAGGGAGGGAGGAAGGGGGAGTGATTGAGAGTGGGCTTGTCAGTTTGTCAAGCTGTCAGGAGCGCTGCTGTATTGTACGTCTGTGTTTAGACGAGGTGTGAATCAGCTGATATCAAAGAGAACCAAGAGAGGATATTAATACAAATGTGGTAGCAGTTATCAGCGCGAGAGAGAGCGATAGGATGCTGCGCGGGAATCGGCACCCTTTGAATCAGATCTGTACACGGCAAAAGGCGCTGAACGTCTCCCATTTCACAAACAACACTATCACAGACAAACACTTTAAGGAGCAAGTGCCTTGTCTTGTCATTGTGCTCGAGAGCTGTGGACTCTTGCATTGACACAGCAGCAGCAGCAGCAACAGCTCAGCTATGGTGTGTAATATTGGCTGAAGACAAATAATCTGAAAAGCCTGGAATGCCCTCTGCTTTTGTAAGCTTTATGAAATATTAACCAAATTAATCTACAGTCTTTTATTTCTGGAAGAACTCAATGTTCTGCGACTGATTCGGTGTATACTAACAATCCCTCCTGAGATTAATTCAAATAAAGGCTGCCACATGTTTGATCTGTGAAAGCAGGGGACGAGGTGTAATTATTCTCCTCCATATATTACGTTTCCTATTAATTAGGCGTGTGCCGGTGAACGCTGCTCTGCTTGTGGAAGTGACAGCCACAGAGCCACAGGCGTCTCTCAACACTGCTTTATTCCTAACAGCAAGTGTGGCAGGTTATTATAACACTATGAGGCTTAATAGCACTACAGTATGTGGTGGCGTGCGGAGCGGCAGATTCATGCTGTACCTCGTGTAGATATTTTTAAAGGCCGATATGATACCCTGTTTAGTAGAGCAATGTCCAAACGCCTGAAGGCAGAACATAAAGGGCAGAGTTCACCCAGAGCAGACAGAGCCTTACTCCGGACATGTGGTCCACGAAAACCAGGGCCGCAAAGTAAAATAGAAAATCATCTGAAGGGATTTTATAGATTGCAGATTTACTGTCCGTCTGATCGAGAAAAAGAGAGAGAGCAGAGGGGAGAGAGAGCAGAATTAATCCTCTTAGCTGTTTGTTTGGTAATCTGATTTAGTCTGATTTTTAGGCTGCTATCTGTGCTTGTGGTTACTGATGCTGTCTCTGGATTGACCACAGCCATTTTCACCTTCAGTGCCGCCCCCACCATCCTCCTCCATCCCTCCCCGTTTGGTATATTAGCGTTTGGGTTTGACATATAAACAAAAACACGGCATATGTTAATCCCTGGCGCAGTTCAACCAAATCCAGCGATGTGTCTGTTTATGAAACAATTCCCTTCTCTGACATCGCTCCAGAGAGGCACACTACGGCTGTCCCTGCTCCAAATAAATGACCTACTTTGCACATTAACACACATTTACATGCAGGCAAATTCCAGGGCGGCTTCATCGTTTCTGTTCCCTGGCTCGGAGACACTTCTCGCTTTGAGTGCGACATGGCTGTGGTCCAATTCTTAGAGAAACTGCATTTTCTTTTTAATTCTCCTCCTGTCTTTGCGGAGATCTTTAACTCACAGCTGATTGGTGGTGACAACTTTGATTTCAACTCAACGGGAGAAATCAGAGTTGTACTTTTTAGTGTGTTAAAGGAAGGTGAGGCTGGCACAGAGGCCCACCTAAGGTGCTCCCGGCTCAGGCAGAGCTATTTCCAGACTGAGCAGCGCCCCCCCTCCTCCTGTCTCCTCCACCTCCGACTCTAGTGGGGAAACCACACCACTGCACAGGCCCCCAGTCACAGACACGACTCAAGAATGGATCCATTATTCACACGGACTGTTAGGGGACTGGCACACGAGGGTGGGATGTGGTTGTGGGACACGTATACTCACTTTTACTTAACTTAGAACTGCTCGAGCAAGCAAAATACATTATGAGAGGGATATATTTAGGATGAGAAATCAAGTAGCTCAGCATTCTTGGTGTGATCACACACGTAAAGTTAAACATCTCCGTCATTTGAGGGCTGCAAGGTCATTCAAACATCTTCTAACAGATTTACAACTGTGCATGAACTACCTGTATTATCAGAGGCCGTGTGTCTGCAGACACACAACGAGACACATGACACAAAGCAGCACAGCAGCACAATAGTGCCTTGAAAGCCAACGCAGCTTCAGACGCATTCGTCAGATCAAGTTTAAAGAACGCCTGACAGCACAACGCAGCTCCACACAACACGACATGGATGAATGTGTAAGTGCTCACTCTCTGTCACTCTCTTTCTGAAACACACACACAGACACACACTAATACACACAGAGGCCAGATTGTGTACGAGTTTGCTCACGGAGCATGATAAGAAAACGTGGTAAATGCGTAATCTGATATGCATGACTTGAGGTTTCTTTCTGCCTTTTCTTTTCCTCTTGGAAATCGCAGGTTGCATCCATAATTTACACCAGCCTCCGTCTGTTTCTCTCTCTCTCTCTCTCTCCTTTCCACTCTGTTCCCCTCCCTCTCTTTTTTTTCTCTCTCCCTCCATCTCTGCTCTTCTCTCTCTCCTGGCAATCTGGCTTTTGCAGCTTTGCTCATTAGCATATTGCAGAATGTGCAGATGCCACCAAAAATTATTCACCTTGCAGCGCTTTGATGCCGTTTCACATGTGTACAAACTACGCCGTCGACATTTTGCACAGCCCACCAAACAAAAGCAGGAGGGACAGATCTTCTTTTTTCGCAAACGTGTCGGGATGTAATGTGACGCCCTTTAGGTCTGATGTTTCCTCACATCCTCATTCACCCCAATTACATCTTCCATCACGTCAGTCAAAGGTTCCCGACTCTGTGATGACAATAAATGGAGTGTTTCTTCTCAGCCAGGGTTTAAACGATCACTTAATATTCATGCAGTCCAAAGGATAACAGAAAACATAATGTTCATGCTGCTCAAAGGCTAATTGGAGAAATATTCACGCCTGTTTTTGCATCAGAAGGAGCCTCATCCTGCAGGTTATGGAAGCAGAGATGGAGGAAAAAGGGTGTGTGTGTGGTTTAGCAGATGTCTCCCTCTTTAAGATTGATATTGGTGCTGATAGAGGTAGATCAATAACCATACATGGTAACACACCATTGGTTCAACACTGCTAACACGGCTGTTCAGGTTTCACACCCCTGGGACAGCTTGAAGCCGAGCCAGAACGGCATCACCACTGAGGTAATGGTGCAAGAATGTGCTCCTGTAAACACCCTTTGAATGGGATTTTTCAAAATAAACCACATCAGTGGGCGAAAAGCACTACAATGACGTGCAAACGGGCTTGGCATCACAGCTTGTTTGGGTTCTTGTGCGCCGTTACCTGACAAAAACAAGCTGCCTTCAATGCAAAGAGGGAGAGTGCCAGCCACAGAATGTAATCATTCTATCACGCGAATCATTACGCAACCATTTAAAACGATCTGGTCAGTTCTGGATGTTTTGGGGTGTCCACATGTTCCTCAAAACGTGTGTTATCAATGGCAGTATCACAGGGATATAAAGGACTAAGTGCTTATTCCTCATGGATGATCTGAGTTGAAGATAAAGCTGTAAGATCTGAATGGTTCTTTCGTTCTTGTGATCAAAAATTCTGTGTTTGAAAGTACTCCGGTTTCTTTCTAAGTTACAACACAACACAATCACCAGCGCCTTCTGCTCTGAGACAAAGTGCCTGTGTGTTAGAGGCTGCTATGAAACAACAAAAAGCTAAAAAACCCAAACTGCAGCCTTCTTATCTTGTTTGTTAAAGTATATGTGCATCGCTGTATCAGCTGTTTGGATGAAGACACAGGGTTTAAAAAAAAAGGATGCTTACCAGTGTGGATGAGGACGATTCCTGTGTTCCCTATTAGGCAAAATCAGCTTCTTAATCCTCATCAATCACAGAGCGAGTCTAAAATGAGACAAAACAGAATGCAACGCACATCAGGGAGCGTGACAAAACACAATCTGCTTCTTAGTGATAGGAAAACAAGACTTAGGTGGCATCATTTATCGAGATGTAATAAAGCGCCCTGTCGTGCTTCTGACAGATTGGAAGCACATAACAAGGACTGACAGAGCCGGAGAGAATGTGCAGCTCTAATCCCCGCCAAATATGAAAGATAAAACACTCAAATGACAAATGTGAGCTGATTTCCTCGTCTTCCTTGTGAGTGTTTTGCGCCACTCTTGGTTGCAGAAGCAGCTGTCTTTGAACTCTTCAGGCTCTAATCATGGAGGAGCATTTCTTCTTCTTCTCTGCTTCTGGCTTCTTCTCTGAGTGCGACGTGCAGATCTCCTAATGGGACAGCAGCTCACTGACAATTAATATACTAGCTTAGTTTACAGGACTGCATCTTTAACTCTTTTACTTTCGATGTTTGAAACTCCCACATCCTTTCATTAATATTCTGTGTGAACGCTTCCCAAAAACATCTGACTTGATTTTTTCCACTCTACAGTAGGCGTAAAGAAGACTCAGAGGCTACAGATTGCCCCATATTTAATTACTGTTAACACCGGCGCTAGCAAGCTAAATACGCCCCCATGATTTATTCATTTCCCCATATTCAAGTCAAATTAAATTAGTCATATGAGTTTAATTAACTAAATATGATCTGATATTGTTATTTCACACTTGGATATGGGATACAGAGGGGGGTATTTGAGGAAAGGAAAACTATTGTAAACCATCAGCTCATTAGAGGCTCTCATGTTGGCATTACCAACAGCAGCATTAGCCTAACAATAGCTTCTAATAAAGGTCTACACACCTTTACAGCTGAGGTTTACTCTGCTAACACCATTATTCACTGCTGCTGTTATTCATTGAACTGTAGCTAATGCAAGAACCTCCCCTCATATTTTTAAAAAACCTGTTCATTATGCGCGGTTCATTATTGTTACCGAGGCAACACAGCTGCAATTAGGGAAAACTAACAGTTGAGTCCCCCATAGGTTTAAAGGGTCACTTCACACTTTAAAGAATAGAACAATAACATTTTTTAAAGAAACAGGAGAAAAAAAAAAGAAAAAAGTTTTCCATTCATCTGCAGTGTACCTGGAGGGGATTTTTTTTAGCCAAGGCTGAAAGATATGTGAGTCAGAGACTTTTGCCTCTGAAGCAAAACCAATAAACACGAGGTGGAAGACATGTTTGTCTTCAAAGTAACAACAACAAAATGTTCACTGCATTGACAGGAGTAAAAAAAAAAAAGAAAGAAAAAAAAAACGCCTCTGAAAAAAGTGAAAAAGTTTACTTTTAAAAATTCACCTTTGCTCTAAAAGTTTTTCCTCCCCCAAAGTTTTGAGTGGAACAGATGTAGACATGTCAAAAGTGAGTCTTGTAAACATAAGATTTCTAAACAGCAGCTTGATGTAGATAAGTAAATGTTTTGTCATTTTGTGGTAAACTAAGCCCTTAAAGGCACAGTAAGAAATATTCATGTTGTATTGATTGTGGTGATCCCTCTGGATGTAACAACTCAACTCAAACTTTATTTATAGAGCACGTTTAAAACAACCGGGGTTGACCAGAGTGCTGTAAAGATCAAAAGCAGCACAAATGACAAACATAACATACAATACAACACTAAAATACAATATTAAAATATGTAAACACAGTGCAAATATATAATAAAATAAGATAGAATAAAATAAATCTGAATTTAATTAAAATTATGCCAGATGTCCACTCAACCTTGATTAAAAGCCAGGGAGAAAATGTGAGTCTTAAGCGACGATTTAAAAACCTCAGGTAGCATTTTTCTAGAATGCAGACTACATTTCCCATGAGCACCACCACCCACTGTCGTAAAGATATGGCTCTTGCCAAAACGGGCATTTGTTATGGAAACAAATGGATGGACTACAGATCTTCTATTTAATGCGTTCAAGATATCTTTTATCTGGATGCAGAGTGATGAGGTTATGTATTGATTTGCATTTTTACACATTTATTTAAAGTAACATAACAACAAAAAAACTCTCAGTGATCAGACGTACCAGTTTAACATTACCCATCACAGCCCAGGTGTCATGATGTGTGCTCTTATGTCCCAGTACATGTCTAAATAACATAAATATGCACATGTTTAACTCTTTTGTCCTTAGAGAGCAGTGAAGCATTCACAAGCCAGCAGAAACATTAAATTGTGTTCTTAGCCTTTTTGCTCTTTTAGCTAGCAAAGCCCTGGTTGTAAAGTTACTCCATCTAAAGCAATACTTCAACAGAAAACATACATCTTTTTGCGTAACCTGCTACATTATCAGCCATGAGTACAAAACATTATATAAACAGAATGTTATCTACAGAAAAAAAAACTCATCCTTCTGCTTGCTAACTTACTGCTTCCTGCCAAACTTTACCAACAGAGGTCTGGAATGACCTGCAGGAGGAGATCAGGCAAGCCACCTCTTTGTCCTCTTTTAAAAACACACATTTTAAAATGTGCTTTTACTTCTTAACTCATCACTGACTTTTTAATTTCTGCATGGTTTTTATTATTGTCTTTTACTCAACTCATTTTAGTTCTCTTAAACCATTGTCATGTGCTTTTGTGTTTTTTTCTCTCGCTATGTCTTGCACTCTGTAAAGCAATTTGTAAACCTGTTTTTAAAAGGTGCTATATAGATAATGTATCTTGACTCAGTTTTTTTGTAGTTAACCTGACCCAAACACAGGCTCTAATATTTAGTATACAGAAATAATCAATCTTGTTGATGGTTATCTCCTTAATGCAGCTCATGAAGATGCATCAGTGTAAGAGTGAAGATTTCAAATCAGTTTAAAATGGCTCACTGTGCCTTTAACCCTCCTGTTATGTTCGTTTCTTAGGGACAGCAATAATGTTCCTAGGTCAACTTGACCCGGGGCATTTTTAATGATCCAAAAGTGTCAGAACCCAAAAAAATCCAAATAAACATTATTTAAATCTCATTATTGACTCCATTGGTGACCATTTAAATAAATATTTATTGCATTGGTGTTCTTTAATTCTCACAGATCATGGTTCAATGAGGATAACTCACTTGTTTTTCATGAAAATTCTTGTAAAAACTTTTTTTATGTACATTGGAAAGCCCTAAATATAAATACAATAGTTCTACATGACATCAATTTTTGTTCATTCCATTTTACATTTTGATTTTTTTAGTGATGTTGATAAATTAACAACAGACACCTCTTCTGTCACATGCAGCCCAGGTTTTTATGCTGTATTTAGCTGGTTTGGAACGCATATATTACCTAAGATTGAAGGAACCTCTGAATACCACTAATAGCCTTTCATCCACTGTGACATTAGAAATGGGAAATAATACTTTTAACATTTTTTTATTTTTTTTTACTTTAAATTGGGTCAATTTGACCCGCAACATAACAGGAGGGTTAAGAGAGACAAGGAAATACACCTTTTCATACTTCAGTTTAATGCAAATCTTCCTGAGCAAACCACCTCAAACTGTATATTCCTAAACACAAGTTATTTTATGTTCTACCAATTTTAAGCATCAGTGATGCCCTCATTGACGGACATATTCACTACAGGACCTGCTGTGGTTTTCCATTCAGCTGCACCTCATAGTTTCTATTTCTGAGTCTTTAGTCGACTGAGTAGTTCTAAAGCACTATATCTAATGCTGGTATTATTTCCCACTCTCACAAATGCTCCATCATGGCACTAAATGAGTTGCAATGAGTGATTTAAAAAAGCACACAGTAATTTACTGATCCCTGGAAATGAAGCATGAGGCCCGGGTGGCGTGTTTCCTCACTCTCACAGAGAGGAAATATGGCTGCTGAGAGCTACGCCGGCTTACACACACACACACACACTGTCACTCCGCCTCGCGACACAGGCAGAATTATCAGAGAAAAACAAATGGAGGCATTGATTCACTACTTGTTTATTTACAGCCCTCTGCGGAGGCGAAATAAATTCCCCTGTTGAGGCTTTGTTTCCCCATCATACGACACAACGGGACGCACGAGAAGCGGGGTGAGCGGGCCACACACACACACACACACGGAGAGACAGAAAAACACACAAATGTCTTACATCTGGATTAATCTCCAATGGGCGTCTTCACAGATGCCATTAAACGTAGCAGAAGGCGAGAATCATGCAGGAAGAGGGGCTGCCATCTGAATAATTTATTCAGAGGCTCATCTTGTCTCACACCAGGGGGATTTCTGCTTTCAATTTACACTCTTCTCCTCCCCATATTCAAATCTGGGAGCAGATTTGTTGTGATTGGCACATGGAAGGTCAACGTTCGTAAGCTACCGTCGATGCCGTCCTCAATGGGCTAGTATGCTGGTCTATTAGCACACCACTTGGATAGTTTGTGTGTGTGTGTGGCAGTCTTTGTTTACCTCAGTGTGTGCTGGGTGACACTGGAGAATAGGCCCGCGGAGCGCTAGAGACAGCAGTGTGTGTCTGAGCTTATTAGGCGGCTTTCCAAGGACACAGGAGGCTCTAGACATTACACTGGCTGGGGAAAACACACTATTGCTAATCATAGCAGGAAGATGTTGGGACTACAGACACACAAAAAAAGGGACAAGAGAGAGAGAAGAGGGAGAGAAAGTGCAAGAGACGAGGAAGATAAGAGTGGAGTGACTAACTGGAGAGCGGAGGGAGACTGGTTGAAGTCATGGCTCTCATGCATGTCCTCGCTCTGTGTGTCACTCTGGGACTGAGAGAAGGATGGAGGACGTAGCAAAAAGAGGCGCAGGTCATCTGTGACAAGGAGAGCTGCCATTAGCCAAAGGCACAGAGAACAACTGTCAAGCAAAGAAGAGAGAGAGAAAAAAAACTCCGAACTCAGAATGACAAACTGTATTTTTAAAGTCTTCTTTTTGAAATTTCCAGCGTTCGAGGCGGCACAAAGGATTTGTTTTGTTGTTTCGCGCTGTTGTTGCTCGACTCCTTTGGGAACGGATCAGTCTAGTTCACTTTACACTCCATGTAGGCGGCGTACATGCAACGGAGACAGAGAACATATTTGAGACTTGAACACTGTTTGTCTAAAGATGCTCTGTCAGAAAGAAGAGCGTCTCACTCTGTGAAATGTAATCCAAACTTTGAAAAAGAAATGAAAAAGGAAAGCGCAGGGTTACGAGGTTGCTCAGCGGGGGGAAACTGTCTGTGCTTACCAAGCAAAATGCCCTTGTCATTTTCCAGTAGTAAATTGGTATGTGCTAGCTGGCGCTGATGACAGGACTTGGCTGTTTTCTGCCGTTACAGGCATGAATGGCCCCGTAGTAGCCGGGCACAGTGCAGCGGTTCAACAAGGCCTCTTTAACCAGCTGAATGACAGGCAAGCAGACGGGCGGCCAGCCAACCACAGACATTCGGCTCTGGCTGCTGTAATGGTGCCAATTCAGCCAGACCAGCGAGACCATGTGACCGGGGGAGGAAGGCAGAGAGAGAGGAGAGGCAAAATCTATGAGTGCATGGAGGGTTAGGTCACCAGGCTGAGTCTCTCATTGTTGTTGAGCTCCTCATTTGACTCTTTAAACAGTTTTTGTTGTCTTTTTTTTTTGGGGGTAACCGTAGGGAGTCCATGAATGTGCAGCTTGTTGCCTTGTTAAACTTTAAATGTCACTGTCCACAGCCCGGAGCGTTGCGTCAGTAGCCCTTTGCACCCTCCGCTTTGTGGAAATCTCTGTGCAAACTGAGGGGAAACTCAGCACCGGTATGACACAGCATGGAGGAATGCACCAGCGGATGTGGCTCTCTCTCTCTCTCTCTTTCTCCCTCTCTCTCCTTCTCAGTCAACCCCCGTCTCCTCCTCCTCCACCTCCTCCCTTTGCTGTGGGCAGGTCCATGTGCACCCAGTAATTATCAAGGTTATTTTCTCCAGAGGGCCAAATCCCTGTTTATGGGCATGAGCGTGTGTCACAGGGCCCACAGGACGCTGACTCTGTCGGCAACCCCAGAGAAGAAAACCCTCAGTTTTAGCGACACTGCGGTTGCCAGATCTTTCTTTGCTTTTGCTCCTGTTCTTTTTTTTTTTTTTTATGTGATTTTGGTAGCTGTGTCATGACCTCAAGTGAGACAGCAAGAATGATGTTTCGTGTGAGCTTTCACCTCAGTTATTTCTGGAAACCACCGACTTTACAAAGTGTTTCGAACAGCAAAGAGAAATATTAATACCCAGATGCTGAACTCAAAAAATAGCTTGAATGTTTTTGATTTAAATCCGTGTTTTTATCCATTTCAGACACGAGCTTTAGGAGTGTTTTATGTGAGCTCTACAAAACTGTAACTTCTACTATTTATGGTGGCTTTCAGTCATTTCCAGACACTCTGTGATAACCTGTGACCTTGGCGACAGCACACATTTCTGTTTGGCATTGGCTGCACAGAAAGGTAAGTAGTTAACAAGCTCTGTAAAAAAAAACGTTAACCTATCCAACTACAAGCTAAGTATTAAAGTGGTTAATTAGAGTCAAACAGGAGGTAACTCTGTCTTCTGAATGGGACTCAGAGTAGGTTTGTTCTCGTGCTACAGCAAGCTTGTGAGCAAACAAGAGCCTGGAGCAGCCTGAATTACAAGCTCAAAAGTAAATCTGCATGTAACAAACTGTTAGACAGGGTCAGCACACACACACACACACACAGACACACAAAACACACACTAAAAAACTGGCTGCTCCCTCCACAAAAGCTGCTTCCTCCCCGTTTCATCACGCAGGCCGGGCTTTGTTAGCGTGCGGAAATGCCTCCAGAGGGAATGAAAATACTGGCAAGTCCCTGCAGCTCTTTCTGGAGAGAGACACTGGGGGAAAAGAGACGGGTCCTGCAGCTGCAGGATCACACACTTTACACACGCAACCACACACATATGTGTGCCAAGTGCCCATGTTAGGTGGAGGGCTCAGGTTACGCACGGAGATAACCGTGTTAACCTAAAGAACATAAACACTGGTGTGTGGTTACAGGGCTGTCAGGAAGCTCACACCGAGGGGACAGAGTCTAAAGTTGGACCCATGTTGTCACGGCTGCCACAAAATTATAGGTAAGGTCTCTGTGAAAGCTTGAATCATGGCGAAAAATCAAGGGGTTTTCCAGGCTGGGAATTACAGTTGGAGAAAAAGGTGACCCTGCTTCTTACAAATAGGGTATTGTTAAGAGTCCAAAAACACAGTTGCTGAGATATCTGCAGTGACAGCTCAAACATCTTTCCATCACTTCTCAGGTTGCACATTCACACGTCCAGGAAATTCAGAGTCCTGTAAGTTGCAGAAAGATAACCACAGAAAAAATGTACTGAGTTCCAGAGAGAATGCAAGCTCCACACTGAACTGAACAACTCAAGCTTGCTTTTTCTGCACAAACTCCCAACCTCCGTGGTAACCAGAAAGCCAATGCACAGCCTCCTACCTTACTAATGCTCTTAAATATCTTCGCACAATTCCATTACCTCACTCGATGGCCATCTCGTTTGGTGAAGGAAAAAAAAACACGTGTTTGTAATCAAGACGACAGCACTGCAACAACAGATGATTGCAATCAAACAGTCAATGGCCAGCACTTAAAGGCAAGAATACAGCATATTAGTAAGAAACAGAAAGCCAGGGTTGAAAGATGTTCTAAAGAGATTGTTGCATTGTTCATGCGCTGAGAGTACAGACGGTGAAATCATCCATATGTTTCATGCTGCTTTAGTATGTTAAATGATCGCAGCCGTTATGACAAGTATCCAAAATAAGTAAAAGCAGACAAATTCACAACATGCACGCCGCAGAACACTGAATGTTTTTCATCAGGCGGACAAGCCAGGTTAATTTTTGGAGCCACCAGTGCACACAGGAATTTACAGCTCTACACTTCTCCCTGTGCCACCTACACTCACACTCCTTTTGCCCAGGAGGGTTTCAAACTGAACACTATCTTTATTTAATATTTCATGTAAAGTGTTCCTCCTACACAAAACGGACAGACTCAGCCACCTACCACTTGCCCTGTTTCATTACAGTTGCTGTAAGTTTTCTGAGATGATCACTGACTATCAGTACTGGTACGTTGGGCATACTGGATGAGCATGACTATTTGGTAAAATCCATCTCTAGTGAAGCTTCACAGGATTTACCACTTGAATTAAAATTTTCGTTTTACTGGGGTTCAGCTACAGAAACCTCC
The DNA here is from genome assembly GCF_009762535.1 of Notolabrus celidotus. Taxonomy (NCBI): domain Eukaryota; kingdom Metazoa; phylum Chordata; class Actinopteri; order Labriformes; family Labridae; genus Notolabrus; species Notolabrus celidotus. The sequence continues at coordinate 13,039,659 of NC_048275.1, read as the reverse complement.
ATTTGGAGCGTCTACTTCATTTTTAGGGTGTTGGTGATTTCTTGCACCTTAATGTCTAGCCCTGTCTTTGAAATGTGAATAGGTGTAAGAAAAGGATACATAAAGCGGCATCTGTGCCAATAGAGCCAATTGGTTATCTGGCATGAACTGAATACCAAGTGACATACTATGCTAACTTCAATGTGTTAAAGCTCCTGTGAGGTTTGCCTGGGATTTCGTCCCATGTGAACAAAGGAACAGCTCTAATCTTTTAGCTGACTTTGTCCTGTACACGTGCAAGAAATGGTTTTAACAGCATTTCCATTATCAGGTGCACGGCTGGGTTGCCAGACAGGTGGGTGTGGTGTAGCCGTTTGCCAGGAGGCTAGAAGCCCGCCTCAGCTGCTCTACTTTGCTTGTGTTCTAGACAGATTGAAAGTTAAGTTGAGTCAGCATATTTGGGTTTTGAAATGCCTAATTTTCAAGCTTTGTATTGTCCGGCTGATAGCTTTGTTGTAGTTTAACTTGGCTAACAGTTTAAAAGATTCTTTCTTAATTCAGACTGCTGTCTTTAAAAACCCTCATTTCAGCCTTTGTATGAAGTGCTTCATTTTAGCTACTGTCTCTTTAAAGCTGGGATTGGTAGTCAGATTTAGATCCACTTTTTGTCTTTCTTTGTTTCTTTAACCAGGTAAGAGACTCATTGAGATTTAAAACCTCTTTTTCAAGAGTGACCTGGCCAAGACGGCAGCACAAAATAGGTTACAACACACAACAAGCACACAAAACAACACATATAGAATACAGTCACATTTTCACATGGTTACACAGTGCATTCACAAGATCCAATGGAGCATGTTTCTCTGTCTTGTCTTTTATGAGTGACTTGAATTCCCCCAGAGTTACAAGATGTGTCAGTTTCAAGTCCTTCTGCACATCATTCCAAATAAACGGGGCTGAAAATTTAAAAGCCTTTTTGCCTAGTTCAGTTCTGATTCTCGGGACCTGCAACTGTATGATGTCCAGAGAGCGCAGGCCATATCGGCTGAAGTTTCTACACATGTGTACACACAAATATGTAGGGAGAAGTCCAAGAATAGATTCATAAATAAAAATAAGCCAGTGAGAGAGTCTACAACTTATACTGGTTAAAATGATCTTTATGTCCCGGTGGAAATCAATACATAATGTGTTCTTTAAAAAAGAGCGAAAAAAAGCCATTATCTACAGCCGGAGTAAACCTGGGAAAACAACAACCAATCCCTGTCGTTTTTGAGAAAATCCGAGGGGAGTGGGGAAGTGAATGCTACATTCAAATGCATGCTAGTTTTCCGTGACTACCAATCCTAGCTTTAAGCCCCACTCCCAGCACTCTGGAAGCCTCCTCCACTGTTACAATTCAACAAAGTTGTGTTTCTCTGTTTAAAATGACAAATAATTAAATATGGCTAATTATTTGAACCCCAAATCTAACCAGGGAAAGGAACATAGCAAGACATTTCTGTTTGGTGAGTGTAACGTTCGTTAAGCTCTTTTGATAAGATTCTCTAATTGGTGATGTCACGATTTGAGCAAATCTCATTTGAGTCTCGCATAATTCTCATGTGACTTTTTGAACAAGCTGTTCAGAGCAGCCTGCAGTCTCCTCCTGAGATTCCTCCAACACATGCTAACTTCGCAATCAGAAACTATGCCCACATTTAATAATGACATCTGACACTTTAACTTAATATCTATAAAATATGAAAAAGGATAATACCACCTTTTGAATTGATCTCTTTTGTAAAGTGGGGAAGCATTTAAGTCTATGATCTTCACAGCACAATGACAACAGATGTCTAGCTGTAAGGGCCACAGACAGGTCAGCCAGAAGTATCATATTAAGGTTAGTGTTACAGAAGCGTTCTTTCTTTAAATAAAAGCATAAAAGGCTGGCCCACTGGGGACATATGTGTGTCTGTCTACAGTGTCTACGATCCCATCATTTAACACAAGCTGTGCGACACACTCATCTCCCAAAAGTGTGTGTCTCTAACAGCAGAAAGGTCGGACTTCTGACCAAACAACTGACTAAAAAACTGTCTCACCGAGGAGGCACCATGGGGAAAAACAGATTCAAGATGCACTGACAGAGTGGAGGAGCTTTCAAGACAGCTGCTCGAGTTACTCTCTCTGTCACTCTCCCTCACACACACACCCATGCAAACACACACACTCGGCTCCCTCTCTCCTTTTTAGCCTGTGACAGCAGGCACCCAGCGATGACATGAGGAGTGTTTCTGGCAGCCAGTAAGGCAGCACTAAACAGACAGAAATATCTGCTCTGACAGACGGACAGACCGTCACCCACTACGACATGCATGCAGCTGTCACTGAGCTTACCGCTCTTCTTCCCAACCCTCGGCTTTGATTTACCTTCATGTGAGTCTCGCTCTCTCTCCTCTGAACCCTAATTTTTCTTCTTTCTAACAGCTATCATATACCATATTGAAAAAGCTACATTGTGCTTAGCTCTGTTTGGCTTGTGGCCAGAGAGAAGGAGGTAGAGGAAGGAAGTTTGGCCTCTGTGAGGGCGACTGTTGAGCACACATCCATCCTCCACTTGATCAGCACATGTCTAGCTCTTTATTTCATTCATTCTGCCTTTCTTTCGCTCCTTCCTCCTTCCCTGTATGTTCCCCCTCACTCTGTCTGTTTAGTTCTTTCCTCCTCACACAGCCGTTCTCAATTAGGTGGGTCAGAGAGCGGAGCGAAGAATAACTCAGGCTCTGGTATCTGGAGCTGGAAGGACCCAAAGATCAGCAGCAACAAGAAACCACTGCTCCAGAGCTCTGTGCCAAAACCTGGGCTGTGGCTGCCTGGATGTTTGCATGGCTGTGTGTGTGTGAGTGTGCATGCTGCATAAATCTGCAGCGTGTCAACAGGTTGTCAGTGACCTCTGACCTCTATATTTTACTAAACAGACGTGATTATGACAGAACTGCTAATGTTATGGTAGGCACAGGGTTGTCCTCTATCCTGCTGCCATGTAATTCTCTTAAAACTCTTTGCTCTTTAATTCAAAGATGTTAGGGATATAACCAGGACGAGAGAAGACCCCGGGTCGACTCACTCTTTGTGAGTCAAACTCTTTGATGTCTGAGCTGAGTAACCGTCTCCAACCGTGAGCATCGAAAGGCTGTAAACTCTACAAATCAAGTCTAAAAAGCGACTCCTCAGTGTTTATCTTTCACAGGGTATTCAATGGGGGTGGTCTCCTGCACACCTACAGTAATGGACCCAATGATGATGATGGTTAAAAGCAGAGGAACCCATTTTAAGTTGTATACTCTGTGTTTTTTAACACCCCTGTTCGGGGTACTTCAAGAGGGGCTACAATTTGGCCATATGGCTCTATTCTTGGAGCTCCCTGCCCTTCCATGTGCCTACGTGGAATGCCAAAGCTTTAAGTGGGGAGAGCACACCTCCCCTCTCTGTCATGTGCACACATGAAATGCCAAGGTAGGCAGAGCAACAGCAAAGACCCAAAAGGGTACAGAACAGAGCAGGCATCAATGTGGGGTAAAAAGTTAGTTTGGCGTGTAAAACAGAAACACACCCCCGCCAGTGGCCGATGGAAAATTTTGTATTGCATGTGAGGATTTGTTTTCATACTTTCGCCCATTTTTGCCGACTGTCAGGCTATTTTGACCGTCACGGCGCGCTGTACTTGTGTTGTGATTTGGTACGTTGGGAACGGCGCAATGTCAGCTACTGGAGTTCTAATCATTCCCTTTGCTTGAAGAAGCACGGCGGGGAGAGCATTTTGAGGAAGATGTGGCGACACATTCCCGGCGTGAAGCCACCACAAACAAAAAGGATAAACAAAGAGGGAGGAGACGATCAAGAAGAGGAACAGACAGCTAAACGGAGCTATACAATGTTTCAAAGAAAACTGGAAAACTGACGAGGCTGTTACTATTCTAAATCAAATAAGGCATGATTTTTTTATTTGGCCGGTGACAAATATTTATGGCCGGTAAATTTGTGGAGGTCACAAGCTAATGGCAGATGAGGCAAAAAGTTAATTTTACGCCCTGCATATGACACTGGTAAAATCAGACAATGCAGACAAGGAGGTGCTGGGGTGGGGGTGGGCCGAGCTGGACTTCATGGCCTGCCTGAATTAATGTTATGCTGAATATCTGGTCTTTCAAACCAATCAAAAGATTGAATGAGCATAGTCAGGTAAAAAAATACGTGTTTTCTGATGCTCTTGTAAGGTTCAGGGGGCTCTGAGCTGAGTGGCTACTTACTTTCACTAACTGGCTGACTTAAAACTGTCAACCTGCCAAATGATGCAAGAAAAAAAAGTAGTGATGTTTTAAGTTCAGGCTGGCAGCCGGTACTTATGAAAAACTTGGTAAAACATGCATCTTGAAGGTAAAACTCCAAACCGATTATGATTGATTTGTGACTTTGTCGCGACACTGAAAGGAAGAAGAAATAACAAAGAACAGCCTCATCTGATTCAAGCTAAAGTTCTGATTCAGGTTACAACAATGGAAAATCTCTTTCACACTCTTGCACAGGTAGGTAGGTACACTCACACTCTAGATCTTCGCCCCATGTTGAGCGCTTCTTTAATTGCTTTGTTTCAATGGTCCCCACTGAATGTGGGGAGAAGCTGGGGGCTTCAGTTTACAAGACACATCTGCAGGTGTTGCATTTCAGACTGAGAAACTCAAGCTGTGAGAGAGAGAGAGACACATACACTTACACAGGCAACATACAGACAGACTGTCTTTCTCTGTCTCTTCCTCTCTCACAGACATAAACACACACGGCAGGTGCAGCAGAGTTCAGTACTTTTTCTCCACGGCATCATGCCTGGCACATCTGAGCGAGGTGAAATTGGAAATCTCTGAACATCTGTGTCTCTTTCTATAAAAATACAACCTTAAAATACAGGACATGAAAAAGCTAAGGCACAGAGTACTGAGCACAAACATGTCAAATCCAGGGAAAGAATGTGCTTATCAATGGGGCTCCCGCAATGCGGCTGACGTTTCCCAGTAGGCATTGCACACTAAAAGTCTGACAGGGCCATAAATACCAGCATGTAATGTGGCTGAGGGTCATGTAGGCTTTAGATAACCTCTCTTCGGCTGGTACACTTTGTAAAAAACTACTTTGTTGCAACACAGCAACTGGTACACTCTCTCCTATAAAGAAAATAGCTCATTCAGAACTATTTTCTGCCGCTTATTTGAAACCTCTCACAGCAGTGTCTCTGTGAGAATCAAATCTGTTTGTTTAAGCTGAGAGTCAAGTAGTTTCTGAGGATCTCGGGTAGTGTGTCTCCTAATTCTCTGGAAGAAAGAGCAATCAGCTAAGCTTCACACGGCATCCGACAGATTCAATCTTCTTTCTTCCAGCCTCTCTATTGTAATGTCCCCTCACCCTGGCGTGTGTGCTGCATTTCTGATCATCTATGCAAATAGACCACAGATGGACAGGAGTGTATGTGATAGAGAAACATATGTGTCACACTTAAAAAGATAATTATTCTTCGTTTTGTCTTTCCTTTGCTTTTTGTTGCCGTCTTTCTATCATCCTTCATTCGTTTGTGAAGAGTTACGTGTGGCTGTGTTACTGGCGTCTTGCCACACATGGAATAATTGTGAAATCATTTAAATGGGGGCTCCATGTTCCTTTTGTTTACCGCCTTCAATGGCGACACGGAAACAAGGTTGGAGTATTCATGAACGCCAATTCTCACTCTCGCTCTCACTCTTCCCCTACAACTACCACCTCCTCCTCCCCCCTCTCTCTGTGAATCCTGCCGCGGCATCGGGAGTACGTCCCGTGCATTACGAGGAGCCATTAATGAGTGTGTGGCGTGGCGTGTTGTGATGCGCGGCATATTACAGCCATTCATCAGGGCCGGGGAGACACTTGACAGGCGGACAGCCAACAGGTTGTGTAATCATATAACACAGCCATGTCAGGCCTGCCACGGCTCCGTGTCCCATTCAGGCCTCTAATGTTATTTTCCTCTGGGTAATTGACGACGCCAGACAGAGAGACCCGGTGATGGATAACATCATGGACAAAGAAGCGAGCAAAGATGGCGGTCTACCCGGGTGATGTCATTTCAGATGACATCAACATTTGGAGATATTTCAAGGGATAATTAAGTTTTGTTCCAAGCTTTGTCCATTTATTTCAGCCGTTTACTTTAGACATGATGACTTTGTGCTCACCTTAGCAGTTTCTGAGACCTGTGGGTATGACAATAAACTAAGTCAATTTCTCATTCACAGAAAAAAAAAAACAAGGTCAAAGTCAGTCTGTAAACTCTAATAAATATTCACGACAGACAGTTTAAGTAGTCACTTACTTTTTGGCTTCTCTGCCTCTTCCAAATAATTTTTCGCTGCCTGAGGTTTAGATTTCTCTTATCCCAGGTCTCAGGAGTACAATGTTGAAATTGCCTATACCTGCCTATCAGGGGTTGTGTTACCCTAATTATTCACAGACTTATGAAATATGTGAGATACCATTTTCTCACACTACAATAAGTATTATCTACAACACTATGTAATTTCTTCATGTCATATGCATTTGTGTCATACAAGGGAGGGTCCACGATCATTTAGAAAGTCCAACATTTGTGACCGGGGTTAGGAAATGAAGACAGAACATACCAATTGATGCACTGGAGGATGCAGAAGAGTCAAATACAAGTTTAAGTTTTATCATCCAGCAGCAGCCAATGATGCTGAACAAGATAGAGGGAACAATGTAGGATTATTAGATTACATTCATTTTCCACCAAATCTCTTAAAAGCTAACATACATTAGCTTTTTGTCCAAGAGTGAATGATGATGATGGCACTGAATGATTAAAAAAGTAGCTCCAGCCAAATCAATCCTTTGAGGATAATTAATCATTACAAGAGACTAAGGCTGTTTTCGAAACGGCCTGCTACATACTACCTACTAATGTAGTATTCAGTAGGTACTGCCTACTACATACTGCGTTTGAATTTAGTATGTAGTATGACTGTTCTGTTCGATCTGTTTTGCAGAACGCTGGGCCAGACGTCACTGGATTTCCGGTTTCGGAATGCGGAAGTAAACAACGGACAAGCTGATAGCGAAACTGCTTCTTCAGCATCTACTTGTGATTTAAAAAGTTAGGAAGTGGTTTATATGTAATTTAATAACTTTCACAGCACCTGAAAACTGAGTTCCCCTAGTCAAAACAAGAAGAGGAAAGAAAAAGCGGAAGGAAACAGTACGCAAGGCAGACTGGTCCGATGCATACTGTGAAATTTTCCCGAATCAGTAGACATCCGGGGAGTTTTTGCATACTGCAGATTCTGCTCTTGTTCACATACTACTTAGTACACACTACAAAAGTGAAGCCAAAACATTTGCTCCCTTGGTGACTGGCTGCATGAAGCCTGGTTTATGCGTCTTGGGTTGAATCTGGTAGGTGCGCCTAGCTATGCAGAAGCCTGTGCATGTAGTCTGATGTACACCTCCTCAAAAATGAAATCACGTGTTGATACGACACAGGTTGCAGGCCCTGTGATTGGTCCACTGGGTGGCATCGTATTTCCTGCATTTCCGACATTCCAGAATCATCAGATGAACAGTGGTGTAAATTCCATCTCCTTTGGCGTCTCCTCTCTTTTCCTCTCTGTAATAAGTATAAACCAGGCAATATAGGTCATAAAGCCCGCCTACTCCATCCTAACAGATGGGATATGGGTCAAACTTTGAAGTAAAAATGTTCATCAAATAATCTTTTCTCAAAAATGACTTCTGTTACTGCAATTTGTTCTGAGCATGCTGTCATATCCCTGAGTGTTAATTTGTCTGGAGGGGGGGGGGGTTAGTTTTCATCAGTTATTTGATGTTTTAATAAGAGGTATGATGTTGTGATTGACAGCCCTGTTGACAAGTCTGGATCCTGCAGAATTGAGTGCAGCAGAATAGAGGAGGAGCAGAGGGAGGACACTTAACGGACACTTACAGCTGAGTTATTGAACCTTCATCACCATGAGTGACACAGGACTGTAGACTGTGCCGACCAGAGGGTTCTTAATGTTTTGGGGGTCATTTAAACGCATGTATTGGTTAGCTAAAGGGGAAGGGCGTCAATTTTTGTGGATCTGAGAGTACAATCCCTCCCACACAGTATGCAGCTCTTAATGCATAAGATAGCGCCTGTTGCGTGGGATATTTTGGCATCACTTTTGTACAGAGGGAGGAGGTGGAAACATCTAGTCAATATTTGTATTGAATAATCAGCACTTTTAAATAATGTATCTGATTTGAGTGGTGTTGATACGTTAGCCAGTCTCATTTTTTATTAGAAAGGAATTATTTAAATTTGACCTTTTGCATATTACATATCATTGTGACTAATTATTTTAAAAAGCAATATACTGATAAATAAAAAAGAGTCATTAACATAAAAAAATACAATCTATAGTAGATAATATTGAAAATGGGGGTCAAAAAGTCAAAGGCAGGCACTTATTTCTACTTCTACCTCATTAAATAAAGATCAGGACGTAAGGCAGCAAACCTCCTTCATGCATCCTGATCTATTTTGGTTGCACATTTAATCCACTGTATTACTTAGCAGGTTAAATGAGTCATAATTGTATAACAAGAAACGAGTGATCCAAATCTATTACAGAAAATCATTCTTAAGACCTTAATCTCAGCTGTTGCAGTGCATTTGTTAAAACATGACAAAGTAAAAGTGTTACTCTTGTAATTGCAGTGTACTAGGAATGCCACCTGACACTGAGGAATGTGTTGCTCATATTCCAACTCCTCTTCACAACACAACTCTCCACCGCATCAGAGAGGTAGAGGTGGCCCTGAGGCTGTGTGAGACGCTGTTAAGGATAGCAAGTATCCTCACACAACCTGTTCTGCTCTGTCCCTAAGCTGGAAAAGAGAAGACAATGTTCTCTCTCATCCTCCCACTCTCACCACTTTATACCTCTGCCTGTTTGTGAGATGCCTCTTGCAGCTCACAATCCAAAAAAAGGCCAGCTTGTGTGTGTGAAAAAAAAATGGGCCATAAGACGGTGAGCACAATGAATATCTTCAGCACGGATAAAAATACACATTCCTGTTTTTGAATATCATCACAGTCTCCTAAGCTGCAGCGCCCTGAGGTGAATTTCCTCAAAGAATGAGTTTTGATTGCACTTTTTCTCTCCTTCTGTCTTTGTTTTTGTCTCTACACCTCTGTCACATACCAACAGTATATCTACAAACACAAAAACACATACAGGGCATATAAGACAATGTCCATTCTTCATCATATGTACACACTGAAATCAGAAAAACTCTATAGGATGAAAATGGAAAGAGGGGAATTAACATGTTAAAGGGCAAATGCAAAAATTAGGGAAAGAAATATACAAGAATTAGGAAGACGGCCAAGAATTGGATTGTGCTCTGACATCCATAAGAATGTCACTCCAAAAGAGCCTGAACACATCACAGAACACCTGCTGATTGAGGAATCGATTCAGATAAGCAAACTAAGCGCCCATACTGAAGTTTTGGATTGAATCTGGAAAGTTTTGATACTTCACAGTCCACTTATTTTGCTCAGATGAAGAGACCTGGTTTTAAACAGTAAACTTGGAGCTGCTGTGATGGCAAGTCAGCATACGTGCTGCTTCAAGAATAGAGTGTCATCTGATAAAAGTAACAAATTCAAACTGGGACGCCGGGTGTAGCGGTGTAAGCGCACCCCATGTACATAGGCTATGGTCCTCATCGCAGAGATCGCTAGTCAGATTCCTGGGCTCGTCTTCCTCCACTCTCTACTCCCCACATTTCCTGTCTCTCTTCAGCAGTCCAATCAATAAAGGTGAAAATGACAGGAAACATAAAGTTGCTCACATTGTCTTTATTCTATGTACATTTGAGAGTGTCAAGGCCATAGACTGTAAAAAACATGAACTGAGTCACAGTGAGATCACCAAAATATCCCTTTCCATACTGCAAGTTCAAGGCGCCCCCTGTAACGTCTCACTTTCACTATGAGTGTCTCAGAGCAGACAGGGCTGATCAGCAACGTAGCTCTAGCAAAAGTTCAGACAGGAAGACTATAAAACAATCACAGCAGTTGTTTAACTCTCTTCTCCCTTGTTCAATAGCTCACCCGCTTCCAGCAGCATGCTCCGGAGCTGTCATTGGTTAATCAGCGGCGGCTGTCATCCAATAGCTCAATGGCACGCCCTTATTGTCAGCCTATCAACTCTGTGCTGTCTTTTTAAATTTGTCTCTCTCTCTTCAGCTAGTTCCTTCTTGCATTGATGGCACGCACCCCTCCACCTCCCTGTGTGTGTGTGTGTGTGTGTGTGTGTGTGTGTGTGTGTGTGTGTGTGTGTGTGTGTGTGTGCATGCGTGTGTGTGCGCATGCATGTGTCTGTGTGTCTAGCTCAGGTGATTCCACAACATGGTGTAAAATCGCAAGCTCAGATGCCAATCATGTACCGTTGCAGGATCAATATAAAAGTACAGAGGTGTGATGACAGCAGAACCGTGATACAGCACAGTTGCAGACTTATAATATGAGAAAGGCTAACGGTTTTTAAAGAGGTACTATGAAGCCCAAAGATGTCTGGCACCATATTGGCCATGCCAGCTCCATCTGACATCTGGTTACTTTAGAGACCTGCAAAGAGGTGGAGTTAAAGCCGCAGTCTTGACACCTGGCAAACACTACAACACACCTAATTATTCCTAATTGTGAATAAATCTCAGCCTTAGAATAAACAATACTAACAACTGGTTGTTGTTAACTAGTTTACCGTGCGTTCACCACCAGCCTGTTCTACTACCAGCAGCCCAGTCACAGCTGCAGAATATCACTCTGCAGTATTTCTACATTGTCGCCGTAGCCCTTAAGTGTAGTTATGTTTTTGAGTAGGTGCCATAGAAAAGCAGTTACCCAAACACAGAACTTGAAATTTCCCCTATAGTGTTATTCTTACTCAGACACACACACACACACCACACTCACTCAGACTTACACATGCCCACTCTTCCTCTCCCCTCAGTCCCAACTCCATCACCTCACAACGGCCACAGTGTTCAGTGTCAACAGTGCTCACTCTGTGTGTTGCTAACATTAAAAATGCATCCAATTAAACTGCAGGGGAAAATACTCCTCTGTAAACGGCAACAGTGTGTAACATGTTTGCAGCGATGATAGGCTTTCTAAACAAATTAAACCATCGCAGCTCCACATTACTCATCCCGGCTGGCTGTCTGGCCAAACTCTGCCTCAATTGCACAGTTGTTTGATCAAAAATTTGTAGGCTGAGTATGAGTTAATGTGAGCGAAGGAGAAAAAAAAAGGAACAGATATAAGTGCACGGATACCAGGCGAGAAGAATTCAGTGCGACAGCCGCAGAGAAGCGCAGTAAAACTTGTCTTCCTATACTTTCATGTGTCTGCAGTCATGGGCTGTCACATTCTGCAGCTCTGTTCTGTCGGCTGGCGGCGTCTCTCTTTCTTTCACTCTGCTCTACTTGTCACTCCGCCGATGGTCTATTTGTAAATGTATGTGTGTTAAACCTGTCGCTTTCGGTGCTCTGACGTCCGTGTGCTTATCACTTTGGCTGATCCCAGCAAGTCGTGCATGCGTGCGTGTTTGTGTATGTGAGGTATCTGTGTCTGACTGTGTGCATATGTGTGTTTGTGTGCATGGCAGATGTTCCACGCGTGGTTCAATTGCTCACACACACACACACACACTGCACTAAGGAAGATTAACCAGCACTTTATTTATCCATTTGCTTCCTGGATCTGCACCCACCCACCCTCACAACCCCCCCAATCCTCCTTAATCCCTGGTAGCAAAGAATACAGGAGGAGAGGCAGAAAAGAGTGTGAAATTGGAGCTAGGTGGCAGAGTTTTACACCACTCTGGACCTACTTCAGAAATGACTTTTCCAGCTCAATGCATGTACAGAACTATTGAGACTGCCTGCAAAATGTTCACATTTCATTGGGATGCTGCTTTGCTGATATTCAATTTATCAGCAAATTAAGAGGCTGCAAAAAAAATCAACAAAAGTCCAGAGAATAAGGCAGCAGAGGATTGAGATTAGTGTTAGAAATAGGGTCAGGTTATTATAGGGTTATATTTAAGACTAAAACAGTGCTATGGCTGCAGTCTATAAATACCCTAAATCCTATTTCCCTATTTCCGTTACATTCATGTGTACAGTGCAAAATACAGAAAAATTCAGAATTTCTTGGAATGAAATGTGTCTTGAATCATAGCATCATGTTTGTCTGTTTTATTTTCCAAGTATTGACACTGGCCACAGGCTTTCCGTCGGGGACTGGCTGGCTTTCTTTTTCAACCGAGCCAAATGAGATCCTGCACAGCTCCTCATAAACAGCAGCTGCACACTGCTTAGTTCCCAGTTCCTCCCAGGCCGCCAGCCCAGGAGGGTCCAATCAAAACCAGCCACACTACTCCCTCACTTCACATTTGCGTGCCAGGTCTGCTTCAAGAAGGAAATTTGAAGGAAATTTGAAGAAGAAGAAGAAGAAGAAGAAGAAGAAGAAGAAGAAGAAGAAGAAGAAGAAGAAGAAGAAGAAGAAGAAGAAGAAGAAGAAGAAGAAGAAGAAGAAGAAGAAGAAGAAGAAGAAGAAGAAGAAGAAGAAGAAGAAGAAGAAGAAGAAGAAGAAGAAGAAGAAGAAGAAGAAGAAGAAGAAGAAGAAGAAGAAGAAGAAGAAGAATACACCATAGAGCGTGCACAGTGACGTAGCTGTGGATTAAAAAAAAAAGATAATCTGTTTACCTGTGTGAACTTTGACCTTGGTGGTACTGCCGCTGTGGTCGCCGCCCCCTCCCCCACCCGGCCCTTCATGTATTCCTCACGCACAGTCCCTCGCTGACCCCCTCCTTAAGCGGTGATCTGAGGGGAAGGAAGACAGAAGAAAAGGCTGTTAAATTTCTTTTAATGGAGTGCCAGGGAGAACCTGGTTCAGACAGAGGACAAATGTATCACAGAGAAATACACCCCGGTGCTGAAAAATGTATGCAGGAAGCCATGAGGGAGTTTGCTATACTGCCCCATTTACTCTACCTCCTAACCCTGCCGGAAAGCCAATGAACCAATGAACAACTGCACCACCTATCAAACTGCCGTGCCTGTGTACTGCAGCAGTCCTGTCCTGTATACCCCCCCCCCCCCCCCTCCCTCCTCCGCCTTCCCACGCGACCCCACCCCCCACTGCACTGGAACAATGTCCTTCCTAAAGGTTATCAGCAGCCTGGCTCTTGGTCAGCCCTCATCCTGAGTCCATTACACACACAGCGGCGAGATTCACTGCCTTAATACACCTCTTTTAGTCTCTCCTCACTGCTTCGCTGCACCCTTTACAGGCCCATACAAATCCAGCAAGAGGCCAAGAACACACAGGGTTTCAGGATTAGCCTAGCAGTCATTCTGTCTCTGCAGATATCTGCAATGCACTTAACTTTTATTAGTGGGGAGCTTTAATGAAACTCTGTACAGGTAACCTTGCATTTTAAGTCATGGATTGGCATTAGTGCCAATATCAAGTGAAAAATTCCATTCACATTTGCAACTAACACAGAAAGGCTAAACCAAGATGGTAAATATTGGCGTGTTCGCATTGTCAATAGCAGCATGAGTGTATGCAGATGTATTTAGCTCAGACCACTGATGTGCAAAATGTTTTATAGTAACAATTAAAGAACTAACTTTATGTCATGTAATAACTCCCACAAGTCCTCTCAGATCTATATGGATGTCCAGACAGTTACAGGGTAAATGGTGAACACAAAAGAGCATTAAGTAGCTAAAGGTTCACATCTCTCCCTTAGGAGTAGGAGGAGACCAAAAACAGAGCTAAAAGAGGGAGAATATTGATTAACCAAGTGGTAAGAACAGGCAATTTTTTGCTAAGACTTTAGCCACAGCAACTTAATATCGTAACAGTAAGCTATATTTTGTTTGCAGCTTGTTATCTTGGCCAAAAGTGTCACTGTGAGATATTTCATGTTTGAATGAAAACACAGCAAGTGACTAACATTGTTCTCATTTTCAAACTCAACAAAAAACACATTTTTTTCACAAGGTTGGTTTGGTTTCCCTCAGTGATTGTGTAGCTAGCTTACTCACGCTAATGCTTACCTAGCATCATCCAGGCAAAAATGACAGATAGCTGAATAACTTAACTTGCATTGCCATTGATGACAATTTTATCACAAATATCACATTGGACAACAGAAATAGAGAAATACAATGCTCTTTTTAAATTAAAGTCTTCTGGCAAAGACAGTCACCAGGAAGACACACTTTCTATTTTCTCTTCCTTGGTTCATCACTTACAATCTCTCCTACTCGTGAACACAAGCTGCTGCTGCTGCTTCAGGCTGCCCTGGTGGCCATTTTCCAAGAGGTACTGTATATTTTGGCACTTCTAATGAGAGTCAAAGAAGTTTTGGCCAGTGGTACACAGCCATTTGTGTAATTTTAGGATAGCAGAGCAGATTTCATACCATAATTACTTGGAGGAACTTGGATGAACTGTTTCCGAATATCTTTTCCCGTCTACACCTTGGGATCTTTTTAAGGTGTGATGTTTGGTCGTAATCAGAGTATTAATATCACACAGTCTGTCATAGAGAACCATAAGTTGTGTTAAATTAAGTGTTTAACTCTGAAAATGGACTAAGCGTGGACTGAAATATGCCAGTGGCTTAATCTCTAACATTTTTATCGACATTATGGAAACAATACGTGGATGGATTGAACAGGAGGGGGTGCGTGGATGGATTTGGGGCCCCCCATACGTCTGAACACCTGCTCATTCATTTAATCCATGAGAAGAAGGGAACATACTGAGGCACATACTGTGGGAAGAGGGGGTTGATTTTGGACTGAGGCCAAAAAGAAGAGGACAGGGCGGAGGAGAAAGCCATAAATACGCAGGGAGGCGAGCAGGTGTCGCAGACAAATGTGATTTACAGGGTCTACGTCCCGTACAGTGCTGACAGGTAAGCCTATTAGGTTGATATTACCCAGCTATAACACGCACGGGTGGACCCTCTTTAAAATGTGTGTGTGCAGCCAGTGTGTAAAGGTTATGGGTTTTAAGAGAAAGATTAGAATATCACATTGTTAAAGTTGGCCATACATTCAGTTGTGAAAATCCAATTATTGTATTAAAGCAAGATTTTCAATTCAGTCAGCTAAATATTCCTTACACTGACCAAACACAAGAGCTATGTTGAGCTTCTTAAAGCAGAAAAACACCAACAAAAGCAAAGTTTTGACTGGAAGTCTACCTAAAGAGCAATACAGTGCAAATATTTTGTCTCACTCTGAAATTGCATGAAGATTTTAGAGGCAGAAAGTGAGCTAAATACTGAGAGAGCAGTGCATCCCTGCATATTGGAAACTGCTGGGGAGCAATCACTGAAGAATGCGAACGTTTATGAGAAACTAAATGCGCTAGAACATCGAGCGGAGATCTGCAATCGAGTTTCACTTGTAATACTGCATGAGAGACACGAGACTGGAAGAAAATTGCTACCACTTGAGCAGCACACTACAGATGGTGTTTGAGAGCAACACAGCACAAAGCAATGTGTTCCTTAATAATGTGGTGAATATTGCAGTGAAAAGCTGAGTGCTTGCTTCTGCAGACTCCAGCGCTTTTTTTCTTTTTCTTCCCTCCCTGTCAGAAGTGTGAACTCTTTCATCCCGGATATGAGAGGCTGCGGTAAAATCCTCAAAGAAACTAATCGTGTTAAATGAGGTTTGTGTCTGTGTCTATGACTTCTCTGCATGTTTGTGCATGTGTGTGTGTGTGAGCTGTGGGTGGTTGTAGGTGCCGCAGAGAGATTTCAAAATATTCCTGTCACCTTAAAATCTCAACTCTCTCCATTCCAGCCACTATTCTCGTGTTTCATGCTCGGTGTTACTCTCTTAACGCTTCAATCCTGGTAACCGTATCTGATGATGTGGCTGCTCATTGATGGGAGGTAAACCAATTTTCTGCGCAAGGTCTTTAAAGTGATCCAAACACTGGATATGACAAAGCCTGAGTTTGTCTCTTGAAAGCCTTTAACACCACAACGTTTACTTTAGCTTCCTGTGGGGAATCCTATAGTCTTAACACACGTGTGTGCATACACACACACGCTCACACACACACACACACCTTATCATCCAGGGCTGAGGAGGCAGGAGAGCTATAAAAGCAGACCTCATCTCCTTAAAACAGGCAGGGTTGTCCCTG
The DNA here is from genome assembly GCF_009762535.1 of Notolabrus celidotus. Taxonomy (NCBI): domain Eukaryota; kingdom Metazoa; phylum Chordata; class Actinopteri; order Labriformes; family Labridae; genus Notolabrus; species Notolabrus celidotus. Next base: position 13,023,356 of record NC_048275.1, on the reverse strand, counting down.
GGCGTCTTAACACAACTCATCAACTGTTAAACCAGAGAGAGAGGCAGAGCAGTAAAAATCAATGCCCCCCAACATGGCAAACAGCAGTCAATGATGTTAGGGGGGGAAGAGAGAAGATTTTGCAGGAGAGTTGAGGTAAGGAAGGATGGTAGGTGGGTAGTGGAAAGGCCATGTTGGCTAAAAGGCTAATATATGTAATTGATTACCTCTATGCAAATAGAGGGAGTCTAAAAACCAGAGAATGCAATTTAAAGCAGCAGTGTGTCTGAAATCGATCGGCGCTCTGAGTGAGAGAAGCCATTTCCCTCCAGCCAAGATAAAACACTTTACTAGGAGCTGTCAGATACTTATCAGGAGGAAATTAGCGGAGGAATACCATTTTCCCAAAACAAACAGGTCAAGTGTTTCTCCTCCTTGAGTGGTCTCTCCCTCTCCTTCACTCTCTCTCCCACTCTGATATCATCATCTGTTATTTCCTGCAGCTTAAAATGCCAACAGAGAGAAGGCCGGGGCTGCGTTTCATTCAAACAGATCATTTGTAATAAAGAAGAAAACCCATGCAGGCAGGAGCAGGTTGTTGTTTGAAACGGAGAAGATGAGGTTTGCCTAAGTTCCCGGGAGCAGCATCGGATCCTGCCAGCGCCCGCACGCAAACAGTGACGCAAGTCTGTCCTAAAATCTCCCAGCCAGATCTCACCAAAACAATATTTGCGTTTTTGGCCCTACAGTCTGTTTTCCTGGCTGAAAGAGGAGAAAAGAAAAAAAAATGGAAGAGAGAAGGAAAACACACAGAGACTGGAGCACAAAGAGATGTGTCGAAGGCAGCAGCCCACACAAGACAGCAGAGAGAGGAGAGGGCAGCTTCGGCGTCAACATCAACACGGGTTGTGCAGTCATCGCTCAGCAGGTAATTATGATAACAACGTGTTCCCCGGGCAGCTTCTCTCTGATTTAGTTTCCGAGCACTTACCCTTCCTAAAATCTCCTCCTGATAACATCTGATATGATTACAAAGTCAAGATCCTTTTCAAGGAGCGCCCACTTATGTGCCTCTAATTTGGTGTATAGTAACTCTCCCTCTTGTGACTGCTCAATAATGCTTCCTCTTGTCGTGTATGCTTGGTTAAAAATTGAGCCTCGTACTGATTTTCATAACATTTTTTAAAATGCCATGACATAAATGAACCTCACCTACAAACACCATCTGTTATTGAGCGCTCCACCGCCTGCTATTACCCTCCATTGTAAACACAGCCCTGCCACATGGGGGAATACATCATTTTCATTGTGTGTGTGTGTTATCATCCAGTTTGAACAGCAGGAGTCCGGCCCTGAATGGAGTCAGCCGAGTTGACCCTGTGATTACCTCTGCGATGCGGCATTTTCCTCGGCTGTCATCACAGCCCGACCCTTTAAACAGCCCAGCGCTGCTCCACAACGGGGCCGGGCTGTTGACATACTGAAGACATTTAAGATAATCCCAGAGATGTCTCTGTGTTTTCCAAGATTACATCTTCAAAGGGGGACGACGCGGCTGACAGCCTCTACTTGAAAGGGAGAGAGATGCGGAGGGCTCTTGTTCTGAAGGAGGGGGTGGAATAGTTCAAGAATGCAATCATGGTTTTGGAGTGGAAGTAGGCCTGTCCTGGCTAGCTGAGCTGGCAAGAGGGAGGGAGGGAGGACGGGAGAAGGGGGGGAGAGGTATCACACCTGAGTGAGAAAACACACCTGTTGGATGGTACAAAACAGGGAGAAGCAAAGAAAGGGCTCTCACCTGTGTGACCTCAGAGATGCTGTAAATCACACAGATCATCCGCGGCCCTGCCCGGGCTTTTATAGTGTTGGTGTGAAGTCATGTCGAGGTTAAACGGTCAGGGAACTGGAACCACATCAAAATGTAGAGTGTCACAAAGACGAAGGACACAATGAGTTCATGCTCTATGTGATGTTTTCAGGTGTTACATACAAACAATCACACAATGCAGGTATTACATTAACATTACTCACTACTGTGAGAGAGATAATGGTGGAATGCAACTACTAGTTGCATTACAACTAGTTTTCTGACCACTCAAAGCACTTTTACATTACATGTCACACTCTCACCACATTCATACACTGATGACAGAGGCTGCTATATAAGTGGTGCTATATATATATCATATGCTATATATCAGTGTTAATTAGTCCCATTCACACACAGCTTTTGAGGGCAGTCTTTGAGTAACAGGATTCTTCAAACCTTCACACCTTTAGAGACCACACAATTGATGATAACAAAAGATAGATCGCACAAGATCTCTCTCTTCTGATCGTATAGTGTGTGGTGTGCACTACGGAGCACACCACACACTAACCCATTCTTCAGCAGAGTATCAGGTTCTTCACGCTCAATATTCCAAATCTCGCGTAGTAAAACGTGACCTCGGTGTAAACAAACATGGCTGACAAACAGCAAGAAGCAATGATGATCAGCTGAGTCAGCTTGCGTCGTGATTGGCTTTCACTCCGGTACACGTGACATTACACACCGTGTGTGCTCGGCTACTCTTAGACCATCCTACACACTACAGGATTTATAGTCGCAAATATAAACATGTTCATTATGCAAGATCTCTCCTTCTGAAGCTATCCGACCGGACAAAATCACTCTTAACACACCCCACACCACAGGAAAATCAGACACGATGTCGTTTGCAAACATCAGACAACCAGGCCTTTGCTGGCTTTTATCGTAAGGGGGAGATTGGGAAAAAATCTGACCGATGATGGCGCGGTGAAAGGAAGCAGTGTGGACACTGTTGGATGGACATTGATTAAATATCTATATGTGAAGTATGGGTGGAGGGCATCTGACAGTGGACATCTTGTTAACTCGCCCAAAATGTCTTGTTAATACTGGTATTTTGTTATTCTTATTATTTGTGCATTATTTTATTGTATATCTTTTTTAATGTCTGATCTAGTATTTTTCTTCTCTGTTGTTTTGTCTATTTGTCTGTTTGTTTTTATTATTTTTCATGCCAGTCAAACTCACACATTTTAGCGTTTTTCTTTGTTTTTTTCACTCTTCGGCCTGGCACTATTTGGTCCTGTATGTTGTGGATATGTGCTGTTAAAAATTCAAAATCTAATAAAACTTAAGTCATAAAAAAAAATCAGCCCGATTATCCTGTAGTGTGTACCCACCTTTAAACATCTTGCCCAAGGACACTTCTGCATGTGGACAGCAGGACCTGGAATCGAAACAACTGACTATCACTGCCATACACGCAGTGGAACTATCTGAAGTCTAAAAAATAACCTTGATGATGTCAGGAGGTTTATCTTTGTTTGGGCTTGAAGCCTAAAAATTGATAACAGAGAGCCTGCTTTAGAAGTGGGAGTTTGGGATTAAAACCAGCTAGACCAGCTACATTGTGGGTAATGTAGGATCCAGGACTGAAAGTTTTGATGCCTCAGGTTTTTCTCTTGCAAGATTTTCAAAGATGTGAAAGTCCAGGTTTAAATCAGGGCAGCAACTCACATTATCTGCAGTAACTACTAATCTGCCAATAAGGTGCATGATTTAGCTTTAAAACACGCTGGTCAGGATTTCCACAAGTCCAAACTGATGTCTTAAAGTTGCTTCTTAGTGAAACCAAAAGTTAAACATCTGAACTTTTAATTCATAAAATGACAAAAAAAAGTCATCGTCACACTAACAAAGTTTGAACCTCTATTGTCTGACATATTGGCTTTCAAAAAATCGCTGAAATTATTCACAGATGATCTGAATATTGAATAACAACTTTCTTTCAGTCATTCATTTGTTGCAGCTCTGGATTGAATTGCTTGAGGAACACTATGGTTTGTTTTGATGTCTTGTAAGCGCAGATTCCAAACTTTTAAATAATTGTGTGCAAAGTTTTAGAGACAGATTTTCAGGTGTCTCCAAATCAGAATGGACGTTTTGTTGGATCAAATTTGACACAGTCTGGTGTTTGCCAAGTAAATGAAGTCAGATTTGATTACTCCTGAGGGCCGATCATTTCCCCTGCATGCAACTCATCCATGACAGGCTAACTTCCTGGTCCCTGGGCGGCGCTGCATTCTGGGTGCTATAACTCCAATGATCATGACTTAACTCCATCAAAGCTTGCAGGCACTTCTCTCCCACAGCGTGCTTTACAAACTGCATCATCACAAAGCGTCTTTTAGACACTTTGCATGACAACTGCTGTGAGCTTTGAGCTACTTTACATCTCCCCAGCATCCGACAAGCATTAGGGATGCAAAATTGAAATGTGTCACACTTAAATTGCTTCGGAAGAATTAAATAAAAGCAAGAACACATGACTCATATCTGTAACAAATGTCAGCGGTGACGTCCTGCGTGGCTGTGAGCACCTCTGAATGACTCAGTGAAGTGTTCGCTAACGCAGCTCTGACGGACACAGAAATCACTCAGCAGTATCCTTTCCATCCGCTGACCGGCACTGTGATAGCATTATAGGACTAATTATAGTGGAGGTGTATTTTGAGAGAGAACGCGGGGGAGAACTGTGAAGAACATAAAGGCAATAATAGCAAAGTCTACTACGGTTAGGCAGCAGGAGTAAAACACAATCCCTCTTATGCTTTCTTTCTGCTCAGTCCTCCTTCTCAGTCGGCCCGGGTGACATCATCAGTGAGTCAGCGACCAAAGCCTGGAGCTGGGATCAAAAAGCACAGAATGAGGTCTGTCTATTATCAGCTGTGCATACTGTACGCCATGAGAAGGCAACAAACAGCCAGACAAGGAGGCACAAGTCACACAAACCACCAGAAGGCTATTTCTGAGAGGAGACGGAGGAAAACAAATATGTCATCAGCAGGCGGCTGCGACCGAGCAGATGAATCACAAATGAGTCTCATAGAGAAGGACTTCTTTTGGATTTAGCGGCAATAAACAGAGATGTAAATGTGGACGGACAAAGCAGCAGCGTTAAAGGAAAAGCATGGATCCTGTGAGTGAGCTCTGCGGTGGGCCCCTCCTCTGGCCACGGTTGAAAAATTAATGCAGCAAACTGACAACACTTAGGGCCTCCCTCTCCTTCTTCCCCCCTCCCCGTGTAGCAAACAGGATCAATTACCAAAGCAGGGCTCCACTCAGCAGAGCTAAAGAAACAAGAGGCACTCTCCATCACAGCTGTGTATGTGTGTGTGCGTGTGTGTGTGAGGTTCAGGCAGGCTTATGATGAGCAGAAAGAGGAGGAGGAGGTGGTAATAGTCTGTTTGCTTCTCTCTAATGACAGCGGCAGAGTGGATTAGTGAGCCTCCTAACCCATCAGCATCACTCCTCCCTGTAAGTGACAGAGCATGTAAATAACCAGTTATGGCCACCAGAAGGAAGGAGCAAAGAAAAGTAAGAAGACAGGGAAAATGAAAAAAAAAAGGAGGTCTGAATGTGTGACAGCATTTCGTCCGTCATTTGTATGCAGCAGGGAAAGATTTCGTGGAGTTCCATTCCTACAACATCAGCCAAGTTATTCAAATGCAGCACATGTGAGAGGAGGGGATAACATAAAGAAAGGCATCAGCAGAAATGGCAGCAGGCAGTAATCCCCCGGCCAGGACACTTGTGTTTGCCACGCAGGCAGGCAGGCAGGCAGGCAGAGCTGTCAGTGGCAGCACCAGCAACCATTACAGGCCTTATCAGTGGCAGCCACAGGGCTCCTTTAATAACCCTGCTGATGGTTTGCACTGCAAAGGACAGACAGGGAGACGGACAAACAGACGGACAGGTTTCACTTCCCACTTAAAAAAGCCTGAGAGCCAGGTATCAACCTGTCACTGTGTGTGTGCGTGCAAGAGTGCATTTACTTATTTCCACCGTTTTACAGCGTTTAATGCTCTGACAGCTTCATACATGCTGTCACTTTTATCTAAATGCACTCCAGTGTTGTCTGCTCCGCCTATTAACCCACTCACACACACACATGAACTCACACACAAGCATCAGTCTCTCTGGGGAGTTGCAATGTTGCAATTTGTCCCCTAACTACAGTGTCATGTGGAGACTCTATACAGTCAATTTATGATGATAAACACAACACAGAGACACTCCCTGGTGCATTCTGTGGAATTTATTGACCAATCAGGAGATGTGTTCCAAATGTTCCACCAATCAGAGGCTCCTTCACTAACGTGAGTCAGCTCTAATCTCACAAGCCTTTTTGACCATTACCACTTCAAGGCGTGACTTTTTTACCCTGGAACATCTTGCTCTAAAAAATGTGGACCAGGTGTAATGGCATGACAAAGGTGGACAGACGTGGGCCGCCTGATGAAGTCCAACTATCTTGGTTAGAAGACTGCTTGTCAGGTTGATCAAAGCACAGAGCAACTTCTCTTGAGTCTGCAGAATCTATACAGGGAGGACAACTTCTAGTTCATCTGCGATTTATTGTATTGAGAGCACTCACCACAACAGGCTGTATTGTATGCGTCACTCTTAAGGATGATGCTGCTCTGTTACACGTCACTGCAATTGCTTCCCATGTGGTTTCGTAGCTCCGGAAGCCAATGTAAAGAACGCTAGTAATATGCCTTCCCGAAATCTTTATGTATAAGCACAAAGCAAGTATGTGCACATTTAGTTAATAAGCTAAGATAGTTGGGAGCAGATTTGGCCTAATGGCTAAATCGCATGCCCATGAAGTGATTGGAACAGGTTCGATTCCAGCCTGCTGCCCCTTTCCCCCATGCCAATCCCCCACTCTCTCTTCCTGTTTCCAGCTCTATCCACTGTCCTCCCCTCTCTAATAAAAAAAAAAGGTGCAAAAGCCCCCCAAAAAATATATTTAAAAAAATAGAATAAAATAAATTAAGCTGGTTGAGTAAACGGTTAAACTTGGTCACACTTGCTAGCTGGCATCAGAATTACTAAGCAGTTTATCAAGTTCTTATGATTTCTATTATTATAGGCCTTAAATGCAGATCATATGTTGTGGGCATGTCTAAGCTAGTAGAGGCTGGAGATCCAGGTAATGGCTTATTAGTGCTCTAATAATAATAATAATAATAATAATAATAATAATAACTGATATTTATATAGCGCCTTTCAAGAAACCCAAGGTCACTTCACAGGGTCAGGTAGAGGGTCTGGGGGGTAGGTGGGGATATCTAATGGAGAAAAGCTTTGAGGAAAAGGTGCGTTTTGACTGCTTTCCAGGGTTGGGGCACTGCGGATGTCTCTACTACTAGGGATGGGCATTTCAAGCCAAAATACTATTTGATAATCATTGGCATGTATTCAACAATTATTCTAATAATCCCCCCACACACACACACACCTGTCCCATCAACAGCCCGTTTGCGTGGCAGTCACTTTAACCAGCAGAGGGACGTGGTGTTGCTAGTAGCGGACACCTACAGTGTCTGCCTCGATCTTTATGTCGGTGTTTCTGTGACGCTGCGTGGCGTGTGTGTTTACATTTTACAGCAATGATCAGGTTCTGAAAATACATTTGTTGTAGTGGTGAGATTCAGGAACTGAGGGAATCGCCAAGACTGTCGCTAATGTTTTCTTCTTCTTTTGCTTTTTAATGCAGTTAACATTCTTCTTCTTCTGTTTGCTAATGTGGTTAGCAAACAGCTTAAAGAACGGTAAAAACAATGAAAAATTGTACTTTTAAAATGAGAAAATATTCGGAGTAACTCTTCGATTTTTAAGAAGTGAACGAATATTAGAAAATCATTGCCCATCCCTATCTACTACCAGGATGTAAACAAGACAGATGACATCTCGTAGCTCGCCGCAGTTTGGCGGTAATTTGACAAACAAAACATTGACCATCCTTTGCCTGTATACTCTGTGATCCTGTTTAGCAGTGTTAAATAAATTGTGCTCAGTATTGACTGCTTTCTGAGTGTTTTGTTACCTTTAGACTAGTTGGTGAGTTGAAATTTAAATTTCTGCTTAAATGAAAAGGACATTAATTAGCTGCTTCAAAACATCCCTGGTAGAGAGACATAATGACAGAGTATTCACAACATAAGAGGAGCCAAATAGTGTTAGCACAGAGCGATAGAAATCCTCCTGCCTCTTACTGATGGTGTTTTTTTTCTTTTTTAGCACAGCTCTCAAAATAATGTGTATAATAGTGTAATATGAAGCGTGAATCATCCTTTGGGAATATGGAAAGCACTAAAAAAAGTCACACATTGTGCAAAATTAGTATTTCATGGCTATTGAGTAAAAGGCCATTCAATTATTACACATTTTATTTTGATAGGGAAATTGACTGGGAGGGATGTAAGAAGACAAACAGCGTGCTCAGCTGATGGATGGTTTTATTGGAGCGTTTGTCCCAGTAGCCCACAATTTATGTGCAAAGTGTTGCACATACAAAAGCCTCTAAACTTCACACCTTACATTGCATTCTTTTAAGAGCTGCCATGAAATTAAGCTTTTTAGGCCACAAGAACCTCAAGAAAAGCGGTCAGAATCCTGGAGGGACTGAAGCATCGTGCATTTATGACATTGTTGTCTAAAGTCATACTGGCCCAGCTGCAGGCCTAGTCGCAGTGTATCTGACTCCTGCATCATTATCACCATTCAAAAGGTCAAACACAGTGCTTCCAGCCTCCTCTTTGTGATTTATGCCTTTGTGCTATTACCTCTGTTCACATTAATCTCCATCTGTAAATCTAATCACACCGCCTCACCATCGCAGCCCCCCCTGCGCGCTCAGGACAGAAGCGGCAGAGATGGGGAAACAGCTTATGTAAATACAATGCTGTTGACACAGGATGGGCAACACACGGTGGTGCCTCGCCGCGACGAGGAGACATCAGCGATCAGGGTTCAGATAAGAACAGCCATCACTTTATTGTTGTTACTTTTTATTTGCTATCGTGATTCATCTCTATCTTTACATCCTTTAGGGTAGAGATAAATCTCCAGGAGGGGATTTCTCCAAGCTTATCTAAAGAGACTGAGGTTGTTTTTACAGGGGAAGAACACAAATATCCAGACACAGTGCTGACAGACTCCATCTGTAGTCAATAATTAACTTGGATATGGACACTAGCAAATGATGGTTTCATTCAGGGATGCAATTTAGTATTATTTCCCATTTTTGCAGATCATTTTTACCATTCAATTTTCATAAGATGTCAAAAAATTATCATCACAATTTCCGAATTTCATGCCTTTTGTCCATTTAACATCCTAAAACCCTGGAGTCTTAATTTACACATAAAAATGACAGAACAAAGCACATACTCTTCCAATTTATAAAGCTGAAACCAGCTAATATTTGACATGTCTGCTTAAAAATGTACTTAAATGATTAATCAAATTTCATAACAGTCGGTGATTAATTGATGTTCTCTTCAGTGATTGATTAACCGATTAATTGGTGCAGCTTAATTATCATTTAAACGGCCTGACCCGAGCCAGTGACATCAAATAAACCCAGTGCCAGGTGTGTTCTTCCCTAATGTGAGCCAATAACTATTACCTGCAATAAAAGCCTGAACAGCCAATTGAAGCATTATGGAAACATCTCCTCCTCGCGTGCCTCCAAGCAGCCTCTGAGCACTTTGAGCAGAGTGGCCGGACGCTTTGCTCTGCCGCTGCCACATGCAATATAAAGACTTAATCGAGGAGAGAAGAGGATGAGGAGGGGAGGGGGATGGGGGGTCCTGCGTGGAAGTACAGCGGTGCTCTGCGCTGACGGGAACCTTGGCGATGACACAGAGAAGCCTGCAGGCCCTGTCAGCTCGTCTCCGTGCAGCTCAAATCAGCTCTCAGCTCCGGAGAACTTCTGCCGCCGCTGCACTGACACGCACTCCGACACTCAAACACTGGCTGACACGAATCTCCAGCATCACTTCAAACATCCACTCAGTCCCTCAACATCGTACTCGACATGTGCCGTGTGTGTGAGGTTCTCGACATGAACACTGGCTGAATCATTCAAGCTATTAGATGAAGTATATCATTGCACACTGAGTCAAAATACAGTCCGGGTATGCTGGAGAGCAACGTTTTGTTGACATATATGAGGTTAACCTAAAGATGGACATCACATCAAGATTATTTGGGACTATAACAACTAAACTGTGTTGTATAAAATGATTATCTAACCTAATATCTAAAATTAGCCAAGCAATTTCAGTTCCAGACATATTTTCTTTTAATCAATAAATCATAAAGCTTTGATAATATCAATGAGAATTTTATAAATGATGTCTTAGAAGTCTAGAAACACATTCCTTTGATGAGAGGATGTAACTGCAACAAACCTAAGCTAATTGTTGCAATCAGTTGCAAGACTGTTCCTAAAAATACACAACATACAAGTCCCCTGTTCAGGAGAGTTTTGGGGGAACAAAACAAAGCCTCAATTTCTTTGACAGACATTATCAACTCAAGATTTCAAGATGGTGACTGATATTTTATGTGCCACCAAAATGCAAGGAGAGAGTGTTTAATAATTGATGGTGCTGCAGCAGGGAGATTTTTAACCGCTCTCCTCCTGTTATCAATCATTAATGGAGTTTCCATCAAAAACACTTCAACCCCTCAAGTATCAAATCTCTCTTGAAGGTGGAGGGCCCGCGCTCAAACATCCCACTTAATCAAAGGGCACACAATGCGCTCTCCCATCCTCTCATTTTTTCGCTTGCGCAAATTGAGATAATAACAGCACAAATTACAAAATTGTTCACAGCCTAAGTGTAAAAGGAGGCGTTTTAGCGGAGGTCTTCTTGTGAGTGATGAGGGTTAATGGGAAAATTCTAAATGTTTCAATCACACGGGAGGAAGGAGGGGGCAACCTGCAAACCAGCAGTTTTTTATTTTCTTCCTCTCTTTGCAGTATATGCACAGCGCTTTCAAAAGCTCAGTCTATACATTCTGCTTGCTCTGTTCTGTAAAGCTGCAAGGCTCTGCCTGGTCAAAGTCACACAGGACGCGATGTGCATCGGCGACACTCACAAAGAGCCGGAGCACTGCTGCAACCCTTTAAAACAACCACAAGGTCACACACAGTGCACGTAAGGATGCACACACACCAGAGTCAGATGGAGTTTACTGCTTTCGACTGACTTTAAGGGATCAGCTGAGATCCTTCTATCGCGTACTGAGCAGGGTTACAGTGTGTTAAATGTGCAGACCTTACACTGTAGTCCAGAATGCTACACACACACAAACCACACACGAAGTGGACTACAGGAGCGCTGCAGCTAAGTGATATGAAATGATAGAGTATTCCTAATTACCCATCAAGATGGTTTTGACAGTGTTCTGTGTGCCAGTGATCAGTGTCATGGCAGAGTGCCAGCAGACACTCGGTTCTGTTTGATTTGTAGCTGCAGCTGAAGAGCGGGTGGGACACCAGGAGAGCTGCAGTGACACTCTTTCACTTTCTCTCCCTCTCTTTATCCTTCTGCCAACCCTCCCTCCCTCCACTCAATTCCCCCTTTTCTCTCACCAACACCCCCCCCTCCTCCCCGCTCGCACTGTCCTGTTTCAGTGGCCCGACCTTGCCTGTCATCACTATAAAACACCTTTTCCGAGCTGCTGCATAGCAGACGCACGGAGAGGACACTAAGAGGATTCTGCTGGAGAAACTTTTGACGAGCTCAGGTGCAAAAAATGAGCAGGTTTATCGGGATTAAGGATACTGCTTCTAAACATGGAGCATGTTCACAATATATAGTGATGTGTGTGTTTACAGCTCAACTGGACTCCATTTACTTGGAACCATTTTTTCCCCCATTGGCAAAAGTTGTGGATAGGGATTTGTTGTAGATCCCTGAAAGGACCCATCAAGGTAACGGGTACCAGCCAATGACAGAGGAAGTGTGAAGAAGAAGCAGTAGTGCCACTGCAGTTTCAGACATTAAAAATAACTACAGAGAGATAATCAAACTTCTCCTTAGTGCTCTTGTTTGCTTTTGTAGGTCATAAAGAGTCATCAGTATCAGTTTCCGTCTGTTTCATAGCCAGCTAAAAACTCTTCAGAAGTGCTTTAATGTGCATTACTTCTTCATTACCTATGTATATTACAAGAGGAGGGACTGTCATGAAGAAGATAAGCATGTGGCGTTAACCTGCAGAGAGGACTGAAGGCTGGTGGTGCTAGCCCTGCTAATTGTAGCCAAACTCAGCAAAGCATATTGGCATAATAGTATATAAAGTGTGCTCAACTTTAATTGTTTTCTAAGTTTTCTCTTACCTTTAGACTCAACTAAACAGAATTTTAATTTTCTGTTAAAATGACTCAGAAATACGTTGCTCCGAAACACTTCTTGTATCAGTCATCATAACCCATTGTGAATTATCATTGAGACCCACGCCTGGCTTTTACATTCATTATTTAATGCAATGTACACATTTTTATAACCTCTAATTATCAAAGCCAATACTACTCTCACGGTAATCGTCATTGCTACATCTTCTGTTATGCTAACGTACATACTATAAACTATTCGTGCTCTGGCTGCTTCATTACATATAACTCTTAAACTCTTTATACTTCATTTAAAGCTAGGGTTGGTAGTCATGGAAAACTAGCATGAATTTGAATGTCGCATGTCCTCAGGACTCCGTCTATTGGTTGGTGTTTTCCCAGGTTTACTCTGGCTGTAGATAGCAGCTTTTTTTTTACCTCTTTTTGAAGAACACATTATGTATCGAGTGCCCTCGGGACATAAAGATCCTTTTAACCAGTATAACAAAAAGTGTACGCAGTACGCTGGTCTTTAGACTAGCATCAATGAGAACCACAATTTATCTCAATCACAAACACAGAAAAGTGGACTGATCATTCAATCCTTTAAAAAACGAAAGCACATAAACACTAATAATTTCCCTCCGCCTAAAGTGATTTCCTGGAGTTGCTTGTTTGTGCTGAACTTCTTCTAACAGGATGTAAACAAGCACAGATGACAGATTGCATCTCATAGTGTGGTGCAGTTTGGCAGTATGCAGACTGTGTCTAGTTAAAGAGGCACACAGCCACTTCACCTGTGCAATGTGTATCCAACACAGGCATGTAAACGCTAATCTTCAGGACAGAAGGCTGGTGGTGCTAGCTCTGCTATTGTTAGCCACATTCTGCAAACCAAATTTTCATTGTTTACCCGCAGACACTGTTATCCTGTGTTTAGCTACTTTAAATTAATTGCACTCAACTTTGACTGTTTAGTGTTTTCTCCCCTTCAGACCAGCCAATTGGTCAGATCTTCAACTTCTCTTTGAACAACACCCCTACATGTCTCAGCTTTGCTTTTGATTTACTACAGACAGCACATTCTCAGCTTCAGCAGGGTGATCCTCTTTTTGAAGCAGCATGGAAGTGCTGTGACATCATCTACAGCAGGGCTTCCCAAACTCTTCAGCCCGTGACCCCCAAAATATAGGTGCCAAAGACTTGTGACCCCCACTGTCCCTCGAAGTGATTTAATGTGGCTTCATTTAGCTGGTCTGCGGAAAATTTGCCTACCTATATGAGCATGTGGCTGTGTTTCCTGTGTCTTTAGTAATTAACCTATTGCTACTGATGCTTTTGATAATTAACTGTTCACTAACCTTAAACTTAGGAGTCATCTGGCAAAAAGAAAGGCAGAAAACTCATTACATTTTCTATTTTCAAGGTTTTCTTTGAAATCTAGCTACTAGTTTTATTGATATTTTTACTATAATGGGTCAAATGTACTATTCTCACGACCCTCCATTTGTGTCTCATGATCCGCCAGGGGGTCCCGACCCACACTTTGGGAACCCCTGTATACTGCATGACAAAAACGGGCAGAGAAACATCCTCACTTCTTTAACTGAATACTGCTTGGGTTTTTAAATATTGAAAATGCTGATGCTTACTATGTTACTATGAAGCTAACTCTTTTTAATTAGGTTAATTGAAAAGGATACGATGCTAGTTGCTGCTCTTAATGAATACAAACAACCACAAGGGCTGATAAATGATATAAAGGTAAGTGAGATATGTGCACCCATCACGTAATGAGAAACATTATGACAGTGCAAATGCAGATATATCAAGGTGAATGGGTGTTATTGAGCACAAACATGAACCTATTTAAGCGTGATTTATACAGTGTAAGCATACTGTGAGGCTTGGCTGTGGTTCTGTAAGTGAACTGAATTAATGCACACAGCCAGCCAGTTAATATTTGCTTAGTGAATGTTATCTGAAATTTGCAGCGTAGCTCGTTTTTTTAATGTCCTCAAAGTGTACATTGGCCAGGAGTTTGTCTGGTCATAGGAGCTGTTCTAATATTAAATCAGTGCAGCGGTGCTACTGAATGGCTCGTCTATACGGTGAATACATATGAATATATGAACAGGTTTTTTCTGTCATCTGCTTTTAAAAGGCATCAACATTCAGATCATGACACCATCATGTGCTTGCGGTCCTGCCAACTAAGTGTCACAGGTCAATCATCCCTCAAAAGATACCAACCGTGTCTGCCATTTATCTAATCTCAGCCCGATTTCCATCTCAGGGATTTATACTAAGTAAACAAGATCTTCAGATACTCCTTCTGAAAGGGGGCAGGCATCATATGGGGGACTAATCAGCTCGTCACACATGCTAGCCTTTTACTTTGTGACTCTGCTGACTCACTCACATGAGATGTGCCGAATCAAAGCGGCCTCAGATTCAGTGACTCAGGAGCTTTGTAGAGCCGAGTCTTCCTGAGGCTTTGAGTTAATCAAACGGGTCCACCACTTTATCGTAAAGGACCACAGTGCTGTTTTTTGTAGCAATACCCCAGACCTCAGCAGTGCTGCCAACATTGATGCTTTTTTTTCAGCGATTTTAAATATGCTGTGCTCATAGTCAACTGAAACAGAGCCAATCAGAACTCTGTAGCAGCAAGAAAGGAACAGGGACAGAAAAATGGTGCAAACGTGGCAACTATATACTTTATTATGATCATGTTCATGCTCAATTTCAGGGGCCATGTGCAACATGTCTGACCTATTCCACTCCTGAATACCATGTGCCTTATTACTTCACTTTTATCTTCATTTTGGAAAATGGAAAAAAAAGGCTGTTGATCACTTCCTCTGAAACCTGTACTCCGCCACTGCAGTTTCAGACATTAAAAATAACTACAGAGAGATAATCAAACTTCTCCTTAGTGCTCTTGTTTGCTTTTGTAGGTCATAAAGAGTCATCAGTATCAGTTTCCGTCTGTTTCATAGCCAGCTAAAAACTCTTCAGAAGTGCTTTAATGTGCATTACTTCTTCATTACCTATGTATATTACAAGAGGAGGGACTGTCATGAAGAAGATAAGCATGTTGCGTTAACCTGCAGAGAGGACTGAAGGCTGGTGGTGCTAGCTCTGCCAATTTGTAGCCAAACTCAGCAAAGCATACTGGCATAAGAGTATATAAAGTGTGCTCAACTTTAATTGTTTTCTAAGTTTTCTCTTACTTTTAGACTCAACTAAACATAATTTTAATTTTCTGTTAAAATGACTCAGAAATACGTTGCTTCGAAACACTTCTTGTATCAGTCATCATAACCCATTGTGAATTATCATTGAGACCCACGCCTAGCTTTTACATTCATTATTTAATGCAATGTACACATTTTTATAACCTCTAATTATCAAAGCCAATACTACTCTCACGGTAATCGTCATTGCTACATCTTCTGTTATGCTAACGTACATATTATAAGCTATTCGTGCTCTGGCTGCTTCATTACATATAACTCTTAAACTCTTTATACTTCATTTAAAGCTAGGGTTGGTAGTCACGGAAAACTAGCATGAATTTGAATGTAGCATTTCCTCAGGACTCCGTCTAACCCCTCCCCCCCTCCCCTCGGAGCTCCTCCAAAACGACGCCCCCCGCTCACATGCACAAGCGCCGCTGATTCGCGACCATATGATCGTGACTGATCAAAAACGCTCCTCAGCACATTGTGTTTTGCACTACGTCAAATCATTTGTCACTCAGCGTTAAGAAAACACCAAAACATTATCATAGTGAAAGTTAAAAACACAGACAAACATGAAATGTATGCGCAGGAGGCGGGCAAAACGGCAGGATGGGATTTGATTGGTTTGATAATTTGGCTCCTGATGGCAGGGATTGGTTGGTGTTTTCCCAGGTTTACTCTGGCTGTAGATAGCAGCTTTTTTTTTACCTCTTTTTGAAGAACATATTATATATTGAGTGCCATCGGGACATAAAGATAATTTTAAGCAGTATAACAAAAAGTGTATCTAAACCTGACTACCAACCCCAGCTTTAAATGTGATGCTTTTCTTTTTGTATAACTCTTGTCTTACCATACCATCATTTTGGAGCAATCTTGCAGTAGAACTTCCTTCATGGTGAAGAATCTTTGATTCTGATGAAGCTGTACCGGCTGTTATAATTTGACAAACTCAATACTTGGAAATCTGCTACTTCGTTCAGTCAACATGATATATGTTCACTATTTCAAGAAACCACTCACCACATCAGTCATTGCTAATTGGTTGAAACCAAAAACAGCAAACATAACCACACTGTCTAACAGACTACGAGTGAAAACAAACACTAATTCAGTCTGATGATCAGTCTTCTGCTTTTGCATGTTAAGCCTCCTCACTACATGACATGGCCTTTTTCAAATGATTCATCAAACGCACACAAAGTTTATTTAAAGTTCCTTTCAGACACGTCTTTTGTGCCTTAAAAAAATCTACTTTAAAACTTGTTCGAGACATTTAATCACAGACTCGCTCTGACCTTCGTGCCCCTCTTATCAAAGTTGCTCTAAAATCGTGTGGTATTTTAGTTGCAAACAGGGACCTAATTTCAAAACTTCCCCACATCTGAGAAGCTGACAGTCTCATGCTGGAAAACAGTGCTCTGACAAGATGTGTTGTCAGAAATATCAAATCAGAAAAGCAAAGTGAGTAAACAGGGATGTGAGCAGGAGCATGTGAATGGAGTTGTTTCTTGTTTTGTAAAAGATTGCTCTGAAATCTTAGAAGTTGTAGTCTCTTCAAATGCCCCAGCAGGAGGAGATTTTTTACTCGCTGCTGTCGACTGCATCACCGAGTTCAGATAACATGACTCAAGGGCAACTAAATACTCTATGATCTGTGATGGATTAGCTATGTCAATCAAGTCTCTGCAAGTTTAACTTCATATTTGAGAGAAATTCACAGCTCAGAAAGCAGGAAATCAATCTGTGAGTGTCAGAGAACGTCTTTACATTCAAAATACAGCGCTGGTGATTTATTGTTAATATGCTACAACATGAAAAGGAGGGCTACGGTAATTTTATATGACAGTCCCTCTTCAAAAATTCACAGTTTTGACATCTTTGCAGAGCATTAAACAGTCCTGTCACAAAGTATGAACTCACCTGTTTCAAGTTTTTTTAAAAAGCCGCTGCAACACCAATAAATGTCAAACCACTGAGAGGAATCAATACACAGGCATTTATCTCTCAAGACGGTATGTGAAGTATCAAACTTGGCAGACACCGTGTATGTCAATCCACATTTAAACTCTGTCTAACACAACCCAACAGCCACAATTAACACCCTTTTCTTCATTCTGTCATTGGTTTTGTCGTTAATGGCTCTGCCCCAGGCACAAAGATCCAGTTTAACTGTCAGAAAATCCTCCTTTCAGATCATCTGCACATCACTGTGGCTGACGAACAGCCTGATAAAACCCACATTTCCCTCTGCTCTCTGCACCTGTGAGTGAGTCTGAGATGGAGCTTTATCAAGCAGACATGGGACAGTGCCAGCCTAGTAGTGCAACACAGTCCACGCGACAGACGCTCCACTCACAGAGACGACAAACAGCTTAAATACCCTGGTGTGTGTGCCGCTGTGTGCAATGAGAATTTTAATGAGAGAGAAAGAGAAGCATAAAGACCGAAAAAACACAGAGATTGTCTCCCACGGTGTCTGGACTGGCGACTGCTACTCTTCGTGACCCCGATGCTTCGAGTCGCAGATCAGATCAGGGACGCTGTGCGACAGATGTCTGCCCAGGCGCTCTGTTCCAAGCAAGAGTTCTGCTGGCACACACACCAAAGACGAGAGGCAGGGGCAGAGAAAGCAAAAAAGGGGGAGAAAACACGGGGGAAAAGATGGATGGCATGAAAAAAAAAAAGAGGTAATAGAAAACAGGGCGAGGAAAACAGAAGCCGGAGGAGACGTGATCTACTTTGTCGTGTTTCTGTCAGAGAGTAACCAGTTTGCTCAGTATGTTGAGACATACTCATATATGTGACTGTCACCCTGACTGACCTGGAGGAGGAACAGGAGACCTCACATGCACTAACTCACAGAGGTGTGGGAGACACTGGCCCAACTTTGGATCACACTTTCTTAGGTGGCATTAATGGATTTCCACATGAATACCAGTATAGACCTTTAATAAAAAATAATAAATCAATTTTTTATAAAGTCCACTTTATAGTGCTGATTCCTATGAGCTCAAGTCAGCAGGATTTGTAGGTATTGGGTTATATCTAACGTTGCTCTGATACCATACTCCGCATCAATATCAGCCTCTGATACAGCATAATTATGTGAGCGAGTGCACTGATCTGACACCGTAAGATAAGTGTTCAAAAGTCAACAGGCTCTAGGTGGATTACTCTGTGACAATAACAAACAACAACTGTGTGGTGCTAGCAGAGATTGCAACATTAGTAAAAAGCCT
This sequence comes from Notolabrus celidotus, assembly GCF_009762535.1. Taxonomy (NCBI): domain Eukaryota; kingdom Metazoa; phylum Chordata; class Actinopteri; order Labriformes; family Labridae; genus Notolabrus; species Notolabrus celidotus. The sequence goes on along the minus strand of NC_048275.1, from coordinate 13,004,660 downwards.
CTTTTCCATACACACTCCTCTGAAGAGCTCTGTCCCCAAAGTTTTCCAACATTGCTAGCTCACACATGATCATCATAATGGGGTGTTAGGGTTAGAATGAGGGGGGTGGTGGTGGATGACAGGCAGGGGGCAGGGAGATGAGTCTCACATGACATTGGGTGACGCAACATGACATAGCGAATGAGGCAGCAGAGACCTGGATGTGCAGACATCTATACAGTTCACTAGTGTTGTAGTACTCGAGACCGGTCTTGGTCTCGAGGCAGCTTATTTCAGGTCTCAGAATCGAAAGCATTTTTACTCAGTCTTGTCTCGGTCTGGGCGGACTACGTATTTTATATCAAGACCGGTCGAGACCACCACTGATGCACTCTGTGTCCCTGTCATTACTGTGATAAGAGAAAAAACTAAACTTAGGGAGTCAAACGAAAGGCAACAAAGTCAAAACCAAACACTGTTTGTTGCTGTCAATAGTATTCAAAGTAAACTTAAATAAAATAAACAGAAGTCTTTTGTCTTGTTAACTCTCATGATGATTTTTCACTGATATATTTGGTCTTGGTCTTGTCTCTGTCTTGCCCTGCCTTGGTCTTGGTCTTGACTCGGTCTCGATCCCTAAATGTCTTGGTCTTGTCTTGGTCTCTGTTAATGTGGTCTTGACTACAACTCTACACTTCACATCTTGAAACTGACACTTCTTTCTCATCCTGCTATGTTTATTTTCATTCTGCTGTGTGTCGCTCTTACCGGTTTGCACCAGTTGCATGACATACACACACCGCTACCAACTCTGCTTTCTACGCTCTTACATCTACTCCCCCGACTTCTTGCAAAAATTGTACATTCACACCGCAGCTCAGAGCTCACCCTGAAAACTTCATGAGGTGTGAAGGAGTTTTTGTGCAGTTAAAGCTAGCACAATACCAGCGTTAATACTTCCCCACCAACATCATGTGTATCTTTTTAATCACACACCCATCCTACTACTGAGATTGGTGGGAAGGCGGTTATACGAGGGTAAAGATATCATTATACAATTTCTATTAAACAGCAATCGCAATCAAGACCCTGAACTTCTCATGACACAGAAAAATTTGAGTTATCCAGTTTGTATACTTGATAAAAAAAAAATATTGAGGTGTAGCAACCTATCCAATAAACTACGTATTAGCACAACAGATTAGGTTTTTCTTTAAAGATGAATGAAAACAGGCAATTTAAAGTGATGTATTAAAAAGTGTGTTTTTGCAAGTTGAAGCTCATCTCATAATGTCTGAAATAATAAAAAAGTTTGAAGTGTGACTAAAGTAGTCATAAAGCCTCTGATGATTCAGCACCCTATTAAATTACCTTTAAAAAATCATTTATCGTTTCATTTATGAATTTCTGTTTCAAATTAGAAAAGCTAAAAGGTCACATTTAAGACTGTAACACTGAAGAGAATTCTCAGAAGCCACTGACACCTCTACACAAAAGTCAACATAAACCTCAGCACCAAAACTCGATCGCTCTATCTTCACTTTGAGGAGCAACATGCAAAATAAAGCTGAAGAGAGAAAGAGGAAAAGGAAGCTAATTATAGCCTCACAGCAGGATGGCCAGAAACAAACTTGATTATCATCATCGTCAAGGAGGCACAAAGGAAACCTGCTGCCTCCCCTCTCCCACCACAATCCAATAGAGAGGCTTTTAGCCTTCGTAATGATTTACAAAGTGACAAGTCAAACAGATTTACTGTGACAGCCTGAAAGGGACCAGCACGAACACTGTTATCACTCACGTGACTAGACCTTCCAGCCCTTCTCCTGTTCCCCCTTTCCGCTGCCATCTCCCCTCTATTGAACTCCCACCTTCCTCCTCCCTCCTCCCTCCTCCTCCTGCCTCTTCCAGGGGACAGCTAAGAATGAAGCTGGCTCAATGGAGGCAGGCAACAAGCCTATTCAATCCCCCTCTCGCTCAACACGAGCCCCCTTCAAACGCGAGGGAAAAGCTGGGCTTTGTGGAAGTTACTTACTTAAAGCGACAGCCCCCCTAGATAAGGATCTGGTCACGGAAAACTTGTGGCCGTGCGTAAATGGAGATACCTTTGTACAATTTTAACACCATTACCCGAGGTTTATCAGATTTAATGAGCCATGAATGTGAGGGGAAATTTTCAGCTCACAGGAGCAGCTGACGACATTTCTACAGCAGCCTTGGCCCTTCCAGTGGCCATGAAACGCTGTAAAAAAAAACACGTATTAATCTGCAGAGGAGCTTCATTAAAAATGGAAAACATTAGGCAATCCTTGCCACGATTTTCATTATTATGATTTTTTTTTTTCAGTGGGAGAGTGCTCTTTCTGCTTTTGCTTTCCATCCATATTCATTGAAAGGTATCTTTTGTGTCCTGAGTGACAGGATCTACATTTGACTTTCACTTCCGTAGCTCTGACGTACAGAGCAGATTTACATTTGGGCATCATTCCCTCCAGGGCTGAGATGCTTTGCCTGGTTCAGTCATCTCTTTTGTTTTTGCCTTTTTCTGTTTTCTGGAAGGTGAAAAACACCTTCGCTGTTCCAAGCTTTGAAAACAGAGCCACCCCTAAAACCATCAGAGCTCACGGCAGAGAGAGGTGTGTGTGTGTGTGTCTGTGTTTGTAAGTGTGTGTGTGGGTGCTGAGAATTCTCAAGGAGCGGAGACCCCTCGGGCTACGCAGATTCAGTTTCCCCCTTTCTGGCTTCCAAAAACAAAGGAATTCCAGAGAAAATCAGGGCAGGACCTCACCCCAAGCCACCGCTGCTGCTTCCACCCCCACCTCCCTCTCTCTCTTTCTCGCTCTCACACACACATTTCATGGCAGCATGCACACACACACACACACACACATACACACACACAACAGCAAAGGCGATTTCATGCACCCATCAATGAGACACACCTCCTCTCTTGTTATACAATCATGCTGATTTGATATCCAGGGAAACATGGTTACAGAGACATGACAAGAAGACGAGTTAGGTGTGTGTGTGTGCGTGTGTGCGTGTGTGTGTGTGTGTGTGTGTGTGTGTGTGTGTGTGTGTGTGTGTGTGTGTGTGTGTAAATGTGTGGGGGTAGGCAACATACGGTTTGGCCCTAATTCATACTTCCCAGCCATCTCTGTCTGCTGTTGTTTTCGCTGACTTCTTTGACCACCGCTAACAGCCAGACACACTGACATTAGCGTATTCCATTCAGGTTTTATTGGCGGCACATTGAGCAACACCCTCAAGATGTTGCAGGTCAGGCTGTGGTATGACAACTAAACCCCTCACAAACACACACACTCACACACACACCCCTCCTAATATATGAGTCAGACACGAAACGTGTGATGTCCTCACGTGTTTCTTTAACAATGTCAACACATGCCATTCAGCTTCCACTCGGCTCCCACCGGGCAGCGAGGCAAAGGTTACAGGATGGCTGTGAAAGCAATATGGCTGAGATGTGTAATAGCTGTATTAGATGCTGCTAATGCATGTAATCTGGAGTAATGGGTGGTTGCTTGGAAAGGAGCAGACACAGAGGAGCTCTTAACAAGTTCCATTGCCTCTTTTTACTGAATGTATTACTTGAAAATTGACCAAAAGAGCATCAATATGAAAGCCCATTTAAGTTGTTTACAAAAGAAAAGTTGGCATGTTACTTGAGAAAATGCTCTTTTTATACATATTAAGAAAATAATAGACAATCCTGCAGAGTGCTTAAAGTGTAATTGGACACAGAGTGATGTGATTTTTTAATTTAAGAAGAAACAGGAGCTGGTTTTTTTAACAGATATTTCACAACAACACCACAAAGAAGTTAGCTCTGAAGTCATGCTAACACTGTGAGGCTATGCTATGGGCTGATAATGCCAGCACAGATTTTCAAATGCTTACAATCACCATATAGATTTTAAGCTAGTCATCTCAACCATGTTAGCAATCCCTAATTAGCATGTTAACATGCTTACATTGGATTTTAAGCATTATAGGATACCCTAAGAACTTAAAACAGACTTAAGTTTAAAGCTCCTGTAAGGAACTTTCAGTTTGCATGGAATTTGGCGCCCCCTGTGGACAAAGCAGTACCTCTTAACTTTTGGTAGATCTGCAGCCTGTTGCACCAGGTGTGCTTAAGTTGTGTCCTAAGTCAGGGTGTGGTCCTCATCGCAGAGGTCACCAGTTCAAATCCCGTCGGTTCGACCATTTCCTGCATGTCCTCCCCCACTCTCCACTCCCCACATTTCCTGTCTCTCTTCACCTGTCCTATCTAATAAAGGCAAAAGGTCCCAAAAATATAACTTAAAAAAAAAAGAAAAGGTATGTAAGTCTTGATAAAGTGTTAGGTGATAACTATAGCCTAAATCCTTCATCTACAGTGTGTATAATAACAGTTACATCGAGTGGTAAAATTATCAACTATAACATTAATACTCATGAGTGCAAATCTTGGTCATCATATTTTCCCAAAGGATGTAATATCTTGTGGATGACGCGTCACCAAAGTAATATAGCTTGGAGAACCCTCTGTATCTCCTCATCCTCCAAATCATCCCACTTTTCAAAACCACGCTCTATGGCAACTGGTACCTTACAGAGGACTTTACACCTACCAGGAGCCAAGTGTAAGAATTAAGTTAAGAGTGTAAACTCCATCCTAAATGAGAATTTATGTTCAAACTAGGCTAAGTTTGCTGGTGCAACAGGCTGCAGGTCCTGTACACGACCAAGTCGTCTTTTCGGGATAATGTAGCGACAGCCATAATGCTGTAATGCTCTACAACCATGATGTAAACAAACATAGCTGACAGATGTTACCTCATAGCATGGTACGGTGTGTCAGTATTTTGATCTATAAACAAAGAGATGTATTGTATGAAGACTGTTTTGTTAATCTGTCATACCACCACTCAGCTAGAGCAATGAAGAACCAGCACTGGCATGTGATAGTTAAGCTGCAAAGAGGACTAAAAGCTGGTGGTGCTAGCTCTGCTATTGTTAGCCACACTGGGCAATCAACACATTTTGAGAGTCTCTGAGTTCTTTCTTACCTTTAGACAACTCAGTTAGTAGAAATTTAAGCGTCCGTTTAAACAACTTGGAAAGTAGTCACTTTGGGACACATTACCACTGCAACTATTGCCTTTCACTCAGACACTTGAGCCTGAGTGGTATTTGTCTTTATTGACCTGTCACAACTGACAAAACAAAACTTCAGGAACTGTCTACGGACACTGTTTGGCCTGAACACTCATAGGAAGCCCAGCATTACAGCTAGCTATTGTTGCTCAGCTGAGATAAGAGTACAAATAAAGCAATAGAACTAACTGCCACCCAGCTTTTAATTTGAATTTCACAGTTTTTGTGATAGTGAGCTTGCCCTAGACACGCCAAAAAACTAAACTGTCAGTCATTCTTAAAAAAGCAAAGTTATTTGTGTATTACGAATAATGTCAAACTCAAGCTCAAGAACCTTGAAACAACAAAAATCTCTTTGCTGTTATTTTTGCAAGCACACAAACATTATAATAGCAACCCAGGCTCTTTTAAAAATCATACAACACAGGCACCCTTGCTGTTATGTCAATAATGTTTGCTGGATAATTAAAGAGCCCAGGGAGACAATGATAAACATTGTTTAGAGGCTGATCCCTGGCAAGCGCCAAGCAGTGTATCATTGCTGTCTCCGGAATACACACGATTAGCCTGCTCTCATTACTGATATGATAAACGACAGCTTCCACCGTGGCTTTTGTTTGCTGGGAGGACGTACTTGTAACAGAGGGAGGTTAGAAAACAAGTGGTGAAACACATTGCCCCTGTAATAGACCAGGGATTAAGGAGAGAAATGGGTTATCTGCAGAGTGACTGCAGATAATGTTTGTGATATTTGCAGCCAGATGAAGTACTTTCAGCTATGATTCACAAATCGCTGAGATCACTGTTTAATAAAAACTGACATCTTTATTTGTTACACCCCTCATCATGGCCCTACCTTCTCCATGCCTCTCTCTCCCTCCCTCTTTCTGCGTGTGAAGTTAATGCTGCAGCTCGGCCCGGGCCCACCAGCCCGTCTCTCTTTACAGTTGGTGTATCCACACAGAGGTTTAAAATATGCCCCTTTATCTGAGCCGCCCAGGCGGGAAAATGAAAGGGATGTCAGTCCTTAGAACCCTGGGAAAGCGCCTGGCTCAACCGCCAGTGTCAAAACGAAAGGGAGGGCACCGAGCGGGCAAACACACTGCACAGAGTAATAGACTTTTTCTGTCCCTGAGCGATGTCGGAAAAGCAGTGAGAAAACAGTCTTAGTGGGGCAGTGGAGCTCAAGATTGTATGCCAATATGATTTGAGGGGCTCTCTGTAAAAACCACAACGGGCTTCATTAACGGACCAAAAGCGCAAGTGAAAAATCAATCTGGTGTACAGCCATACCTCTGCATGAAACTAAATCCTTGGAAAAACAATCTATGCATGCAATATGTGTCTCTGCAAAGAAAAATGAGCAGCAGCGCCTCAATATCTTCCATATTTCAAGCTTTCTGCAACTCTCTGCTCGTGCAAGAACAAGTGTTATGTGAGAGCAGATAATGCACGACTCCCTCTCCCCCTCACAGCCGACATAGCAGGCGAAGAATAAGTGCTGTCCCTTTGCATTAGTATTATCCTTGTTAATTTACTTTGTCAGAAAACAAGGAAGTATGTATCCCTGGAGGCCATGTTGGAGACAATTCCACCGCCTTCAGAGAAACTCTGCCATCACTCCCCATCTCCCACGCAACCTCTACAAGAAAATCAACATTGCCGCGCACTCAGAGACTAGACAAGTGGCTGTTTATAGAAGAAATGATAATATAAGCACAATGTGTAGCATCGAAAATTAAGAAATAAATTGATTATAGGTTGTACTTGTGTAAGGAGTTAAGGGAATCCTGACTTCTTTTCTAAATGTGTTGCTTTTGTTGGAAAACTGAAGGTTTCAACTTTCTGAGTCGACCCTGGAGGCGCAGTGCTCTGCTGGACTTAGTACCTGGCATGAACTCAAGCTGCAAGAGAGCAGGCTCGAGCACAGTCCTGAGTGTCTGTCTGGCAAATGAACCCATGTGGGACACTGTGCGAGGTGTGAAGACCCTTTTGGAGGAGGCTGCAGCAGCAGCGGTCGGTGCTGGCTGGCTCGCAGGCGTTGCTCCGGTATCAGGAGAGACGAGGCAAACACAGCAGATCAGCGCTGAAACCGTAAACCCACTGACCCAGCATGAAGAGGGAGAGGGGACTAATTAGTGACTGTACTTACAACTCAAAAGGAGAGAAAGAGAGAGAGAGGAGAGGAGAAAGGAGGGAGGAGGGGGGAGAATACACACACACACACACACACACACACACACACACACACACACAAAGCACACAGTTGGAGGATGAGGACAATGAGTTTGTTTAGCTTAAACAGGATTTACAAGCCAAACAGACACACGCCAACGCCACTCACTCAGACACATACTATCTCTTTTCCCTCTCTATCGCTAACCCCTTTCTCTCTCTCCGCTTCAACAACAACAACACAGACACACAGCTGAGACAGGCTCTGTGAGGATTTCATCAGTGGTTAAAAAAAGGAGGAAAAAAGTGAGGGTAATTGCTTGCGATGGTGTGAAGTCTTGAGTGCAGGCGGCAGCGGTGGGCAAATGGATGGATGGATGGTTGGAGGGAACATTTTGTTCCTCCTGTGCGGGCGCAGACTCTCATATTGTTCCTGGTTGAGGCCGGCCCGGGTGTCATTTATGATTCAAGGGCCCCAGCCTCTCAGCGGAGGGGGAACAGGACATGGGCCATTGTGACGTCCCCTGCACTCGTTTCTCAAAGACACGTCAAATCAAACATGCATGAGACGGTGACAGGGGCGGGCCGGCAACTTCTCTCTTCACTCTCTCCTCACTCTGCACTCTGGTTCACTCTCTTGTCCCAGAAAAAAAAAACAGCACTTAATGGACTGTGTCTCCCGGATGTTTTGGGTAACTTAAGGTTGAAGTGACGGCCCTTCAGAAACAGAAGTTTGGCAAATGTTTTGCTTTAATTTAACCAACTAAAGCAGACGGCTCTGAAGAAGGAAGATTCAGTCTGATGGTTGAAGTTGGAAAAAAAAATCAGGGCACTGGTGGCCTAGCTGTCAAAGCGCCCCATATACAGAGGCTGCAGCCCTCGTCGCAGGAGTTGCCGGTTCGATTCCCGTCCGGTCGCCCATTTCCTGCATGTCTTTCCCCGCTCTCTGCTCCCCACATTTCCTGTCTCTCTTCAGACGTCCTATCAAATAAAAACAAAATGGCCAAAAATATAACAAAAAAAAAAAAAAAAGAAGTTAGAAAAAAGTAAATATAAGCCACTAAAAAAACTTTGGGCTCCTGAAAGAGTCCCAGCATTGTCCAGAAGGGGACCATGTTGTTTTCCTGCTGAGTGCAAAGATTCCTTCACTGCACCGCCCTGTTTCACTCACCTGAAAGCAGCCCTGCAAAGGTAGTGTTTTCTACGGTTGGTTGCCAAACAATGCTGTTTGCTGCAATTTAAAAGTTACACATAACTTGCTCATGAACTGAAAGTTACTCTCAATGTCTCCTCTGGCTTTCAGGCACCTCAAGACTTTAAACCAACCAGCCACAAGGAGAACCACAGCCTACTGCTTGCAGCTCTAACATGCATGTGGCGTTGAGGTTTTCTAATCCCTGCACTGCATGTTTGTTCACTTTTGACCCACTGTACAGAAGTGATGTCATCAAAGTTGGCCAGCAGGAAAAGTTGCACAAGCTGGAAGCTTAATTTCCTCATTTACCTGGTTTCACTTGAAGGCAGCGTAACTGCAGACTTATTGGTGAAATTACAGCAGCGTTTAGGAAGTCGTTAAGAGTCTGACATGAGGGCTCAAGCTCAACACTTCAAGTTGTTACTCCCTCTTAGACTTCTTTTCAAAATGAGTCTTTAAAAAACACTCTGAGGCTACACAAGTTTCTCCTTATTAAAAGACTAAAATAGGCATGTTGAAAAAACAAAGCCCGAGTCCAGATGAAAAGTTCTGCCAAGACGAACCACAAGTGAGACGGAACAGGAGAGAAGGAGAAGGAGACAAAGGCTGGCTTCTGATCGGGACACCAGTGGGTGGGTGGGTGTGTTCGGGCTGATGGCGAGACACCACGCTACAAAAATCCATGTCAAGTGCACAGTGAACAGGCAGCAATGATTTCACAGCACTCCTGGAACCAACTTGAACAGCTAGATGAAATGTCAGGCTGTCAAAACATTGATTAGCGTTCACCAGGTTTTAAGCACTTGGCAGGCTGCAGCTGTGCCGGCGCACTGTAAACACAAGTAAAGACTGTTTAACTTGTTCAATTGCTGAGTAACGAAAAGCTAATTACTCAGACACATGTAATTGTTTTTTCTCTCTCTGTTCTTACTTCTTATCTGTAGGCTCACTTACAGCTTTACAGATGAACAGGGAAAGAGTGAACACACTGTTTTACTGCAGCTTGTGAATTACAATCCCGGCTGTTTGGAGCTGCTGGTGGAGCTGATACCTCAAACTTTGATGCAACTTGTTGCAGACTTGCATTTTATAAATGATAAGGCGTTAATATGGAAATGCTGATGGACAAGACATGAGAGCTCATAGGCCTGGGGTTCAAAATAAAGCATGACACAATGACCTATGACCACAAGAAAATACGCAGCAGCCAGAAGATGCAATGTAGCTGGCTCGCTGTGGCTGCAAAGTTTGATCCCCATCATAGAAGCACTGACGAACGCATCATCACTGTTCCACTAACATCCACAGGTTCAGCTCCTTTTGGCAGAGTCCTATAAATTACATCAAAATAACAATAGGAGGGGCGCTGGTGGCCTGGCGGTCTAAGCAACCCACATACAGAGGCTACAGTACTCGTTGCCGGTTTGATTCCCGGCCACGACCATTTCCTGCATGTCTTCCCCCGCTCTCTACTCCCCACACTTCCTGTCTCTCTTCAGCTGTCCAATCGAAAAAAGGCAAAAAGTCCAAAAAATATAACTTTTTAAAAATTCTAATAACAACAAAAACTCCTCACAATAGGTTCACACAATCTCAGAAAAATATGCCACGTGTGATGTCATGGTTCAACAGGTATAACAATGAAAACGACAATAAAAGCAAAAACGTGCACACTGTGATTTCAAGGCGTGATATTTATGACCTTGTCTATGATGTGTATCAAACGGAGGCAGAACAGTAGTTCCACCTCTGATCCGTCCTCTGAGGAAATAGCCGAGGTGTAATAGGGGGAACATGGTGGTGATAAAGAATGGACAACAAGCCTAAATTTCCAAGCACTATGACATGTGAAGCCAAAACACCCCTCGATAGGTGCTGGCATCTTGCGCTTGTGGAGCCAAAGCATGCACAGAAGCAACCGTAGGCCTGAAATCACACACACAACTCTAACCAAAAACACACGACACTTTCTGTTATGTTTCCTCTCAGTGTTCCTCTTCTACTCGGCTAGAGGAGCCTGCAGTTATCCCCAGCAATCAATCTCTTTAAAATCAAATGACTAATTAAAGCTAAACTTCACTTGGACATGAATCAGAATTAACTTTAATGATAGAAACCATGTTTGAGGAGAAATGAATACTGGATATGAATGAAATAGTGCAGCTCTGCCTCACTTGTATTATCTGCAGTGTCACAGTTAAGGAGAGCTGTATTAAGCTGCACTGTAATACAATTTCTGTTCTAGTTTTACATAACTTTACATCATGGCCATCCAATTCTACTTTGGTCCCAATTTTGAGCAGCTTAATGGCTCGTGGGTTCAGTGCTTCAAAGTATTATTATCCACCCACTGCAGCTGGAAGAGTGCAATCCCTCCATCCTGTCTCCTTGTTTGGTTTCAGGGAACAAACACACTGCTTCACATAAACATGCATCCTCATGTTTTGCTGCACTTCCACTACCAGAACATGTGTTGCCTCTCTGTCTCTGTTTTAGATTTCCTGACATATTTCCGGCATCATCTCTCTCGCATTATGGCGCGGATGTCCAGACAGTCCGGTCTTCCAGCGAGGATACTTCCAACTTCCAGCCTTTAAAAATAAAAAGCCAAATTTGATTTGAAAGTGAGTGGAGCCTTTAGCCTGTTTAGTGAATCAGACACTCTTCTGTCTCGTCTCACAGCCTGGCTGGCTGGTTGAAGAGAGGCCCCAGGAGGGACAACAGAAGGAAAGAAAACTCAAACGTACACAATAACACGCACACACTTCCAAGTTTCAAACAGTTGCAGATGGCTTTAATTCCTTGCCCTCTTTCTTTCACAATTTATCAGGTAACCCACTCTGAGCGAGCGTGCCTTCTTTTCATGCCTCGCTGTGATGACTTAACGCTGCTTCAGTTCATCAGAAGGAGGAGAAGAAGAAGAAGAAGAAGAAGAAGAAGAAGAAGAAGAAGAAGAGGAAAAAAAAAGTCTAACAGCACTAATTAATGTGGAGCCGCTGACAAGTGTTGCCGCGGAAACAATTTCATTACATCACCAATTTAAATTACCGAGCAAGGAGACACTGGAGGGTGCACCCATCCTAAATCTGTTTACACTTTACACGCACTCCCCAGACTGAGATACAAGGAGCGGACAACATGAGCACCTGCAATCCTCTGCAATACTTCGGCAATACATACTGACTGTGTTCAGCTTGTGTGTTTTAAAGTAAGGGTCAGATTTCCAAAGAAAGCAGGACTTTTTTTAAGGTGGTTAAGATTGATTGACTTCCTGATTTTGGTGATGGCACAACTACTTCTTTTATTATAGTAACATGATCAGAAACAGTTCCTCCTGCATCTGATATTAGAGAATTTTCCTGGGGCTCAATTTTTTTTACAGCTCTTAAGGGTCGCTGATCTGCTCCAGATCATGCTCCCTTCAACTTCAGCGCCTTACTAACAAGGGTAAAGGCTCCTTTTCACCCTCTGCCAAAGTTTAGCTGTCCTGTAACAGGGTGCACTGTAATGAAAGAGCGGCAGTCTCCTCCTCCTCCTCTTGCCGGGAGCCCCCTCTCTGCTGCACTCTGCCCCGGCTGGCCTCACATCCAGATGGGAGGAATTTTTACAGGGAGGGTCCGCCAGACTTAGGGCATATAGGGCTGTGCTGAGTCAAGCAGCTCATCCACGCTTGGCTGCAGAGGGATTTAGGAAATATGGCACTGCTGCTGCAGGTCTCTATCCGGATTCAGATACTCACTTAAACTGAAACATGCAGGTATGCAAAGAGGGTTGCAATGCATATTAATGGAGTCACACCTGAGCTTTGTCTGTTATGACTTCCTTACATTAGCTTTATTATGAAAGTAACATATGTCTCTGTTTACCAGAGTCCAGAGAGTGCCCTGAAGGTTTCCTGGGGATCCTAATGACCTCACATTTAGAACCCACTGATCTTTGAATGATCCCTCAGACGATCCAATCAACACAATCAGTGTTATCAGTGCACCTCAATGTGGCACATGTCACTGAAGGTGCATTGCATGGTGTTGATTAACAGTTAAGCTACATATCAGAGTAACATACGGACGTGTCTGCTAATTGCATTACAACAGGTAGCTTATAATAGCAACAAGCCCAGCCACACCGCTGACTGTTAGCTAAGTGACATACATTCTCTGTTAGGCATCAACCGAGCCATCAGCTGATCGACCGAGACACACACACACACACACACACACCCAAACACACAGACCTGCAATCACTACGAGTTAGGAGCGAATTCCTATCTTCATATAATGCATGTACCTATCAAGAAACAACCCCTGCAGACACACTGACTTTGGCTATCTCGCTTCATTGTAACTCGTCCACAAAAGGCAGGAACATGAGATACACACACACAGCATGGATATAACGCCGCGTAAAGGCGCTCCGTTACCGCTCGCACAACCCGAATCTGCCCCCCTCTGACATGAGTTCATCAGCGGCTGTTAAAGGTTTCCAGGAGGTCACCCTATTGTTAGCAGGTAGTCTGTGTCCAGAGGGAGGCAAACCCCACCACACACGCATCTAAATCCTGCTTTAGAACACCAAATAACCAGGCGCGAAACTTACTTTCAGCTAGGACCTCAGTGGCGGATCCGCGTATTGTTCCTCCAAAAAACCTCGTGTTTACGTCGCTCCCCTCTCTCGCTCTCTGCACTTCACAAAGACGACGCGAGAGCCCCGGAGACGGTGTGAGTGACTGACTGAAGCAACTACCGTAGAGCACGGCAAGTTGAAGTGTCAGATTACACTGGCTATTCAGTTACCAGAGAGAGCCGTGCTCGGAGGGTCGCTGCGAAAACGCGGCCTAGATTCCCGCGGAAGGACACTTGTGCGTAAAGGTGTAAGTACACGCTTAATGGGCTGCTAACAGCACAGTCCACACTGGAGCGGAGTGCAGAACATGGCTCCTTTTATTGTCTGGGTTTGTGTAGCGCCTCATCTGTGACTGATATGTAGGGTTTAAACATTTTATTACTTACCTTTTACTTTAATATTGATTTAAATGTTGCTTTATTATTTTAGACATTTTAACTGTTATCTTATTCTACTTTTATTTATTTATTTTATATATCTACTCAGTTTTATTGATATTTTCAGCCTTAGTTTTATTTTCAACTCTTATCCTTATCCTTTTTAAATCTATTTATTTGAACTATTTGTATTCTTAATTTTGACGTTTTAACTTATTTTAATTACACATAATTTATTGTTGGTTTTCATCAGTCTCTATTTTATTTGATATTTCTATTTAAATTTGTATTGTTATTATTTTTATTATTAGAATAATTATTATTATTTTCCCCTAATATGTCTTGCCATTGTTTTATTTCTGCATCTTTCTTGTTTTTCAATCACTGTAAAGCACTTTTGGTTGCATTTGATTTGTATGAGGTGATTGATTGATTGATTGATTGATTGATTGATTGATTGATTGATTGATTGATTGATCGCCAATCTGACATTGACTAAGATAATTTTGATATAAATGATTAAATCCCCGACAGCCAAAACAGTCAACTTATTTTCATATTTAACTGACCATTGGGTATTTTGTGTCAAATCGATCGATTCCCCCAGTCAGAATCGATACATTTTAACTTTTGTTTATTCTTTATCATTCTTAGTTAAATAATCGGTTAAAATAAACCCTATAAATGATTTCCAGGGCTGTAATTATGGAATTAGCCTATGATTGATGGATTATTCTTTTAAAGCTGCTGTTGGCAGGAATGGTTAAAAAACGTTGCTTTTTTCTGCTGGGTTTGGAGAAAAGGTCATAATACCCATCGGTACTCATTGGTAAGTTAAGTAATTTGAGACTATCGCGAAATCTCTGTTTTCCAATGCCTTTGTATAAAGCAATGTTATTATTCCCCTTGTTCCCGTTGTGACGGACCAATCATAACTAATCTCCAATTCTCCGTTCTGATTGGTCGCGTGGTGGCCCCACTACATCGCCCTGATTAGCTTGAAAGCGGGGTTACGACAGCAGAAAGGGAAGGGGTAGTGTTGACATTTGAAATCTCTCTCCGAACTGATGTTTATATCACGACTACCAACAGCAGCTTTAAATTACCATTCGGGTATTTTTGTGTCAAATTGATCGATTCCCCCAGTCGGAATGGATACATTTTAACTTTTGTTTATTGTTTATCATTCCTAGTTAAATAATCAGTTAAAATAAGCCCCATAATTGATTTCCATGGCTGTAATTATCGAATTATTGATTGATGGATTATTCTTTTAACTGCTGTTATTTTGGTGGTTTCGAAACTTTCCATACTGACTTGAATTGAAGATGATGACGGTATTTTCAGAAGCATTTGGAAAAAGAAACGACCCTCTGACAGACTATTCGGGTCAGTATGATAATCTCTAAAGATTTCATTTGGACTATTATAAGTCTAAAACTATGAATAGTTTTTAATGATGACAGATAACACAACAACATAATCATCAACTGAAATAATAACAACAATAGCCTAATACTTAAAATGATATTGAGCCCCTGAGGTCCCAAAAATAAGATTTATTAGCCTTGTTAGCCTTTTTTGTTTAAAAATGTTTACAATAATTAACCACTTTATCTCCTGAGCACAATATAACTATAAAGTGCACCAAGATAATTATCTTGCTCTCACAAAATAATATGTTGTACCCAAGAGATGTCGTATTGTGTGTGCAAGATGATGTCATGTTTCCTCAAGATGGTATCCTGTTAAATGTACATACTGTAAAAATAATGTCAAAAATAATGTAATTCTCCTATAATCACTTTGCACTACTGTACTGTATAGTCTAATGTGTACCATAATCATAGACATAGCCTGTTCATAGCCTGTACATACCTGTAGCAATAGTCACTCATGTAGATACGTATTATATTATATTTATTCATCATTCATAACTCTGTATATTCTGTATTATATATCTAATTTACTGCTAAAGCACTACTGGTTAGATGCAATCAATATTTCATTGCTTGTACCTGTGACATGCCCAATGACAATAAATTGAATCCAATCTAATCAGTGCACACGAAATGTTTAAAAATGTTGTACTCAACTTCAGTGGCTCTGCATAGGAATAGTTATAATAACTGATAATAACCATCATCATTACTATAATAATAATAATTATAATAATAATTATAATAATAATAATAATAAATAAACACCATAACACAATAATAATACTAATATAATACTAATACTAATATATTGATAACAATAATAACAATATTTATTATTGTTGTTGTTGTTATTATAATAATACTAACACTACTACTAATAATAATGATAATGATAATAATAATAATAAATACAGTTCCTGGTTTGTTTTGAATTCCACTCAACACGTCACACACCTATCCATTTATTAGTGCACGTGGTATGTGCGTTTGCGTGCTCGTGTTTCTCTGTGAACCATTTTCAACCTCCGCCCCGCTCCAGCAGCTCTGCAGGCGGGTCTCCGTGTTTTGCGGATGGCCGGTCTCTGGTGGAAGCCTCGGAATAACAAAGACGTGTTTGAGAGCAGCGGCAGGCTGGGCTGAGCGGTGACGTCAAGGAACAATGTCTCCCCTCCCGACACGCACACACACGCACGCACGCCAGCGCACACAAGCTCTTCCCTCTCTTCCTAGTCAGGCAAGGCTGAACTGCCCAGAGGGAGGGCCGCTCAGCTCTCAGTGCATCAGATAGAATCACTCACTCCTCATGCTGTGCCTGCACACTGGATTTCTACACTGTTTTTTCATGGAGAGAAAATAAAAAAGAACAATGGAGTGGCAGATCAGCAATAGCAAGTAAACAATCTTCTGAAAAACATCCAGTAAGTCTGTGTTTGCACCTCGCAAACACCCTATTTCCTGTGGCTGATAAATTTAGATACAAGATTATCAATAAAGGTGACAAGATTAGGCCTGCTAGAAGGTAATTCACAATTTCCCCTCACATAATGTCATCAGTCAGGGGGTCAAATTCCTGTCACCAGCTCCTCCTGGCCTGTTCTCTTTGAAGGGAAGGAAAGGGCTGCCATCCTTTTAGCTTCCTGCCTGTAGGGCTCCTGACACTGAAGCATTGAGGGTCTGAGCAGGGTATCAGTAGCAGAGTGGGGGGTGGGGGGGAGGGGTTGTCTCTATCAGTGTCTCAAGGACGGATGCCCCAGCCCAGCCCCCCTGGTTGAAGCAGCGAGCTCTACGCACTGATGGGGGACAAATGCGGTCAGTGACATCACCAGCCCCGGCAGTCAGTCATTTTTATTCTGAGGGGTGGGTAGGGGGTCCGTTTCTTAGACAGAGATGGGTCGAGCAGTCAATGTCACAGGGTTGTAGCTGTGAACTCATGATCATTTTTTCCCTCTGGAAATAGCTTGTCGAGATGACCCATGTCTTTGTTTGGACACTGCTTCTGTTATTGATGTTTTCCACTTGCTATGTTCAAACAGTAATATTGACTTTGATTCACACTCGTCCTATATGCAGGGTTTTCCCAGAGATACTCAGTGACCATACACACAACAAGGGCCGCTTCCTTCTAAAGTCGCACACTCGTGTGACCTCAGTTATATAAATGTTGTTGAATAAACAGGACACTAAGCTTTCTTTAAAGCCCTTATGAGGAACTTTGGGTTTGTGATGACTTTGGTGCCCCCCATGGAGTAAGTGGTGCATCTTTGCTTGCAGTGTTTTCTGACAAACAAAATCTCACCCTGCTTTCTTGTACATAGGGGCATCACCAGAAATTCAGGGCCCCATGCAAAGATATCACACTGGGCCCCACCACTACAGCCCAAGTGCTATACATCTGTAATAGTTGCCATGTAAGATAAGATAAGATAAGATAGTCCTTTACTCGTCCCACAACGGGGAAATTCAAGTGTCACAGTAGCAAAGTAGACAGTGCAAAAAAAAAAAATATATATATAAAGCAAACAAGAGCCTATAAAGTAACAATTATTAAAAAGTTATTCGCAATTAAAATTAAAATTGAAATTAAAGAAGAAAAGACCTGCGGTATCTCTTCGTGAGACACCGTGGGTGAAGAAGTCCGTCACTAAACGAGCTACTTAGTGTTGTAATATAACATATAATATAATGTAATATTGCATTCTATTTCAATTTATTTATTCTATTTTATTTTATTCTAATTTATTTTATCATTACTATTATTATTGTTATTATATTTTAACCTATGTTAGTACATTGTTGTATTCCCCTGTCCTGTGTTGTGAGCTGCTGTAACAAATTAATTTCCCCAAATGGGGGACAAATAAAGTATACCTTATTTTATCTTATAACAATAAAACAGTCTACATATCTACATACAATAAATCATAAAAATGTTTTTATTATTATATGTAAACATATTGATTTTCTTCAAGACTGTGAGGTTGGTAAGCATGTTTTCCATTATTGCTTTATGAAAATTTCTGATTGCATGTGGTGTGAAAATGAGGATGAATGCTGTCTTGTGATCAGAATGATTAAAGTCTCTGTAGGTCAAGGGTCTGCTCATCTTCTGTCTAATATAATGTGAAGTATTTAGCTTCAATCACAGAAATGTTAAACAGGAAGGAAAGTAGTATGATTAGGAGTATCAATGGAAATCTGACATTATCAAAAGGTGAATAAATGAAAAATAAGGGAAGAAAAATTGGAAAAGCTAGCCTACCCTCTCAGGTGTGAAGGGGTATTTTTTGTTGTCTCTTCTCTCCCTGCTCCACTTGCCCAACTCTCTCCCTGCACTGGGTTTGAACACTAAACCATGACAATGAAAGGCGGCAGTCCTGTCCTGTGCGTTCCTATGGGTCCTGCTCACCCTATCAGTATTCTAATTCACATAAACGCCTTCTGTAGATGATTGTTTGTGATCAAACTCAAAGCACTTCTCAGATTTAAAACATTTACAACCTGCAAATTGTACTACATTAAAAATACAAAAACTATATTAGCTTCCCAACCTTAGCATTGCATCAGAGGAAAATGGCCGACATGTGAATAATAAATGGCCACTTTTTGACGCTTTGGGCTGTTGTTTTGATCAAACAGAAGCGAGTACAGGTGTCTCTATGTTTTAGAGCTTGAGATCAAAACCTCACAGATCTATTGAGGGCTTTTCCCACTTATAGGTTTTCATCCTATCATAATGTTACATGTTCTGGATCATCCATCAAGTTTTTGTTTGATACCTACCTAAGGTGACAAGCCCTGTTTTGGGTGTCAGGGGGTCTGCAGCTGGTTGGGTCACCCTGCATTCAAACAATGGCTTGTTGTCAGAAGTTCTGGCTTTCATATCCACACGTGTGCCTCGGCCACCAAATAATACGGCCAGATGGCTGCCAACAAGATGGATGGATTATAGGTGGGGTGACTCCAGCCAGACTTGGCTCTGTGTATAATTTGGTACGAGCGGCATTTCAAAGGGCTCAATGAATGCATCACAGTAGAACAAAGAGCTTTCTCAGTGATGCATGCTCCTACAAGGTTAATACATATTGCATTGTGTTGGTGTGTGTTAAATCAACATATGAAAAACTGTTTAGACCTTACAACATGGGTGACGACCAAGGCCCGACTTGGCTTTTGACTGGTGCTGAAGCTCAGGATGATGTACGTCTCTCTCGGCCACCTTGCTGTAGGCTTTGTGCTGGCGACAAGGCTCCTCTCTGTAGCTGCAGCAGGGGGAGTGATGGATGCTGCCCGGGCCTCATGTAGCTACATGATGGAGGGAGACTTTCAGTTGTGCTGACATCAGCTCACCCCCCTTCACAGAGAGGTGTGATGGTTGTTTACAGTGCCACCCTGCTGTCGAAAACACAACACTAAAATACTGATAAACAAGTTCTATCATCAGTACAGTGGGGACTTATTGAATGACTGATACCTCTTTCACACTGAAGGACCTGAAAAATGTTTTTTTTTCATACTGAGGTGGATGGGTTTCCTGGCTGTTTGCAGTGTTGCTTCTCATGAACAGGTTCACATGTATTTAATATTCTAGCACTGTTGCTTTGGTAAGAAGGATCAAACTACTATTACTTTAGTATCTACATGGTAGCTGACAAAGAGTCATAGCATTAATAAACTATTTCAAGTCAAAGCACCTTTTTAATAAAAAAACGAACTACCTGTGGTTTTAAGCAGGAGAGATCATGTGGATATGTGGATGTTAACCTGCAAGGAAGACTGAAGGCTGGTGGTGCTAGCTCTGCTATTGTTAGTCAAACTCAGCAAACCTATTTGGCTTCAATCACCTGCAGACTCTATGGTCCCCTGTTTCGCCCCTTTAATAACTGTTCAATTTGGACTGTTTTATGAGTGATTTCTTAACTTTAGACCAGCTGGTTAGTCTGAATTTAAATTTTTGTTTAACCCTCCTGTTATGTTCGTTTCTTAGGGACAGCAATGATGTTCCTGGGTCAACTTGACCCGGGGCATATTTAATGATATAAAAGTGTCTAAACCCAAAAAAATCCCAATAAACATTTTTTAAATCTCACTATTAACTCCATTATTAACCATTTAAATCAATATTTAGTGCAATGGTGTTCTTTAATTCCCACAGATCATGGTTTAATGAGGATAACTCACTCAGTTTTTTGGGGGAAAATTCATGTTAAAACTTTTTTTAGTGTACATTGGAAAGCCCTAAATATAAATACAATAGTTTTACTTGACATAGATTTTTGTTTATTTTATTTTACATTTTGATTTTTTTTATGTAGTGCAGATGCAAATATTGCAAATGTGTGAAATGAGCCATTTTCATTGTATATGTTGTTTATGCTAATTAAGCCAAGCAGAAGAAGTTTCATAGAAAAATAATACTTTAAACAATTTGTTTTAAATTTTTGAACTTTTTTTTGGTCACTTTGACCATGCAAGATAACAGGAGGGTTAAACAACTAGGAAATGAGCCACTTTGGAACAACCCCAAACCACACTGATACCACTGAAAAAAAGAAGAGTTTTAATTTCTGATCAGATTTATTTCAATTGGCTTTGCTTCTAAAACTTTAATTGTTACTTTTACAGGTTTTTTTTTACAGTTTTTAAAAATAAATTGTAATTGTTTATCATGTTGTCTATTTCATTGTTTGTATTTCATTGTATTTTATTAACCTTTTAATATCACAAATCTTCCTCTTTTATTAGTATCCACTTGATTTTATTAGTATTTAGCATGTTCTCTGTACCTCAGCACTGCTGCGAATGAAGGTTCTCCCTCAGTGTGATTTCAGAGAATTTAGATCAAAAAAACTAAAGAAGAAATAAAAAAAGATCACTTTCATATAGTAGCAGCAAAGTCAGTCTTATGACTCACTAAGATATAATGGCAGTGAAATCTCCTGTCTCCAAGGTCTTACAGACAGAGATTTTAACATTGATGGAATAGATCACACTGTTTGAAGCCTTCAGCCTTGAGTACAGATGCAATAAGACTGGTTTTACTTAATCTTCTGGTTTTTACATTTCGGATTGTTCAACTTATAGTTAAGTCTATGATCTGTAAAGAATTAGGGACCAGCACTCATCACAGTTTTCTGAAGCCCATGATTTCTTCTTCATGTTGCTTGTTTTGTCTGCCTCTCTTAGTATTTTTACTCAATAAACAACAGGTTTGTTCATTTTCCTTGAGGTAATTACACTATCATCAACTCTCTCTAGTCCTAACATTGAGTTGATTTCAACAACCTGGCAGAAATACAAGGTCAATAGTCCGTTCCACTTGGTTAAATGTGGGCTGTCCCAATTTTGAAAATCCTGTGTTTTTGTCTGTGAAAGTGGAGTAAGTGATTGACAAAGTGACCAAAATGAGATGGTGGAAAACAGGGGTTAACATTCAGGAAGAGTGGAGAAAATGCTGGGCTGTAAATGGATCGTCTCCTGCAGAGAAAAGGCAGAAGAAGAGCACTATTTTAAAACAAGACCAGAGATGTCTGCTTGAGTGCACCATTGATTGTCTCTGGCTGCGTGAAGAACAAGGAGCAAAGAGAGGGACAGAAAACAGATGATACAACCGCTGGCTCCTGGAAGCTTGGACAGCCCTTTATAAATTCTCCCTCTCTCTCTCTGTCTTTTTCTCTCTCTCAATCGTTCCCTCCATTTCTCTCCTGCTTTTTTTTTCTTTTTTTTCGCAGTGTGTGTCGACTGAGCGGCAGCAGATAAGGCAGACAGCCGGGGCCCCATGCTGACTGGCCCCGACTGGCTGTGGGGAGCACACAGGCAATCAATGAGTGCTCACAATAGAGCTCCAGCATCCAGATAGCTAACAGCTCCCTGAGGCCATGGGAAGGAGGTGAAGAAGAGGGGGATGAAACAAGAATGGGGGGTTGATAAAGGAGAGAGAAAGGCAGAGGAAGGTGGGATAAAGGATTTTGTGCTTTAACACATGGGCGTAATAAGTTGTTTCCCCTTTATCGGTGGAAACAAGGAACATGTTTGAAGCACTTAAGCTCACATTCCTGCATGGTTGTTTATGTGCACTAAAGCATGTGTGACTCGGGGTCAGCGTTCAGTTAAGGAACTCTTCTTGGCTGCATCTGAAGCATTAGTTATGAGATGTGAAGGGAGGAGTGGTGGTCCAATGCTTGTGGTGATGGCTGCAGCGATAGTGCTATTTTTAGTCCTATTTCCCCTCATTGTTGCACGGTATGCATGCATGCGTATGTGTTGGCCTTTTTTTTTTTTGTTATTATGCAATGCAGTGTTTGACCTTGGGAAGAACATGTGCCAGAGGGATAGGAAGAGAGCGGAGTGAATGTGTGACCATTTCAACCTCTGTGTCATCCTTGACTGCACAAATAGCTACCTCGCTAGTCTCAGAGCAGCTCTCAGGAGGACTTTGAACATTATTAATTCAGCTTATTCATCTCCATACATACATACGTAAGCTACCTGCAAGTCCAGTGCAAGGCTTTTGTATTATTTTAAATATAATCAATATTCTAAATTTAACACGCAACATTTTAAAAGTAGATTCTTTTTTTTTTAAGTTATATTTTTGGGTCTTTTTGCCTTTGTTTGATAGGACAGCTGGAGAGAGACAGGAAATGTGAGGAGTAGAGAGCGGGGGAAGACATGCAGGACATGGTCGACCGGGCGGGAATCGAACCGGCGACCCCTGCGACGAGGACTGTAGCCTCTGTACATGTAGCTCTTAAACCACTTGGCCAACAGCGCCCTAAGAAGATTCTTTTTGATTTTTAAAAATAGGAACATTTCCATTAAAAACTATAGAAGCCTGGAGCAGACATGCATCCATACTTTTTATTTATTCTGTTTTCCAGTGGTAACAGGTCATTTCCAGTTGTTATTTTAAGCTCTCCACTCATTTATCCCATCATCTTGTGATAACACACTGGTTTTGCCATGATTACATAAAAATTAATTTGATTTCTGGAGATTTAAACAATCTTTTGCTTCTCTGCTGGTTTTCCCATCTTAAGAAATTAGTTTAACTTATTATCTTGGGATAATTGAGCACTTCTTTCAGTGATAACAGGATCATTTCCTCACTGTCTAGAATTTAAAACCTATTTGGCCTGTCTGGTCACTGGGGTAAGCCAGACCATGACATGCCATGGGCCTATTGCCCACACTAATGAGGTAAGTTAAGCTTGTTTCTATGTTTGCTTTGTACTTTTGCAACTCTTGGGATACAGGCTATGATTTTCTGAGATTAAGTAGAGAGCTCAAGAAAACAAGTGAAAGGGCTTGTTATGTAAAGGCTGATTTATGTCTCCCCTACGCAGCAGGGGCTGACGCGGACATGAGCCCCACATACTTGTGCGTCGATGTGTCCGTGTCGCGCAGCAATTCCCTGCCGTCGCGCTTGAGGGCAGTGTGGTCTCTCTGATAGCTGGTCGCCTACTTCCGGCCCCGCTACGATCTCTGTTTACTTTTCCACAGCGATTCAGAGCGTGTTATGTTAATCTACAGCTGATACATGTTGCTGTTTATCATACAGGCATGATTACATGAAGAATAGAGAGGAGGAGATTAAACACGCGGCCGATGTGTGGCCGATGTCTGGGATCCTGGAAGTGCTGTAAATGCGGGAAAGACAATGCCGCCGAGCGGACCAATCACAGAGCTTGCGGTCCGCCTAGGAGGAGCACGTCAGCTACATACTGACGCCTCGGTGTAGGTAAGGGAGCTAAGCGGACCCCTGGCGTAGGGTACGCCGTCGATTTGACGCAGAAGTATAAATCAGCCTTAAGGGATGATGTACGGCAAGCGATGGTTATTCAAGAATAGAATCCCGACAGGGTGAGAGAAGACCACGGAGCAAAGCAGATAACCACCTGCTAACAACATTAAACATTAAACCTAAAATTTTATTCAAGTTAAAGTATTAACGTTAGCTAGGTTTTCTGTCATAAATCACGGTAAACTTAACATTTTCATTCACACTGAAGTAAAAACATTACTTACTCAACCAGTCCTGTAACACTGTTGAAGCCCATTCCATGTAGTAGTTTGTGGTTGCTTTGTGTGTTCTCTTCAATTTGGTAGATGTCTCTTTCATTCAGCTTCTTCTGTAAAGTTTTAGCATCCCTCACTAGTTTCCTCCTCTTGTCGTTGTTTCTCTGTTGGTGACTGGTCAGCCATTATCCGTGAATCTAAATAAATTGAGTGTTATATTAAAAACATCCTCCATGTTATTGTGATGCTGTCGGAAAGTAAAAAAAAATACACATTGTCAACAGGAAGCGATGACATTAGAAATTATTATAAACAGAGTTAATAAAATATATGGATAGAAGACCACTTAGGGCCTCCATACCAAACCTCACTCAAAAACTCCCCATTTTAAACAGCTTTTGATAGCAATCTCTGCTTTGTAACAAGCATCTTGTGACTGGAGTTAAAGAGGAAAACAGTCTGGCAGACAAGCCATCTAGGCTATAGAGCCTATTTCTCAGGATGACATTAATATAATAGCGCTGGTGCCCAAAACAACTTTGTATTGATTCGCATAACCTTTTAAGCCAATCGATTGCTGCACTCCAGCTCAGAATGCTTAGGCATGGGCATGTTTTCAAGCAAAGATTTGTTGCAGAGTTGCATGTTAAATATTGTGTCTCGTGCTGCCTTTTCTGCTGATGTGAGACTAATTCATCTTTCACTTTTCCATTCAAATGAAGATACAGTAAACTGATTGAGCAGGTCATTAATACCCTCCTTCATTCATCATCTTCTTGAAAAGTTTTTCCTCCTGTTGGGGATCCATTGGCATCACATCCTTTTTAAAGTTTAAATGTTTTCTTGAAGACACAAATGCTCTCTGACATACAGTTTGTTATGTGATTTCTTAGTGCCACTGCCATGCTGACTCATGTTACCCTGTTTTTTTAATGGCCTAAATGTTTCCCCACGTCATGGTGACTCATACTTAAACTCAGATTTTGAGATCCATTTGACCCTGAAGAGAGTTCATGAGAGAGCTGAATGGCTAAACACACACTGGGGTTGTTTGTAACTCTGCAGAAAAGTTAGTTGAAATTCCAAGTAGTGTGTGGCAGCTGCTGTGAAGAGGACTGGATGTTTTCATAGTTCATTGCACTAAAAACATGGATTGGCAACATGGACATGGGAGCCATGCCTGTTGGTGATAGCCACAACTTGTTCTTGCTTTTATTAACTGAAGATGTTGGGAAATATTTGTGGTTTTGAAACTCTTCTGTGTTGACACACACTGAGTTTTCATGTTGTGTTGATTCTGGTGAACACTCTGGACAAAACTGGTAGTGATTTTCAAGGGTGAAGAGTGCATTTCACTTGCTGTATAAAGATGTGGCTTCAAAAGTGTGTATTTGATGTGCAGTAAAATGAATGGACTACAGATCTTCTTTGGGATACAGATCTTCTTTGTTCAACACAACTTTTATCAGGACACAGAGTGATGAGGTAATGTGATGATCTGTAGCTACGTCAAATTATTAACTGTAATACAACAAAACTTTGTAAGCTCTGATTTATTACGGTTAGTTAGCTTACACAAGGTGACCATCAACGTTATCTTTCACAGCCCAGGTGTCATAATGTTTGTTTATGCACTAGTGATTGTCTGAATATTGTGAATATGCACACGAATGAGCCCTTTCTTTACAAAGCAGTGAAGCATTCACACGTCTACATAAACATTAAATCCTGTTCATCTATTTTGCTCTATGAGCTAGCAAAACCCTGGTTGTAGTTTCTCTGTCTGACACAATAATTCAACAGAAAACAGACATCTTTATGAAAAGCAAAGCATTATGTTAAAAGAAAATTATTGAAAAAAAACAACTCTTTTTCGTTAGCTTGCTTCTCACTGCCAAAACTTACCAGCAGAGCTCTAAACGTAGACTCTTCCAGGTGAGTGCCAAATATTGACATGTCAATTTTTTCCCCCAAATTCGCCCCGAATACAGACACTAATATTCAATGTAAAGAAATATCCAACTGATTGTCACTGATTGTCTCATTTTACTCTCATGAAGTCATGAAGAAGCATCAGTATGAGAGTGAGGACATTTCACAATCAGTTGAAAATTGAAAAATGACCTTTAATTAAATGAAAAAAAACACTGCCTGAGAGACAATCTGAAAGCAGATCCCAGCTAGCAATGTTTTGTTCTAAAAACATTCTGTTAAGGTTACAGAGAATGTCTCTGTAATGTTTTCAGCG
The DNA here is from genome assembly GCF_009762535.1 of Notolabrus celidotus. NCBI lineage: Eukaryota > Metazoa > Chordata > Actinopteri > Labriformes > Labridae > Notolabrus > Notolabrus celidotus. The sequence continues at coordinate 12,978,440 of NC_048275.1, read as the reverse complement.
GTAAGTTTGCCTTGTGTTCAACGGATGTTCTCTAGTAACATTCTCTAAAGACCTTCATAAAATTTTAAGTGACAAAAGTGTTTGAATATTATGCCCTAATGTTCTTGAAACATTCTCAGCGGGAAGTTTTCTTTATGTTCACAATTTGTTTTCAGATAACATACTCTAAAAACACTCAATAATCTGTGACCCAAAGAATGTTATCAAAACATCATTTGAATGTTAAAGATAAAACATTCTATCTTTGTTCTAATGAAATATCCCCAGAATATTCTTAAATAAAACATTTCTTGATTTGAGGCATCAGAAACATCCTGAAAACATTCTTTACATGTTGCTTTGAGAATGTTGCTTCTTTGTTATTAAGTAACATTATGGGAACATTTTATGGAAAACATTCAATAATCTTTTACCTAAAGAATATTTTCAAAACATCCACTGAATGTTAAAGACAACATTAATATTCAAAAAAGTAACATTTTTAAACCAATAAACATCCTTAAGATGTTCTTTGAATATTAAATTCAAAAGCTTATGTGACCTAAAGAATATTATCAAAACATCATCTGAATGACAAAATGTTCTTCTTTCATTAATAGTTAACAAAAAGGAACATTATTTAAATCGAAAACATCCTTAAGATGTTCTTTGAATATTACACTCAGAACCTTGTCTTGAAACATAATCAGATTACGTTAGCCAATGTAGGCTGCTAGCTGGGATGCTGCCTCATTCTTATGATAAAGTTGGAGTAAGATGTAAACTAATATACACATTTACTTCTTGTATTCAGACTTGTGGTTGTTGCACTTAACAAACATGTTTCACTAAAGAGCACCCTTACAGTTTAAGTTTTGTAAACAGAAGCTAGCCTCAATGAAAAACTAACCATGAAATACTGTGTGAAATGTAATCTACATCTACAAACATTGTGGCATAAGTACTCTGGATACAGTGGCGGTTCTAGACCAATTTTACTGGGGGGGGGCCAAACTGGGGCCAAGGGTGTTGTCAGAGGGACACATTCAACCCTGACAAAAGAGACTGAGAAGGGCGAGGACCGGCTGAGAACAATCTGGCAAAACATCAGTGCATCCCTATATACTAGAAATATATATTTCTGTGTACTATATCAAAATGCAGACTGACTGCAGCTGTTTGGCTGTTTACACTCAACATGAGTCCCTTAGCGCTCTAAGGGACTGGAACCAAGTGCCACACGCATGTGTTCCGCCTGTAACATCGGCGCGATACCGAAGCCTTTTTTATTGTATAATATTTATTTTGTGTGGAGGGGGGGGCACAGGGGGGTCCAGGTTCAGTTTTACAGGGGCACTGGCCCCTGTTGGCCCCTCCCCAGAACGCCACTGTCTGGATATGCTTGAATCATGGTAGACATTTTTTTCTGTTAATTTGATTGAAATTCAGAATATGAGAGCACATGTGACTCAACTTTTTTCACATGTATGGATATTGTGTGACTGAAGCAGACCAGATTGGAGGAGTTCATTCATTACACTAGCACTGCAAGGAAACACTAACAATGTCTACTTAGCATGTGAACAACAGCTACACAGCCTGTAGTCTGCCTAAGAGCCTTAGCCATCCCAAATCTCTGTGCTTATATACATTTACAATGACTAATCATGCTTTACAACCCAACACTCTCCATGGCTCTCCAAGCTCACAACCTCTCGTGCGTCTCCTGAGAGGGCAAGTGTTTAGTGCCTCAGAGTTCAGGACGGAGCTCGGAGCCAAGGAGCAGCAGGAGGAGGTATTGAATCTCCTCCAGAAAAAATAAATAACGCCCTTGTCTGCGAGTGACCGGCGCTCACTCCCAGACTTTTAAGGCGGCTCGAGTTACTGCGGCCCCTGACAGAAGCAGACAGGTTGTGTCTGGGAGAAATACCTTCCCCACAGATGACATCATTGTGCGGGGAGGAGAGTGAGGCACAGTAAAAGGCACCGCCACAAAGGCTCAATACTCAATCAAAACCAGAGATCACGTCCTGATCTTTCTCTTCTAATGAGATTTGCTGCATGATTTTATCTGTGGGAACATTCTGTCTTCTCTCTGTTGCATCTCTGGCCCATCAGGACCCTGATTAGACCGTTATGTGTCCATGAAGAGGGAAGCTTCAATCTTCAGTTATTAGTATTCGAGAGGCATGAAAACATGACCTTAATTCCACAGAGTGGCGATGCTCAGACAGCACATTTCTCCATTTAATACCCACACACACACACACAGTCTTTTATAGTGTGGTCTAACAAGGCTGTGTTAGAGATGAATCTATTGTGTGGGTTGAAATTAGCTCCCATCACCACCCTGCTCCCAGTGAGGGTGGTCTCCCCTGGGCGCTGTGGATGACATTACAGGGATTTGTCCGTGAAGATGTGACTCCATTTCTGCAGATAAGACTCTGGTAGAGATCAGAGGGAAAGGCGTGTAGCTCTCAACTTGTAATCATGAGTATCTTGATAATCCAAAAAGGCCTCATCTTTTCATCTGCTCCGTCTTCACTGATAGTGAGCAGCACAGACTCACTGAGAGCTGCAGCATGTGATCTTTTACTCTCACATCTACACACTGAAAACACAGTTAGAAATCTAATATGCAGATATGGCTTACACAGGCAATGCCAAAATATTTTAACCATTGAAAACATGCTGATACCACAGAGGACAGCACCACCTGCTGGTCTCTTCAGGTCAGTATTTTTTTGGGGGGGGGGTTGGAGGGTTTGGGGTTGTGTGTACTGGGCAGAGATCACAGAACAGGATTAGTTATGGAATGAGACCAAGCACATCCATGACAATCGCATCCAGATGCTGCTCAGCACTGTCTCACTCACAGTTGGTATAAGTGAGTGACTGTTTCAAAGGCTGTGGGTGTGGATGCTGTCGCTTGTGATGAAAGAGTTGCCAGGTTTTAATCTCAGCGAAGAAAGAAATAGCGTGTGGGAAATGACACCGAGACCTTATTTGGCCCAGTTCAGTGACTGGAAGCAAAACAGTGAAATAATGATAATAAGAACTTTTCTTGCTGAAGTTTATTAAGTGCTACCATAAAATATGAGTACGCATTTAAAGAGACAATCTCAACAAAAATGTACCTTTTACTGTTATTTGTATATCTATTTATTGATTGAGTGAGACACCTCATATGGCCCAGTCATGATGCTCATTGGCTGGAAGCAAAACAGTGAAGTAATGATAATATGTTTGTACATTTGATTGTACCGTACGACAAGGTTAATCAGTGCTTTCCATAAAAATGAGGCATCAGTGATAACTAAAAAGCAAATAAAATTGTAATGAAAGTAACTCTATTTGTAGAGCAGTATTTTAAAAACAAAGTTTAAAAATTCTTCCAATAGTGATGCCCGCTGGTCCAGTACTTTAAGTAGCACCCGATATACAGAGGCTAATGTCCTCGTCACAGTGGTCACTGGTTCGATTCTGACCACGACCATTTGCTGCATGTCTTCCCCCACTCTCTTCCCCCCATGTTGATAGTCAAGCTTCCGTGAAGGTTCTCCAACCAGTTTCTCAATAATGGGACTGAGCTGACTGGGTTCCCTTGAGAGTAATACACTGATTATTGACAAGTCCCTCATACAAACCCACTTAAAAGAAAAAAAGCACTATTCCTTCAACATTTTTTTGAGACACAGTAAAGACACTCAACACAGAGAAGACATGGCCTCTTTAGTCTTGAGCCAGGACTGTGAAGGAAGTAAAGAATGGCTCTCTTGCTCCTCCTGTGCCTTTAAACTAATCATTCAAATCTTATGATCATTCTTAATCTCACTGATTGTGTTCGATCAAAGGCTGATGTGGTCAGTCTTTTGGGTGCTGGGTGAAATAGCTGCAGTTTTCCAGCGGTCACTCATGCTCTCCATGCTCCACTTCTGCTGCTGACACCCCTCTGTGATATGACGCAATAAGTGGTGTTTTAGCTGTACAAACATCTCAGCCAGAACGGACTCTGGACCTCAATGACCGGCGAAACTGTAAACCTCCCAACCACCACCCACCCACATGTTGCCACATACGGGACCCACTGTAACACAAACACAACATGACTCATCCCAGTGTCAGAAGAAAAAAAGGAACCACCCAGGTCCCTTGGTGAGTGTTATCAGTATGCCAGGATCTATACAGCCCTGTGTAGCACCTGACCCCACACTCACCTCACCGCTGCTCCCTCGTCCTCATATCCTAGCGCTGTTTGGAATGTGTTTCCAGGCAACGGTCTCTGTAAACACGGCACCTGGCAACTCTGACAGGAAACCTCCGCTGCTCTGTGGAAAATTAGAAGCCATTACTGTGTGCACACCCATTTGTTCAGATAACTGGATATCTGTGCATGAGATGTTTCCCTATCTGACTGCACTCCTCTGTTTCTACTGTAAAACACTCATTTTGTAGATTCTCCACCACTGCTTTTATTTTCTGAACAATCAACAAGCTCATCTGTGTTGGTTCATAAACTCCAAACATCAGCTCCCATTCCTCTTCATTATTAAAAGCCGCTTTTCACCAATTAACTCCCCCTTTGATTTGCATTACAAGGGTAGCCAAGAAAGTGCCATTACAGACCCTCTGAGCTGCTCACGCCGTCCCATCTATTTCCTGTTATTGTTGGCAGTTGAGCTGAAGCCGTAGTATTGATCTCTCACCCCGGGAGAAGATAAGGTGGGGAATCGAGATGGATTCCATATCTATTATCTAATGGAATTCCTCCTCCCAGAAAGGGGTATGGATTTTCTGCCATTGAAGCTGTGAAAATGTGTGTCTATGCGGCCCTCCACTGTGTCCCTGAGTGTGTATATGTGTGTGTATAGATGTGTGTAAGTGTCCCCTCTACAAGCGCAGAATGACGCTTTTGTAGGATGGATTAATGCAGTAAGCAGAATATGGTGGAAAGTGGCACTGAGGCTTTACAGACTGTTGAAGCATTCAGGGAAATGCACTCTCTATGAATGTGTATTGACCTGCTGCTCTCCAAATGGCCCTCTTAGAGAAGTGCGCATACATATAAGCTCTCATGTGTAGAGTATTGCATCAAATAGTGACACACAAAGTGTTGCTGTGATGGGGGCTTTCTTTAGACTGCAGCTTACACATCGGGAGAGTACCGCTTTCTCAAAGGGCCCCTGAAGGGTTTAATATAGATACGGATTTATAAGCACACATAATTGGTGTAATTAATGATGTATAAATGTTTTTCAGTGCTTAGCAAACCAGTTTTTCCAAGGCAAGGGATGGGATACAAAGTTAGAAAAATCCTGTATTAGATGTATCAATTAACTTTTGGTTTGTGTCATTTCTGGCGCCCCCTGTGGACAAATTTGGAGGGTTTATATCTGTTTGTCAGAGAAGGTGACACTTTCATTTACATTTACACAGTGACAGCTTACACACACCAACCATGAGATCCAACATGGTGGCTGTGTGGAAGTATTTTGAAGTAATGACAATTACGGTTATTGCCAAGACATGTTCTGTCAAAGTGCAATACTGATTTGTCTGGACATCTGTTCCATATGTTTCAGGATGGGGCTGTTGCTTTTCTAGCCAGGCTTATCAAACTGACAAGTCCTGTCCAAGTGGCAACCTCTGGTCTAAAAATATGAGTCCAATGTGGAAGTGCTAAAAACTGCAGTTCATGGAGGATCCACTTGAGGCTGGCTCCGGAAGTACCGGAAACCACATACACACCAATTCAAAAGAGCCGATCTTTACAGCAGAAATAAACATGTTTACAGCCTGGTAGAAAAGACAAGTGTAGTCTGGATAGCTCATCTCTCGATCGGCACACACTGTACGGTGGGGTGATTTTTTTTTCTAACGTGGCAATTTTGCAGATATTGAGATTAAGAATCTTCCAATGAGAGGCACAGCTGACTTGATTGACAGGAGGGAACACTGCAGCTGTTGGTGAGGAGGCTCAAAGTCCGCCTCTTTGCGTCACACTAGCTCGAAAGCAGTAATATGGCTCCCGCCAATGATTGGCCTCAAAACAGCTCTTCAGAAACAGATGGGTGACGTCACGGATACTACGTCATATATTTTATACAGTCTATGGTCCTGCCGCGTAACGTCAGGTAGGCTAGCCAACATGCTAAAGAGGAAGTCAACGTTCCCCAAAGAGCTCAAGGAAAGTTACAGCTTCCTTGTAAAAGTACCAGGAAACTAATATGTTTCATGTTGCTGAACTGCAAGGGTCCATTTATAGTCGCCCACATTGGAAATGCTCACATACAAAGCCATATTAAGATAAGCAAATACAAACTAAATGGCTAATTGGATATAAGCTATTTCTAAGCCTAACTTGTGTTTGTTTCAAACCAGCTGACAAAGAATGTGTCTCAGTGCAGGCCACCGATCTGGTGCTAAATGAATGAATACGTTTATTGGTGTTATATAATCACATTTTTAAAATAAAGTCTTAGTTAGATCATGGGAGGCATGATTTTCATCTGCTGTGTCACTATCCATGCAGTTGAAAGGTGCACTACTGAAAAATCTAATTGTACCATGATCTCATACATCTGGGTTTGTGGTAAAATTAAAGTCTCCTATTTGGAGGTCTGAAAATATGGTCACCCTAATTAAACATCCAGACAGATTTAGCACCAGAAGAGTCATGAAGAGGTTCAGCAACATGTGTTCATGCCTCAGTCAAACCAAGACTCAGTTGAGGAGTATTAGCGTACTTGTCAGATTAGTTGGTGGGTTTTTGTTTATGTTTGTTAACTTGTAACTCATCCCTTATCATTAGCATTCATTGTAAGTCTTGTTTTTGCCTGTCTGATGAATGAAAGTCAAACAGTCGCTGTCCTTTTGTCTCTGTTCTGTTCTTCTACCACTCCTGAGGGGAATATCTGCCTTTTGGGTTGCTAAACGCTCCGCTACAACAGATATTATCTAGGTTAGGGGAAGCAGGTGTTCAATACAGTGGGTTTTAGAGCTTTTTAGTGAAAACAGCTGCCTGCTGTGTGACGGCAAAGAGAGTAGAGAGAGTAAACGAAACATTGAAATGGGCTGAAAGTCGAATGAAAACAAAGAGCAGAAATATGTGAAAATGTCCGTTGAGCTGAGTGGAACTGCAGACTTGTATGATTATCTTTGAGTGATCCAGAAACACCTTACATATACACCTTTTCACTCACTGTTGATGGAAAAATATTGATTATATCTGCTCAAACTGCACTGCAGTCCTTTCAGGGGGTGAGAGGTCAAATGGTCAATTATAGAGGTTCACTGCATGAAGTAAAACACAAAGGAGAGCAAAACTCAGAGAGATGTTCTGCTTTTAAAGCTGATCTGAAAGATCTGTAAATAGAAAACCAGCAATAAAGACGGTGTACACCACCTATACATTTTTTAAAGACTCACCTACATGTAAGAGATATCGACCACATGAGGAAACCATAGCTCACAGGAAATATAAATAACTTTTATGGACGGTAGAAGCATGATCACAATCACCAGTTCTCTCTATGTTTCTCTCTTTTGTTCCTACATGCCATCCTATCAGGAGAGCTGCCGGATCACTCTCTCTCTAACTCTCATACTGACACACGCTGACCTTGTACACATAGCAGTCCAAATTCCCCGTTCTGAAATACCATAGACATCGAGACAAATTGGATTTCAAAATCAGCATGAACATGTGCAAGGTGGGAGATGCTGCAGCTATAATTTTCCTGAATGCCATTTTGCCTTTATTAGCTTCAGGAGAAAAAAAACACTCAATTTGGCAAAAATGTGTTGGGAAGGAATCAGAAATAATGAAGATTTAACAACCTGGTATCCTCAGAATACTCATAACAATATTTCAGTGGAGCTTAAATCGCTGTGCTTCACATGCAGCAGAATGCAGGTGGGTCTATGGCATGTTCAGGGGCGATAACTCCCTCTGTAATCAAGCTGTGGCACCATGGCTCATACTGTGAATATTGTCATTCTGAGGGACTGCAGATAAGACGGTGGCTGCTTTACAACACACAAGTGACCAAGCTGTAGTGCAGTCAGGGGAGGAGGATTGAATTTTTGCTCTGATTATGAACGGTTAAGTGTTGCTGTAGGAGAGTTAGCATCATTTACCTTACCCTGAACTGTGTATTATGGACACACATGCACAAACACACACTCCCCTCAGCGGCACAGGCTAAATCCCAGAGACAGAAGTCGGTGCTGTAATGGGGAAGGTGATAGCCTTAGTGGGTAAATGAATGTCAGCAGCAATTAGAGGCCCGCGTAATAGCATCTAACAGAGAGGCCACAGCGCAGACGGGTCAGGAGTTTACCATGTATCACCAGGATTACATCCACACAGAGCAGACACTGTCAGCCAAGGACGTCTCGAGGGCAGGGAGACAACGGGAGGAGCACACAATCAGGGAGTACACAATATGAGAGCAGAAGATGCTCAAAGAGAAGATGATTAGTTGAACTATGGCCTGGACTAAATATGTGACACTGAAACCACAACTAGTTGATAATTCAATGAATGTGTACAATAGCAAGTGGTCTCCTCTTCTTTTTTTTGGAATAAAAATGGGCAAAGGGGACATCCTTGATGCATGTAAACTTCAGCTGAAGATACTGTATTTGTTTACCAACCTATATGAATTACAATAACTCCCCTGCAGTGTGGGTGAAATGTGTATTTATGTATGATGAATGTATAAATTGGTCGGGCAAAACATGAGGAGTCACCTTTGGGACTAAAGATTAAATCCTCATGGGCAGGGGCGTGTCTAGAATTTTTGGACTGAGGTGGCCAAACCCTGGCACTGATTGAAGCAGGTGTGGCTCAAAGTATGACTTTGACCATGGACTATGTAACCTGTTAAAGGTACAGTGCGTAGATGTAGGAATATTTAGGAATATGGCTCAACCCTCCCATTGGTGAAGTGACGGTGGACTTCGAGGACAAAATGCTCATGTAAGACAATACTTCATTGATCCCTGGGAGGAAATTTGGTGTCATGTAAAGCATGATCCTTCATTTGTCAAGTTTTTACCATCAAAACTGTCATCAATCCAGAGTCCTTTGCGCAGAACAACAAACACTCTCTTCTTCTTCTTTGTTTCAGTTATTTCATTTACTACTGGCTTTTAGATTATGCATTTATTTATTTATTATTTATAGGTTCTATTTTTAGCTAATCTATTTTGTACGTTGCTGGACCTGAGTAACGTTTTTCATTCCTTCATGTTTTTTTAACATGATTGAATGACAATAAAGTGAACCTCTAAGCTTGAACCTTTGTCCTGCAGCTGGCACATTTTCTGCACTGGGTATAGTTTGACCATTCCTATACAGTAGAAACTTAGCGGTGGAAGATAGTGGCCTCTGTGGAAGGTGACCTGCCCCTTATGTAAATATAAATGGCTCATTCCAAGTTAAGAAAAACAAAACTATTTTAATATTCAGGTGATTTTGCTGTAATATGACCATACTTAAGAATATTGTTTTCTATTCATACCAAGTCTTCTGGTTAATGCAGCTAAATTCTACGCACTGTACCTTTAAGAATTAGTAGCAACACATTTCTAATGATTTTTTTTGCAGCATTAAATAAGTGTAGATACGAATGCACATAACCATGATGCATTTCAGTACAGTGAAAGAAAGAAAGAAAGAAAGAAAGAAAGAAAGAAAGAAAGGATGAAAGAAAGAAAGAAAGAAAGACAGAAAGAAAGAAAGAAAGAAAGAAAAAAGAAAGAAAGAAAGAAAGAAAGAAAGAAAGACAGAAAGAAAGAAAGAAAGAAAGAAAGAAAGGACTGGTGTACTGAAAGGTCTCTGGTTGAATATTCAGAGGTTTTCCCCTGAGTCTCCACACTGGGCTAATCTCCTCCCATGCTGACTCTGTGTCTACCAGTAGAGAGAAGGTGTAGGGACAGGCGGAGGAAAGGAGGGAGGAGGTATGTGGAGGATGATGGGAGGTGTATGAAAATCGGGCAGGTTGTTAGAGACCAGTAGCTGATGATTGAGTGGAACGACTGCATGGAGGTAAATCACTGAGAGGCTACATGAGGCAGTGCTAACACACATTAATGCTTTCCAGCTCCTCCTTAATTCAAACCAGAATACAGTAAGAAAAAAACATGCACATGTATCCCAGATGATCAGGAAACCTTGAAGGACAGTAAACATGTGCTGCTTTAATTTTGCATTTTCTATTTTCTGTCACAACCACATGCAGTGTGGTTTTTTCATCCCTGAAGTGTGTAGGAGGTATAAGGAAAAGATGACACCAAGCTTAATTGAATATAATTATCCCTCTCTCTGTATCTTCAACCTCCAGACCTCAGAGCTAGTTACTGTCCTCCAAACACATCACACAGTGCCCTCTGTTGGCTGGAGCAGCCACTCTATTTTGAGTGTTTACTTGCAGTCAATGGGCCATATGGAAAGTGGAGAGGTTCCAGTTTTAACACCATTAACTTTAATATATCTGTCCCTTGGTGCAAAGTGTCTGAACACACACTATACTCTGGCGCCAGGCGGGATAGTTTGTCACCTCCTTGAACATTTAAAGCAGACTCTAGTTGAGGAGGAGGAGCGGGCTGTGTGTAGTCCAAGTGTGACAAAATGGTATCATGATACAAAAGTGTGCAAAACAGGGAGACTGTATTGTCAGAGAAAAACAAACAGAATGCCAGTAGCAGCTTATTCTAGTGTAAGGTGTTATTTGATGGTGATTTGAGGTTGTTTCCCTCCCTCCCTCTGTAATTATGCAAGCAAAGTGTCGAACTCAGCTACAGAGGCATGAAGTTGCTTTCCACAACATCAGGTTTTCTCACTACACAGGGTCATGCATTTGTTCATACTTCTAATGTACAGCTGCAGCTGTGATATGCGGCAGTACCCCACTGATTAACACAAAATGACTTTAAACTGCATGCATCAGCATCCTCTGAATTCTGACCTTAAACACACCAAAAAATGTAATTGCTTATTAAAACAACAAAATTAACATTCCAGGAATTCAGTCAAGCACATAGCATGATGGGAAATGAGGGAGAATGGGTCTTCACTTCATTTTTTATACTTATTCATCTCAATATATCGTCAAATTGTGCAAATGGTGCACTTTGTAGGATACACTGTGGTGCAGTGTTTAGTGCTGTTGTCTCATATAGCATGAAGGCTCTTGGTTTGAATCCCAGCTGGGGCCTTTCTGTGTGGGGTTTGCATGTTCTCCCTGTGCATGCGTGGGTTCCCTCCATGTGATCCAGCTCCCTCCCACAATTCAAAAGCATGCTTGCAGGGTTAAATGGTCTAAATTGTCTGTAGGTACGAGCCTGAGTGTCTGGTTGTCCGTCTATATGTGCACTGTTATAGGTCAGCGAACTGTCCAGGGTGTACCCTGCCTCTCACCCAATGAAGTAAATGCAAGGTGCGTCTTATTATGAAGGGAACTGCTCAGTAAATAAACCTATCCCACCATGCCATCATAACAATATTCTCTATGGATAAGTTACAAAACCTGCCACATGGCTCCTGATGTCCCTAAAAACCTGAGATAGAGGGGGCTAGATGGACTCTGAGAGCCAGTGCATCACTGGTGTTTCACCAAGTTAGGCCCACAACACCTCGGGGAGGCTTAGCAGTTAACTGAGGTGTCCCACAGCCACCACCCTCCATGCTAGCTCTGACAGCCCATCATATCCACAAGCAGAACCTCTTTAGATTACAACACAACCCATACAGCATTGCCACATTCAACAGACTCATGCTCTGTACATGCAAGCTTCAGGTAGGGACAACACATACACTACCAGCCCTTCCACATGGTCCCTAATGGTGCCCCCACAACCCAAAACACAGCAAAGAGAAGAGTCTGTAGCAAGATGTTGGTAAGAGAAAAGAGATGGAGGGACCAGGGCTCAAGCCTGCCAGGTTCAGCAGTATGCTCAGGACAAGGAGCTCAGGTGTGTAGAGTTCAGAATAAAACATCTAAGAGAAACTGCAACATGCTGCATAAGGAATTGTGTAACAGGGATTGAAAGGGAGGCTGAAGTGCTGGGTCTTATCTTGTACTTGAAATATTTTACTTTTATTAATTTAAAAAAACTCAAACCAAACACTGGGCACATCTGGGAAAATACAACTGTGGAAGGTGTTTTCAAATTTGCACTGATGGACTGATTTTTATCCTTTAACCCTCCTGTTATGTCGCGGGTCAAATTGACCCTTTTAAAAGTATATTTTAGGCAATAAATGTATCAACATCACTTCATAAAAATTAAAAAAAATAAAATTAAATAAAATTAAATTAACAAAAATATTTGTCATGTAAAACTTTTGTATTTATATTTAGGGCTTTCCAATGTAAATTAAAAAAAAATTATAACATTAATTTTAATGAAAAACTAGTGAGTTATGCTCATTGAACCATGATCTGTGAGAATTAAAAAACATCAATGGACCAAATCTTGATTTTAATGGTTAGTAATGGAGTTAAAAATAAGATTAAAAAAAATGTGTATTGGGATTTTTTGGGGTTCTGACACTTTTGGATAATTGAATATGCCCTGGGTCAAATTGACCCAGGAACATTATTGCTGTTCCAGAGAAACGAACATAACAGAAGGGTTAAGAAAATTGAGCGTTGATTATTATACACAGTTTCAGTTGAAATAACAAAAACGTCCTGCATCCTATAGTAATCGCATGTGTCCATGATAACCATGTGTCTGCTAGTACCTGGGACTTCAGGTGCCCCGTGTTCCTCACACATCCTGCACACACATCTTATACCTACAGTATAAGCACACAAATGCACACACAGTAAAGCCTCGTCTCCCCTGACAGCACGCTGCAGTGTGAATGAAAAAAAGAGCAGAAACAGCCGGCAAACTGTTACATCAACTCTTCCTGGCAAAGTTCTACCTCCACATCTGCTTTTGTTATCCTCTCATAGGAGCCCCCCTCTGCTCCGTAAGAGGGTTCAAGTGAAATCTGTCTCTCAGTCTGCCTTTACTAGATGTTCTTTCTTCTGTTCCTTGTCTTTAGGGAAAATATAAAACACAAGGGAATTGAGTAAATACAAGAAAGTTGAACCTGAACTTTAAACAACAAAAGTACAACCAATTTAACTATCTGTTTTTATCTGTTGCACCGCACTTCTTCCATGATGAGCAGGATTACAGGATTTTAGGTCACCGTGGACACAGGATAGTGAGTGACACTCAGAAGATTGATATTGTCTCAGCTAAAAGGGTCGGTGACACACAGAATACAGAACATTATATTATAATGCACCTCATGTCTGTTTGCCGATACAACCTTGACTGTCAAAGACTCCTAAGTGGCATAATTGCTTGTACAACCTTCAGGAGGTGCTGCATGCTTGTCCCCCATTAGATTCAAGCATTTCAGGACAGCACATGGACAGTGAACATTAAAAGTGATGTGGTCTATTCCTCTTTTTTCCTCCTCCTCCTCTCTCCCTTTAATCTCTCTTTCCAATCCCTCCATCCCTCTGTCTTTTTATGAGAACTGTCACATTCATTCCCCTTGCTCTCCTGCTGCCAGTGAAGTCCCAGCCAGCCGCCAGTCTTTGCCTTAGGGTGTGTGATGGAAGAGCTTTCATTTATTAACGATTATATCACTAACACAAACCAGACCAAAGAGCTCCTTTTTCTGCTGACTGGAACACGGGAGCAGAGCTGGTCATCAGAGGCAGCCATGGAAGTCCACACATGGAGGAGGTCTGGTGGCTTCCAATGAATTCTCTGATCAATACGTCAGAATGAAATCATCACAGACGAGCCTGCCTGAACCGATCCATTGTAAAAAACCACAGGTTAACAAGGACACTGTGATCAAACCATAGACAAATAAAGATGGAAGACATGGGGTTTGGCCCAGTGGTTAAGTCATGCGCCCCATGTACAGAGGCTAGTGTCCTTGAGATGTCATTGTTGTAGCTCCACCAGCCAATATCTACAGCACGATCTACAAATGCTTAACCCTCCTGTTATGTTGCGGGTAAAATTGACCTATCTTAAAGTTAAAAAATCTTAAAAAAAATGTTAAAACTATTATTTCGCATTTCTAATGTCACAGTGGATGAAAGGCTATTAGTGGTATTCAGAGGTTCCTTCCATCTTAGGAAATATATGCCTTCCAAACCAGCTAATGACAGCATAAAAATCTTGGCAGCATGTGACGGAAGAGGTGTCTCGTGTTAATTTATCAACATCACTACATAAAAAATAAAAAAAAAATTCAAAATGTAAAATAAAATAAACAAAAATCTATGTCATGTAGAACTATTGTATTTATATTTAGGGCTTTTCAATGTACATTAAAAAAAGTTTTAACATGAATTTTCATAAAAAATGAGTTATCCTCTTTGAACCATGATCTGTGAGAATTAAAGAACACCATTTCACTAAATATTGATTTAAATGGTTAGTAATGTAATAAGTACAAGTTAGTAAAAGTTAATAATGAGATTTAAAAAATGTTTACTGGGATTTTTTGGGTTCTGACACTTTTGGATCATTAAATATGTCCTGGGTCAAGTTGACCCAGGAACATTATTGATGTCCCTAAGAAACGAACATAACAGGAGGGTAAATGTCAGTGCTTTGGGGGTATCCTGCCTTTACTTCTGTTTAACAGGAGGAGGTGGAGACACATTGTCCATCTTTATATACAATCAATGGATCAGACCTATCAGATCTTCACGACACCAGTCCAACCTGAAATCTCAAAGGTCATATATGTGATCTCAGTCCATATGGCAGATGTTTTCAAACTGTTAGCCAAAGATACACGCGGCAAAGAGTCAGTTACTGTTAAGCCTGCTGATATGACCCTCGTGACAGTTTGGTAAGTGGCAGCTTCAGTGGCTGTGACACACAGCTCACAGAGGCTAATAACTTACTTTAAAACTGTTAGCAAACAAACTTTGTCAATTTGCATCAGAAACTGCTCTCTGTCCTCGAGCCATAACTGAACACTCACACATTAAACAGTATGCTAATACTGCTCTGCTAATCCAGCACAGAACTCAGTAGGAGCCCGCGTTTGTCAACAGAGAAGTCAATCAATCATCTTTTTAACATCAAAGACTAATTAAAACTTAGATTTGACATTGACAATTTGACAGTAAATTATGCTTTTCTGTTTTAGATACTATGATATGTTCACATCTGTCGTGTGGTTAAACCAGTCTTTAATCAAATCCTTAGGGTGCCTCTACAAAGCAGCCTTTAAAAAAACCCTGAATAAAAGAACACGTTAGACATCACCACTGAAGAAGAATTCCTACATTTTGTATTTACAGGCCACATAACAGGATGGGATCTGAAGAGCATGAAAGCTACACTGATGACATCCTTGACTAGCTGTGATTGGTTTGCACTAAAAGTCATATTTGTTAAACAAGTACTACATTTTTTAATTTAATTATGGGCATGCATACCTTAATTCAGATAGAGTACGAAACTGGGAAGAGAGAGAGGGGACTGACTTGCAGTAAAGGGCCTGAGACAGAAATCCACCAGTTTCAAGCCTCTTGCATCTTTACATGGTTGTGCAATTTGACTGCTAAGTTAAACCGGCACCCCAAAGCAATCCACTTTTACTGCATTTTTCTTTTGTTGAGAGGCGTATTGCTCTCCTCTTTTAAGGTTATGAGATCTTACCTTTTTAAAAGAAGATTTTTGACATTTAGTTTATCTTTATCGCATTGTATTACATTAAAATGACCCTGATGTCAAATTCAGCAGCTTAGTGAGCCTGAAAATTAAAACATTGCCTATTCAAGTCGTACTCCGAGTCCTCTTTCATGCAGAATTTCTTCAAACCACACTGAAATATTTCAACCTCATACATCTTATGGGACTGTTATTTGAATTTAAACATTCGGCTCGACCCTACTTTTGTTTTAATGTATCATCATGAGGTCAAATGATTTGTAAAACATGGAAACAATAAGTGAATCAGAACACATCTCCGGGGTGTAACACTTCTAAACATAATCACTGGTGCAAAATGATGGAGTAAACATGTGCTTAGTATTCGGGCTGTCTGTCTGCTCACACCATTACATTACTTACCAGGCAAAGGTGCCGCCAACACAAAGACATGCTGGCACACTGGCTGGTCTAATGGTTGCTCTGTGAGCCTGCAGTGATCCAGCCCAGCTCCCCTGTCTCAGCAGCCCTCCATCTGTCATTGGAAAGCCGCAGTGGTCCCCCAGGTGGGAGCGTTGTGTCAGCTTGGCAGGGTCATTACTGCAGGGTCCGGGAGAGCCACTGGTGCAGCCTGCTCCTCTGCAGTCCCTGCCCAGCTCTAACCCCTGCCAGGTAGCAAGATCTCACACAGACCTAATGTATTCACACTAATTAAACTGTGCCAGGCTCCACAAGCGTCCAGCTGTTCGAAATAGAAAGAGCAACTGTTTGAATCAGAGGATGGTAATGTCATATTCTCAGTTAAAAACATCTGGATCACCTGGTTCAGAAGGAAACTACAAAGAGATGTGATACTCTTTTAAATAAGTGAAAACAATTTAGTTTTGTTTTAACATAAAATTTGGGGATTTTTTTAACTAGGTACTAAAACAACTTAATGAGCTGACATGAAAATGAGGAGGTATGGGATGAAGTGCAACAAATGATCTTTGACATGATATAGACTGAGATTTTTTGACCTGCAGGAAACCATTAGGCGTTTTTCCACCGCAGGAACTGTACCCCAGAACTAGGGACTTTACCCCTAAACTACGTGCGTTTCGACCGGAGGAACAAGGGTCTAAATTTAGTTCAGGGGTAGATAATCTCCCCCCTGAAAAGCACCCGCTAGGGGTGCAGTACTTTTCAAAGATCCTGGTGAACGTTGCAATGTTTGTGAAGTTTACACAGTTGTTGAAACACAGAGAGATTTCTTGAGAATGCATACTAGTTTAGTTTTTTATTAAGATTTCAAAAAAATTATTTAATATAATTTTTTTTCAAATTGAACACAAACGCTAAAACCAATGTATAGATGTGCTGCCACAGTACGAGAACAGTAAAGGTAGTCTGTAGAGGTTTTGACAACATGTAGCGCTATGAAGCAAAGTGTTGTGTTAGTACCATGCAGGGAGCAGACTTTCACTGCTACTTATCCTTTTTAATGGACTGATTGAAAGCAAAGAGAGGAAGAAAAAAAACCAAAAGCATGGCAGGAAACCCACAAACACTCTTAAGATAAACTGTGCAACCAAGCAAACATAGACGTGACTTTCATTTCATTTTATATTTAGCAAAAAAATTACATACCGGTATATATGCTGGTGTCATGCTGGATTTTCTGAAAATATCATAAAATCCTTCAGTTGTTGCTAACTGTAAAAATGCTACAACTTCAAAGCTGTTGTAATACAGTAGATTAGTTGATAGATTAACTTTAATTCCTGTCTTTCTTCCCCCATCTGTGCGATTTTTGCTTCGCCTTAATTATTCTCACCTGTGCCTGATTAGTTTCACCTGTGTCTGATTAACCTCAGCTTTACAGTGTTTTAGGTGCGTCTTTTCCTGTTTTAATGCCAGTTCTCCAGTTTACCCTCAGGGTTTAATTTACATGTGTTTTACTAAACCCTGCCTGTTTTTGTCCTTTTATTTTCTTCCATTTCCCCTGGTTGTCAATGCCTGCTTTAGACTCAGGCTGTTTTCCACTGTTGTATGTGTATGCAAGCGACTCAACAGGGAGTCTTTTCATTCTTAGGTTAATCTCTGTGATATTCAGCGTGCCTGCGAAACTCCTCCAACTGTATGACAGTGTGCCAACTTAGCTAACAGGCTCCTTACTAGCTAACAGGCTATTTCCTTCAATTATGTTGCTAATGTTGCTTAGCTAGTTTTAACACGAGCTAACCTGCCAAAACAGTTTAACTAACATGGGATGCTAAAGGCAAGGCAAGGCAACTTTATTTGTATAGCGCATTTCATACACAGGGGCAACTTAGTGTGCTTTACATTAAAACATTAAAAGCATTGGAAACATTCAGACAAGCATAAAAGAGCACAATTAAAATTACAAATATAATAAAATATAGAAAAGAAAAGGAAAATTAGAAATATATTGAAAATTAAATTAAAATCTGCATTAAAGCGAGTTAAAATAAGTTAAGATAGGAAGGCAGTGGCAAATAAAAAAGTCTTTATCTTTGATTTAAAAGAGGTGAGAGTTGGAGTGGACCTGCAGCTTTCAGGGAGTTTGTTCCAGATATGTGGTGCATAATGAATAAACGCTGCTTCACCATGTTTCGTTCTGACTCTAGGGACTGAAAGTAGATGATGGCCTGATGACCTCAGAGGTCGAGATGGTTCATACAGTAGCAGCAGATCAGCAATGTATTTTGGGCCTAAACAATTCAGTGCTTCGTAAACCATCAGCAGGATTTTAAAGTCTATTCTCTGACAGACAGGAAGCCAGTGTAGGGGTCTAAGAACTGGAGTGATGTGATCTACTTCTTTGGTCCTTGTTAGGACTCAAGCAGCAGCATTCTGTATGAGCTGTACAGCAGTTCAGACTTCTTTTTAATCAAATATTTCACAAAACTTGCCACATACCTAGTAGAAACAACATCTTTACATATGTTGCCATTTAATATCAGAACCCTTTTGGTCCCAGTGTATTCCAAACTACCAGATAGGGAAAAATTGTCCAAATTAGCCTCCTTTCATGGCTAGCTGTTTCAGGTTTCATTCCATTGGTGAAGAAATGGACTTCCTTGGTTGGACACTGGAGGTATCATATCTACAGATCTACAGACCAGTCCCATGCACAAGTGGAGACAAAGCGTTACACTGTCCCTCCATCTGTCAACATGAGCTTTGCATTTTTCTCTCTTTTTTCTTCAGAAAATCAATTTGAAAGCACAAGATGTGACACTACAGTCTGCATTTTGGTCCTCTTCTCTGCATTACTGTTTCATTTTGCATGATTGGTTTCAGGTCGGGCACAAATTTATAGGAAATTTGACACAATAGAGATACAGTTTGTGGCTTCAGTCAAATGCAAGCGGAGTAAAGTGAAGAAGATGAAGAGCTGTGATGTGTGGGACACAGGTTATCTATATATAAATATGTATTGTGTCTTGTGATTCATTTCACTGCTCTTTTGTACCCACCAAGATGAGTTATGACATAAAACCAGTCCTTTGTATGCAGATTTTTTTTAGGTCCTGGATGGGAGGATGCACTTCTTGTCCACAGATCAGTGACTATGACAAAGTGACTCAGATGAGTAGCAGTGAAGTTTCCTGTGCAACATAAAGGTAAGAGGGACTGAAAGCAGTCGGTCATTATGTTAGCTTGTTTATTTCTGAGCTCTTTCCAGAAGCGTTGCACGGGTGGACAGTGCCAGATTGCACACAAGTAATCATCTGAAGTGTTTGGGGAACAAAGTGAGCAGGTGTTTGATTGTTTGAGATCCATTTGGGACAGATTTGAGTCCAGAAGTTGGCAGCATGATTGATTGATATTTCTCTCATTTTGTCTCCTCAAGAGGACTGGAGGAATTTGTGTGTGTTGTGTGGAGTGTTTTTAGCTTGAAATGCTCATTATTTATTCAGCAGTAATGTGTGCTTGGAGACTGTGGTGTTTTCTAGCTAATTCTGATGGTACAAACAGAAACATCCACCAGAAGATACTGAAGTACAGACTCGATGTAGGGCAGATTTTTGTCCTTTTCTGATGTTTTCAAAATAGAATTTGAGGCAGATGGTGCAAAAATGTACTTCAGATTTCCAAACATTTTCCATTGTGTCATTTATGGACATTTTGAAACATCCTACTTGAATACTTTATTTTCTTGTCATTCTAAGGATGTTACAGCTCTTACAAACTCATATCACCTTACACTTGTCAGTTTTAACCTTCATCTCTCCACTGGTAGCAGTAAAAAGTGTTCCTGGCTGGGCATACTGTGTGACTGCTTCTGTTGACTCGCCTTTGTACCCTGTCCCAATGATGGTCTTACCACATATCGCGGCTGACCCACAAGCCCTTGCCTGCCAATTTGCATAAATCACAGCCTCGATCTGACAGTTACTAGGCAGCACAGGCGGGGAGGTGCCCAGCCCCCGTGCAGAAACCAGGCCACCAACTCAGAGAAAGGGAGGCCTGCCTGCCAGAGTGACAAATGTGTCCTCGGCCTACTCCAACTGCCTCCTCTTGTGTGGAAAGTGTGCATGTGTGTCTGTGTTACTACATCTGTTAGCATGTGGACGTGTACACCCCTGCATGGCATGGACAATAAAGGGGGAGAGGAAATCTGGGGCTAAAAGTACAGGACTCAACAAAGTAATTTGATTACATGTGCAGCCATCAAAGTGTAAACAGCCTGGATGTATCCAAAGCTATTGTGTAGCATTACAGAACATATCCTTATACTGTGTAGAGAACTAGGGGTGTACAGAACCAGTGTGAGATGATAGAGGAAGAGTACACTGGAAAAAATGCCCCTCCAAAAACAAGAATGAAAAACGTATTTCAAGGTACTTTTACCTTGAAATGAGCAAAAAAATCTGCCAATAGAACAAGTGAAAAAATGCTTGGTGATATTTCTTAAAATAAGACGTAATACTTGGAAAACTGTGATCTTAAAATTAGCTGGTAAAACTTATTTTGAGCAATATTTTACCAGTATTAAAGCTTAGTGTTTCAGAATAAGCTATGCATGCTAACAATTAGTATTTTTTCCACTCAAAAATAGATTTTTGCACTAAAAAAAATCATGTCAACTTCTTCATTTGAGATTTATTCACCTTAATTTGAGTTGTATTATAGCGGCACTTCTCTAAGTTTAGGACCATCTTGTACTTGAAATAAGATTACAAAGTTTAATTTGAGCATTTTGAGATATAATGTCTTCTCATAGTGAGCTGGATATACTAATATTCAGTCATGTGTTTTTTTAGGATGAGCCAGCTATGCTTATAAGGAGGTGTTTCATTGTGTGCATGTAGTTTGAGGATGTATATTTTTATCTGATTTAGATGAAACAGTGCCTGAAAACTGTAACCCACCCTTAAAAAAAACAGCTTTTCTTTCTTTCTTTCTTTCTTTCTTTCTTTCTTTCTTTCTTTCTTTCTTTCTTTCTTTCTTTCTTTCTTTCTTTCTTTTATCAATGGAGCTGTTTTATGATAGATTCTCCAATAAAATGCATTTACTTAAATCAAGTAAAGTGTTTGTCTTAAATCAAGACAATCCATCTTCTACAAATAAGATCTCAGCTTGAAAAATGTATGAAATGTAAAATAAACCCATTTTCTTCTAAATTACAACTCAAAGCAAGATCATTTCAGGATTGTTTGACTTAAGATATTTAAGACGTCTTAAAACAAGTCCCTCTATCTTGCTCAAATGTTACTTCTTAAGTTAAATGTATCTTAAATCAAGTGGGATAAGACATTTTGACTAAAAATTAGACAATTTCACTTGGTAAGATTTTGAGTTTTTGCAGTGAAATAAGGTAAGTCCATCCCATTGATCCCTACTTGACATTATAGTGAACCAAGCAAACCAAAATATATTTACAAAGACATGGTAAATCCTCAATTTCTGTTTTTTGAGTGAAAGCAGGAAGACAAGACCCGAACATTTACTGATAGATCAATGCAATACAGAGATTTATCATCCGATATGTAACTAACAAGCTGGTATTTGAAGGTTTAAAGGGGAGTAAAATGGTAACTGTAAAAAGGCAGTCCAGATAAGAGTGTCTCTAAAAGGAAAACTCAACTCCACAGCAGCAGACTTGTACAGCAACAAGTACTGACAACATAACACAGACAGTGGTGTGGTACATATGGAGTGAAGGTAATTAGTGAATGTGAGACAGGTCTGCAAGTGGGCGAAGAAGGCCTGCACACTGGTGAATAAGAAACAGGTGAGCGGATATAGATGGCGAACAAAGACAGACTGTGATGTCTAAACAATGAGGACAGTGAAGTGATGTGAAGGAGTGTCACGGAAAGTTTGGCGAATAAATCAAATCAAAGGACAACTCCTCAAGTGTTCGTGACAAATGTTCATCTCTTCAGTAAACAAACGCTGAAGTGACATGTAGCCTCATCCTGAGACAGAGCATTGTTTCTACAGAGCTTTTTTGCAATCAACTTTCACAGACACGCCAACTTTTCAACCTTAGTCAAGAGTAAAAACATCCTGCTGCTATGTTCCAGCATCATCAGTAGCTTGATGAAGACACAAACACTGACAGCAGCCAGTGCGGTTTACTTGTATAACAGTGCACAACAAGTAAACTTGACACCTCAGAGGCAGTCAGAGTAGGACGAACCAGCTCCACTGCAAAAACTCAAAATCTTGCCAAGTGGAAATGTCTTATTTTTAGTCAAAATGTCTTATCCCACTGGATTTAAGATACATTTACTAAACAAGTGACATTTGAGCAAGATATATGGACTTGTTTTAAGACAATGCAACTTAAATATCTTGTTAAGTCAAACAATCTTGAAATGATTTTGTTTTGAGTTGTAATTTAGAAGAAACAAGGTTTATTTTACATTTCATACATTTTTCAAGCTGAGATCTTATTTGTAGAAGACAGATAATCTTGATTTAAGACAAACCCTTTATTTAATTTAAGTAAATGCATCTTATTGCAGAAGCTAACACAGCTCCATTGATGAAAGAAAGACAAGTTGTTTTGTTATGGACGAGTTACAGTTTTCAGGCACTGTTTCTTCTAAATCAGATAAAAATATACATCCTCAAACTACATGCACACAGTATTACAGCAGTATTTACGGATATATATTAAAGGGGAAATTAGCACACTGCAAATAATTTGTCACTTGTCAAGATTTAAGTTCTTAGATTGAGACATGTTAGAAGAAGGACCTTATTTGTTTTCAAGTAGTTTGAGCTTAAAATCAGCATATTTTACTTATTTCAACCCTTTCTAATATTTTTCAGAGCCTGCTTATTTTTAGATTAACAATCTCATTTTAAGATGTCTTGTCAAGTAAAATTAACTCACTGCATGGACAGATAATTTCACTAGTTTTTAAGAAATTTTCACCTTGATTCAAGTTTTTTTACCCTATATTTAAAGGTGACATATCACGCTTTTTTCATCAATATATATTGGTCTAAGAGGTCCCCAAAACATGTCTTTAAAGTTTATGCTCCAAAAAACACTTTGAAATCAGATTTTGGCATGCCTGAAAAGCCCTCTTCTTCGGTCCTCCTCAGACCACGCCCCCTCAGGAAGTGGATGTGCCTCGGCTGTCCAGCACGTTGATCTAATGTTTACATGTTGGCTGAATATACACGGCTGCTCAGAGATCGCGTTACTTCAACCCTCTGAATCTGATCCTGACGGAGAGGCGCCTGTAGCAGGACCTTTCTGAACGATTGGTCACAGATTTAGTGTTTCTTGTTGTTTTATTTATCAGTATGTAGACGTGTGTCTTGGTACACAGCTACGAACATGTAGCTATGTGGCTATCTTAACTAGCGCTAGCACTTATCCATGATAAATAAAAATCATCCACTAGATCTTCAAATCTGCAGACGTGGGGAGTAAAACCGACCTCTGCCAGAAAGGCAGCGGGACCTTTTCTGAAGGATTGGTCACAGATTCTGTGTCTCTTGTTGTTTTATTCGTCAGTATGTTGACGTGAAAAACGGAGGAAGGGTTCAGTATTATTTTATACAGTCTATGGGCTGAACAAGCTCCGAGCTCTGACTCCGTGACAGACCGGATATTGTTGTTACGTAACAAAAACACGGAAGTCTGAAACGGCTCGTTTTAGACACATTTATAGAAAGGTGTAGAAATCAAAACAGGGGCAGAATGGATTTTTTTCATTCTCAGGGGGTTTGTAGACATGCCAGGGAAACATATTTCAGGTAGAGAACCATTAAAATGTCAATTTTGCATGATATGTCACCTTTAAGCTACTCTTTTTTGCAGTGTTGGGGATGGGGCTGAAGCGGCCGTTTACCCTGGATCTTTAACATTTTATTCATAATTTAAATGTGCATTTTGTTTAGCGGAAGGTGTGTGATATCAGTCCCACTGCTTCACACAAGATTGTTTCTACGCATACAAGTCAAGTGCAATATGTCAGAGTCAACAAGAGGGTATTATGGCATCGCATCTCACAATGGGAGTAGATGGAGTACAAACAAATATACAATCAATGGTCACAGTCCATTAATCTGTATAATTTGTATGATTTGATTCTGATGAGGAATTATGGTTCAAACAATAGCTACAGATGAATCTCATCAGAATAGTTGATGATACTTATCTCTGATACTTGATATTTAAATTTCAGGTGGAGCTAAAGGATCATGCTGTTAAGTTTAATGAGTTTCTAAGTACTTAAGTAGCCACATTTGGACATGTCATGGGGTTTGGAATTGGTCTCTGTCATCTCTCCAATTAGAAACGGGCAGAGGCTTACTGTACTGTGAGGCCGATCCACTGTGACAGTCAGAAAACAGCATCAGGAGGATTGGGGGATGAAAGATGGTGGTCAAAGATTGAAGGGGCATGACAGGCCAGTTATTTCCCAGAGTGCAGTGCTGATACTTGTCTGTCTCTCTTAGTGAGTGAAGCCATGAAATAATTACACTTATAGTGATTTGATGCAGTTATTTTAATCACAAGCCCAAGGATTACATGTATGAGGATACTTCATATTAACTCTGAAAATGTGAGGAATAAGAAAAAACATGAAGTGATAAAAATCACAAGAAAGTCTAAAGCTGTGGTTTCACGTAAAGTGGACTTCTAGTCCTAGGAGCTACTTTTCAAGGGTTTAAAAGGTTCCTCTGCTACTCTATATTTTTTTCTGGGTATCCACTGAGGTCTAGATACCTGTAAAGAAATCTAAAATTCAGAAATGTTCAGCCCTGGGAGTCTCATCTCAAAAGTCCCTGTACTTACTGTATGTAAAGTACCAGCTAACCAGCAGGAGTCCCTGTGATGTGTGAAAGAGTCCCCATGTTCATCGTTGCAAGTTTCATTTTAAAAGTCTATACTTTTGGAAAGTACCACCTACCTACCAGGAACCTTTAAAGTCACTGTGAGTTTTTTAGACCCTGGTCCCTGCAATGGTTTACTGTGTGCCTTCTAAAGTCTCTAGTTCCTGGTAACAGTTCCTGAAGTAGAAATGCAGCTTTCCTAACCAAGAGTGACTTACGCAAGTCCTGCTTCAACTCATACCGTCTCTGCTCCAAAAGATGCCTGGGGTGTTGTATTATGCCGTGATGATGAAGTGTGCACAGCAAAGACATTGCAGCTGTTTACACACTCCCCTCTGAGGACCACTCTCACTGCAGCGGCTGGGTTACATAATGCTACGTATGTGCATGTGGGTAGTATGTGAGAAAGAGAGGCAAGCATGTGGGGGAAGGGGGAGAAATCTAAACGCTTCTCAAGCTGTGTGCTTGGCCTGACTGATTGTACAATTAGACATATCCTCCACTTTGATAGCGTTGTTTTGGTTGCGGATTAAAATGCCAGACATGAACTGTGCATAAGGCAAACACAGCTGTTCATCCCAGCGAGAACGAAGGTCCAACAGCTCTTTTAGCACATGAAGAGGAAGTGTGTTATCACCTTGTTTCTGGGGGTGAGAAGTACATTCTCTACATGAATCTGCTCTTTTTATCGATCCAAATACTTCTCTGTTCATCGCCTTTAGATGATGGCAATCAGGATTCAGGTGGAAACATTTAGTTGAGGCTTGACAAAACCACCGCACTTCAAAAGCACTTTTGATGTTTCCTCTCTGTTTTTTCAGGCCACTCATGCATCAGTAGTTTTGTGAAAAACACAGACTCTGAGACAATATTAGAAACGATGCCCGCAGGCGCTTCTTTGAAGCTGAACGCCAGAGCCGCTCGGCCAGTCAGCCCATTGATAGCATGCTACCCTCCCCGCTAGTTTGTATGATGCTGGTCTTCTAGAGGGAATACAAAACAGCTTTTCCCTCCAACCTATGTCAGCACTGATGTTAAATCTTAATATTGCGGTCAGGCCAGTGCAAATCCTGCAGTCATTTGCCCAACAGAGCGTGTAACATTTGGCATAAAAGCAACTCAAGTAGCTCATAATGCATTAATTTCAAGTTAAAGTATCCTTGTGCTTTAGTCTTCTGAAGTATTAAGTAAATATTCATGATGGCACAGGTTCACAGACAAGCTTGTGCTTGCTCTTTTCTCGCTTCCTTTTTTTCCCGTCTGTGCATTCAAATATGCAGGACGCAGATTTATCCCAATAAGCCCCCAGCACTCATTTTGTTTTTGTAAAGAACGTTACCCTGTAAACAAAAACTGTAAAGAGACAATCACAATACAGTTTAGTTCCTTCATATTTGATCAGGTTTTATGTTAAGTCTTCACATCAGATGTCTGAGATTCTGGGTTGAACCTCGCTGGGAATAAACATCACCGCTGGGACGATAATCATAGCTGTTGCTCTTGGAATAGCTGCGCCAGCAGGCAGGAAATCATGCATGCGTTACAGCAGCCATTAGGGATTACCTAGGTGAGCTATTTTACGCCACTTCTCTGACAAACACACAGAGGGAAGTACTTAAAGAAATTGTTCCTCTTTTAATAGATGTTAATGAGGCTTATATTGATATATCAGACAGATAATCTTCTCTGGAGACAATTTCTACAGTCTTATATGAACACGCAGCCATGTTTTTAGAGGATATGAATGTGTAGTTGTCATTTATCACATAATGTGCTGCCTACAGTAATTTTATTTACTTCTGACCTTCAGTGAAGGTGTTGCAAAAAGGCTTTCCAACACAGAGAGAAGAAGGTTTTTACTCAAGCAATGCTCAGCTTTGTCTTTTGAAATTCATATAGCACAAAAGAAAAAGCTAAGTGATTCTTTTCATTAATTTTGAGATATTAAACTAAAATGTGAGTACTTCAACTGTAACTTCCCTTATCTGCTCTCCTCCTGATATCCATATTTCATAAGCACTTCTCACTATTCATCCCCCTCTCGTCTATCCCAGCTCCTTTTTTGTGCCAGTGCAGTTGACTGCACAACAGGGAGCAGCTTATATTCTGGGTTCCTCTTAATTATTAATGGGCTTCTCAACACCTACCCTAATCCATCTACACAACTTGAAATACTGACACAGGAAGAAATCACTCTTTCTGAGGTGTAATTTTCCTTACAAGATTATGGATGACCCAATTTCACTGGTTTTACAGCAGATATAGTGCTCTCCAGAACGACAGTGTGGGCTGGTGGGATATTAAAATCAGAAAATTGGAAAATATATTTATTATTTGTAGGGCTATCTTTCCGGGTTCTCACACTTCAGGTTCAATTAAGGTAATTATGTGGTAAAATTTAAATCAAGCGCTCAAATGAATAGAAACCTAGTATTCCAATCAGGTAAATTCTAAACACTTGTGAGGTTCATGAAGGCAGGACAGATTTAATAACTTGTAATTTTTGCCTCATGTGTTGCCTAAAGGTTATCAACCATTTTTCATTGATGTAATAATTACAACAAGACACTTTACTGCCATGCTAGCAGTTCCTTATCTGCTCTGTTTTTTCCTGTCATGTTAACTTGTGTTTTAAGTTTTTACCCATGTTTGTTTTTATCATTACTGTTATCCCTGACCCTTTACCCCCAAAAGGCTGGGCCTTTTGCCAGGTCATCACTGGAAATAAGAATTTGTTTGTAATGGCTTACCTGGTTAAATAAAAGTTAAATAAAAAAAGATTTAAAAAAATCTGTCTCCATCACACAGTGGTCTTATAATGCTTACATTAGCATGCACACAGGCTTAAAAAGAGAATGCTAGTGTGCTGATCAAGCAGCAACCTCCAGCCACGAGAATTGAAGCCAATGTGGAAGTGTTAAAAACTGGAGTGTCCGCTTGAGGCTGGCTCCAGGAGTACTGGAAACCACATACACACCAATCCAAAAAAGGCAATCTAAGAAATAAACATGTTTACAGCCTGGTACAAAAAAATGGTATAGTCTGAATAACTCATTTCTCGATCGACACTGTACAGGGGGTGATTTTTTTTCATACAGCAGCAGTTTCGAAGATATTAAGATTACAAGTTTTCCCCTATGAGTGGAACTGTAGCTGATGGCGAGGAGGCTCAAAGCCCGCCTCTTTACTTCACACTAGCTCGACAGCAGTTAGGTTGGGTTCAGCTTTTCCAATATTGTTCCTGCCAACGATTGGCTTCAAAAAAGGGCTTCAGAAACAGATGGGTGACGTCATGGATAGTACGTCCATTAATTATACAGTCTATGGTGCTGATGTAAAATTTCGTCCATTTTTACCATGTAGGTTTAACATGTTAGCAGATTAACCTTAGCACTAAACAGAATTGCTGATTGCAAAATCACAGTTTTCGGAGGCAAACTTAATTTGGACAAGTGAAAATTTGGACCTGATGATGGCACTAACTAGAAAAAACAATCTTTGAGATATTTCAATTTCAATCATAACTATTGACAAAGTAACCAAGTGGAATTACTGAAGACAGCACGGCTAAAAACTGCTTCTTAAAGCTGTTCAGTGTAGCTTCAAGAAGCTTTGAAATTGCAAACTGTAGATCTAAGTTAGTGTCTGTCAAAGTGTTGATGGAAATAATAAAAATGAGTGTGTTGGAAAATGCAAGCACCTGCTGTTATACTGACTAAAACCATAATGTCCACAAAGTAGGCTACTCAACTGCCACTCACAGTGTTAACCAGAGGCTTTAGTAGTTCACCAGTGCTTGTTCTGAGACACTGGAGGACATACCGTGTCCTGATGGGGGTCTCCAACATCGCGCCTGACAGAGGTAAGGTCAGAGCCTATTGATTTTTAACACTGCTCAATGAGACAGCAGGCTGCTTGGTGCAAAAGATACCGCTATAGAGCCAGTGCAAAGAAACACGGCCTCAGCTCAGTTACACCAGCTGCTACAACCATTTCATGTAGGTGCTTTATAATGAAAAAGCAATACAGGGGATCTCGATATGATTGGCTTTCCACCTGGATGCTTTCATCCATTTTATCTCTCAGATCAGCAATCACCTTGAAGAAGAAAAGGCAGCAGGAATAAGAGCGGCTTCCGTCGCAGCACTACAGTAGAGCAGCCAGGGCTACAGCCTTTGTGTGCTCCACAGTAAAGGTGGGAGGGAAAGTGGGCCAAAGGGTCTTTAATGTGCAGGGTGGAATTATATATCCTTTTAATCATGCTCCTCCACCCAGCAGCAGTTAGGGATGAGAGTGACGGAGAGCCAACACAAAGCTAATTCCGCCCCTGTCACATCCTATCGTCTCTTACCTGGTAAACGAGCGGCAGTAATGACGCTCGCCTGATGGCCCATGCTCATGCACATTTGCAGGGGTAATGTTTGATAGAAATCAATCCATGGTAATACGGTGGATGGTAGTGCTGAGGTGATTTTCTGGAGATGGGTTCTGTCCAGTGCAGAGGTGCAGGCACTGAGGGGGGACATCTGTTTAGACTTACAAATCAGCTTCAAGCCAAGCAACGTTTTCAAGCTTTTTTCACTCAGGAATCTTTTCTGGGGCTTTTTTCCTTTTAGTTGATAGCACAGCTTGAGAGAGGGACAGGAAATGTGAGGGGAGAGAGGGACAATGTGCACCAAATCATGTTTCAGGGAATGAGAGTCAATCCACGATCAGTGCAACAAGGACTGTAGCCTTTTTACACACATGGGGCACCTGCTCTACAAACTGAGCTAAACCTTACTGAGGACTCTAAACTGTGCATTACAAAGACTTTGTCAAAATGCCAAATAATGGGACGCTGGTGGCCTAGCGGTCTAAGCGTCCCATGTATGGAGACTATAGTCCTCGTCACAGAGTTCGACAGTTCGACTCCTGGCCGGTCGGCCATTTGCTGCATGTCTTCCCCCACTCTCTACTCTCTGTGTTTCCTGTCTCTCTTCAGCTGTCCTGTCACTAAAGGTGAAAAAGCCTCATGTGGACAATGCTGCCCGATTTAGACTGTTTCTGACTGGGATGCGAGCAGCAAACAAAACTAATAACATACTTCTTATGAACGACATCTTGTATTTCTATTTATTTATTTATTTATTTATTTCCTTACTTATTTATTTATGTCTGTACCAGGTATTACTTGATTGTATTGTATTTTATTTTACATTCTGTTTTCCTAACTTGAGCTGGGGTTTGAGGGAGTGGGGTGGTGGGAGGGCGGTTGTTTGTGTGTGTGTGTGTGTGTGTTTAAAAACAGAAAAAGACTGTTAACTATTACACTGTATTGGTTGTACTGGAATAATTCTGCAAAAACAAAATAAAAAATAAATAAAAATAAAAATAAAGGCCAAAAAAATATAACTTAAAAAAAAAAAAGCCAAGTATTGTTTGGCAACTTCAATTTATTTCTGGTAAAAAGATATAACAGACAATATTATTATTTTACGTAAAGCAAAACATTGTCGTTTAATTTGGCTTCTCAGTTACTAGAATTGCTTCCTGAGCCTTAAAACTGAACTGGAGCGTCAAAACATTTTAAAGCTAATTTTTTTAGTTGAGGAACAAAGTAAGTATTATTAAATCTAAGACATTCAGTAACTTGACTGAACAAATTGTCAATTTTAGAACCATGATAGACAATATAACACATATTTCAATCACCAGAAAGACATAAGAGTATTAAATTACCAGAATATATATATTTGGGAAAGTCAGGAGATCTACTTTATGGTGATGTACACTGTAAACCCAAACAGTACTTCTAACTCATAGCCATTAAAGGTACAGCACTCAAAACCAGCTTTTTAGTTGAACCAACAATTTATTATTGAGTTATCCGAACGATTTATGTTGTTTTAATTATATGTGGATCAATTTAATTGAGTTAATATCCATGTTCAAATAACAAAGTCTTCACACACTTGAAAAACCACAATGGCTGTGCTTAAAAATATAAAAGAAATATAACTAATACATTTGAATTGGGGAAACTTGGAAACAAAAAAAAGAAAGAAAACAATTGAATATTATAAAATACGATTTCATTTATACTCAAAAACTGTATTACCGCTACTTAAAAACTCTTATGTAATCTGTGTAATCAGTTACGACAAACATTTTGAGTCATTTCTATTAAACAATATGTTTATTGAGTTTTTTAAACATTTCCAGAGACACACAATTACAATTAAAGAAATTCAAAGAAAAAGAATAGTAAAAGTTATATATACATACACATATATACACATATATAAAATAAAAACAAACAAGTAAACAAAAAAACAAACAAACAAAAAAAAAACCTTAATTACAAAATGTTACAATATTATTATTGTCTATATTAACTAAAGATAACCAAAGGGAGTACATTGCCATAGATGATTTGTTTATCACAAATATTCTGTCAGAAAACAGTTTCTGCAGAAACGACCAATATTACAGACATTCCCAACTCTTTCCCAGCCTAGTTCAATATGTGTGACAAATCCTTATATTTTGAGTCATTTCTACTTGTTCGGGTTTACAGTGTACTGTATGGGGATTTTCACAGGCTTGGCAGCAGAGGTTAAAGAAAAGGATTTACATATGTTAACACATAAAATATGAACAAGACTAGTGGTTATATTAAATTGATATATAAATTATATAGCTAAATATTTGTTCTCCTGTGCTGGGTGAGCAGCTTGTTATTTCCAATAAGAAAGATCTAGACCTTTGTAGAGATGCTAACACTTACAATACCCAAAAAAATGTTCCACTGTTGAGATAATAATTGAACACTTATAAGATCTGTTACATTTTAATTACCTGAGTAAGCATTAAAGGACTGCTGAGTAAATCTGGAGCCCTAAACTTAAACACGGTACTTCAATTATTCCGCAATGATCTGATATAAGGATGATGAGTAATTTAACTTTTCATTCATTTCATATAGCTCTGGCACTGCACTGTATGTGTGGATGTGTTGAGAGTCACTAACAACACTATGAATTATGCATTTCTCCAGCGACAGAACATATTATGGGATCTGAGAGGCAATATGAGCAAATCTCTCTTTTTATTCATGCCAGTCCTGTTTAATGAATCACTGGGAGATTGCTCTCACTGTTGCCATTAATCAGAGCTTCTCTGCTGCTGATTGAAGAGGGTAATATGAACAGGAATACCAATGAGTGGAGGAATGTGCACAGGCTGAAAAATGGCAGAGTAACTCAGTCGTTCAGACAGCCAAGAGCTGTGTGCGGTCCAAGCACGAGCCTGTCCTGTCCTCACTCGCAGTAAAGTCCATTATAATTTGACCGTGTTCTCCGATGATATAGAGAGACTACATCAAATTGCTGTGCAACCACGAGAGACTGAAACAATTTGGTTTTAGACTGCTATTGGAAAAGCATGTAACACAGTCATATTGTTATTTTGGATGCTGCATCATGCAATGTAAAGCCTAAACACAAATTTGTTTCATTGATCGGAAAAAATGAACCATGCTTTGCTCGAGGGAGCGTTTTGTTCCCAAATTGAATCTATAAATTTATCCATATACAGTTAATATCTCTGGAATAAGGACGAGTTAGAAACTGATTTGAGTTTGAGGGATGTAATTGAACTTAGATTTTCATATTGTGTCTCTTTTCTTCTCTGGTGGATTCGAATAAATGTCATTTGAAGCTTTTACAAGCAGATATAATTGACATGTGAAGACTGGGATCGAGATATCATGTACACTTTTTATCCTCTACCAGGGAGTCAGATCAGACACCAAACACAATACTGTAAACAGGTTGAACATGGAGCTACATAGCCAGTGTCACAAGTCTATTAGCATAGCTTTGCATGAAGACTTAAAACCGGCAGACAGTCCAGACTGAGAGTCTCCACAGTTAATGTGACAAATTCAAATTATTCTTTAATGTGTTCATCAGCTTAAACTTAAAACTAACCTTTGCAGAAGGAATCACTTGGAAATATATCTGCATCATGATAACATCTAACTACAATGACAGAAACTATGTTTCAGAAACATTTATTGGAAGTGTATTTTCATTTTATAGTTTGACCCATGTTCCATCTGTTAACATGGAGGAGACAGGGTTTATGACCTATACGGCAGCCGGTCAGTTGGAGGAGCTCTATATCGTTTGGCTTCACAGTCAGTGAACTTTTATGTTATCCATTTTTAATGTACACATAGTTGAGAGTCTCCACTGTGTCTGTCTGTCATCTGTTTTCACCTTGGGCGGGGTTCAAGCCTCCCCCTACATCGACAACCATGGCGAAGAAGTCATCACAGTCATCAACAAAAATTCATCAACAAAAATTCATCAACAAAAATTGGAAATATGACACTAAGCTCTAAGTTCCAATCATAAAAACATTGGAACAACTCCTGTGAGTCCAAAGAGCAACTTTCTGTAAGTTTTGTCAGTACTTAACTGACCGAACCAGCAAGAATACAATGACCACTTATAATCAAACACTCATATCAAACACAGAGAGGAGCAGCATGCTAGCAAGAGCTCATCACTTCAGCAATCTCTCCCTCCTGCAAACACATCAGTAGAGGAAAGACGTGAGTTCGTTGAAGACTTTATGGCTGTATGTGATACAATTTAACCCTCCTTTCATGTTGCAGGTCAAATTGACCCTTTTTAAGGTTTAAAAACAAAAAATGTTAAAAGCATTTTTTCGGTATGAAACTTGATCTGCTTGGCTTAATAGGTGAAATGAACATGTAAAATTTAAATGATTGATTTCACATATTTGCAACCCCCCTTGCATTTATAGATATAGACACTGTTTGTGGGTCAATTTGACCCGGCAGTCAAGGTGGGACTAAAAGGGGTCAGAAGTGTGAAATATTAATTGTTTCTTTGCAGCTGTGTGACATATGTCACCCCAATCCTACACACACGCACACACACATCCTTTTATTTTACTGAATTTCCCCCGGGATAAATAAAGTATTTTTGATTCTGATTCTGATTCTGATTTTAACATGAGTTTTTGCTAAAAAAGAGTGAGATATCCTCATTAAACCATGATCTGTGAGGATAAAGAACACTATTGCACTGAATATTTATTAATGGAGTTAAAAATTAGATTAAATAAATGTTTATTAGGATTTTTTGGGGTTCTGACACCTTTTGATCACTAAATATGCCCCGGGACAAATTGACCCAGGAACACAATTGCTGTTCCTGAGAAACCAACATAACAGGAGGGTTAATGTGGAAATCCCCCACCACATGATTAGACACTCTTCAGGTGACAAAATGTGGTCACATTGTAAATCTCAGAAATCTAAAATGGAAAAAAAAATAAATTTGGGAAAAAAAAGGGGGCCGCTGTCACAAAGAGAATAGCCTTGGTACATGGAGAACACTTCAAATAGTATGGGAGGTTGAGCCTTCAGCTATCAGGCCCATCTCCTTTGGAATCATCTACCAGTCAGGGTCCGGGAGGCAGACACCCTCTCTACTTTTAAGAGTAGGCTTCAAACTTTCCTTTTTGATAAAGCGTATAGTTAGAGCTGGATCAGGCTTGGACCAGATCTCGGTTATGCTGCTATAGGCTTGGTCTGCTATAGGTTTAGACAGCTATAGGCTTAGTCTGCTATAGGCTTAGTCTGCTATAGGTTTAGACAGCTATAGGCTTAGTCTGCTATAGGTTTAGACAGCTATAGGCTTAGTCTGCTATAGGTTTAGACAGCTCTAGGCTTAGACCGTCAAAATTAAAGTTATGGCCCCTACCTGTTTCCTCTTGTTATTCTACCCTTAATTAGCTTAGCTGCAAATATATAGCAGGCAGACATGAGAATGGTGAAGACTTCTTCATCTGCCTCTTGACAAGAAAGTAAATGGTTTAATGGTTGGTACTTATGATAATGTTAATATTAAATTCATGTCAAGAACAGCACAGGGCAGCAAAGGCTTGCCACAAGCAGCTGCTGTGATTATATATAGGCCTATTTGCATGATATTACAACATGAGAGCAGTAATGTTTGTTATTACATAGCATTATAATATTATTCAGTTTAATTACCAAAGTGATGGTGCATGATGAATTGCATGGTAAATGATGAAGAGGGCATGACTATATCTTTGCACAAACCTGATAAGCCTAAATTAAGTATCCTTTCTCTAAAACCCAAGGACATACACATGCACACATGATTTCACAGTGAATGTACACACACATAGACACACACTAACACACACACATCCCAGTCTGTAGAGTACAGCATGGTCATCACACGGAGCATTCCATCATACTGTCACTCACATCTGCTGCCCTTTCTCATTACCGCACCCTCCCGATTCTCCCTCTCTCCTTTACCTCCCCTTCAGCAGAGCCCTTTTTTCTCTCCTCCTGTACAACCAGCCACATTATTCCCCGGCTCCCTTTTCTTCCTGCTCTACAGTCTATCCTCTGCCAACAAAAATGAACGAAATTCCTGTGGACGTAGGTGGCAGGTGGGCTGACACGCTTTCACACCAGTCCGATGTCCTCTGAGCTTCAGACAGCGTGTTCGCAGTCTGAAAAAAGACCACAGAGTGGTTTCAATACACCTCACATGATTGAAACTGAGAAGTGATTTTCCACATGTGTGTGCACAGCAGTCAGAGTGCCAGAATTAGACAGCAGGTACCATTTTTGTTCTACCTCTTCCTGAACCTGCGACAATGGATTGATGGAAAATACAACTGATGCATTTCAAAGACTTTACAGTATATCCATGGGAGCTCTGTCTGTTTTGGCTGATGTAGTTTGCTGCAGTCCCTGCTGCTTTTTTGTTGCTTTTTTTCCTCCTCGGCTGCTTCCAGAGAGGGATAAATGACAAAACCACGTCAGGCTCGTGATGCAAAAAGGATAATTAGGATTCAGGAAACACAGTTTGTCCTCAAAAGCAAATCACTTCCCTGGTGCTCAGGGGCTACTGAGGCACAGATCATTTTATATATCAGCACCTAGCAACTGGCAGATGGAGTGAACTTAGCGCAGGCTGCCAAAGCTGATAGGACACTGCAGGATGATTCCCCTGCTGAGGCCAACAAGAGACACATACCTCATTAAGATGCATAGCATCCTCGAATGCCCGGCCACACTTTACAGCACTAAGTTGCCCCTCGCAGAAATGATCACAGTGTCATCGTAAACATACAGTTTGAAGTGGATGGCTGCAAAAATGAAACAGGCCAGATTTGTAATAATGCAGCTAAACCTGAAAGAACAAGCAACATGAAAGACAAAATAACTATATCTCTCTGTGGTGTCCAGTTGGCCTGTCACTCACAAATGAACTGGTGTACACACTATTATGACTGGAAAACAGCTAGAGCATTGTCTTTGACATCTTTTGCAGCTATTGATGTCTTCTGGCATAAACACACACAGTGAGTCATCAGAAATTCAGTCTGTTTTCTTCTCTGCAAATCTCTGCATGGAGAGAGACAAAGCCATTAAAACTGCACCTGTTGTGAGGGTGCAAACATGTGTTCCTCAAAAACCATCTAGCACTGCAGAAACACCTTTCTTGTGCTAGCAGGCAGAGTAATATCCACATCATGACGAGAATCCTTCCTGACTTAGAGAAAATCCATGGTTAGTATAGAACTGCTTGTGGTTTTATGGGGGTCCCTGTGGGTCCTCAGCACTATATCCTGATGCTGACATTGCAGCTACTGTATAGTTTTCCATCAAACACAAAAGTGCTTTATATTTGCTCTGAAGCTCATGACTGTCTGACTAATATTGATGTAAAATGGCTTTACACAGTTTAGCTCCCTCATCTTGGTATGAGTCACAGAGTCATCTGGATCATTTTAATTGCATGGGAGATTATAAAGACAGAATTATGGATTATTATTGAATGCACATGCTTTGTTGGTGAAGGCTATTACTTCATTGTGTGATGTCATTTCTGATTATTTTATGTGAAAATAATTGTGCTGCTTTCTTGGCTCTGTACAATACATGTTGTGTCTTAAAGCTCCTGTGAGCAACTTTTGGTTTGTGTTTAGTTTGGCGCCCCCATGTGGAGAAGGCAGTACAACTTATCAATTAGCTTTTTGTTCTCCAACCTTTTTTTACTACATAGATGGGTTTCATGCAAGCGGCAACCTCCGGTCTCAAACTATGAAGCCCATGCAGAAGTGTTATAAACTGCAATGCATCAAGGATCCACTTGAGGCTGGCTGCAGAAACACCGGAAACCACATACACACCAATTCAAAAAAGACGATCTTTGCAGCATTAATAAACATGTTTACATCCTGGTTCAAAAACAGCTTGGCTCTATGTAGCTTATCTCTCTATCGGCACACACTGTACGGGGGGTGGATTTTTTTCTAACGCGATGGTTCAGAAGATATTAGGATAACAAGTTTTTACCCAAATAAGGACATGATTGACTTGACTCCCGGACCGGAACACATAGCTATTGGCTAGGAGGCTCAAACTCCGCCCCCTTTACGTCACACTCTGCCTGGTTGAGTTCCGCATTTCCAATATGGCTGCCGCCGTCGATTTGCTTCGAAACAGCACTCAGGAACAGACGGGTGATGTCACGGATATTACGTCCATATTTTATACAGTCTATGGTTTCATGTGACATAAAAACACAAAGTGCTGAATAAATACAACCCACCATAACAGAGGTTCAGTGGGAGCTCTAAGCTTGTTTTGTCTACTCTGTTATTTCATTTTGGTAGCTGTCAATGCAGAAAACCCCGCTTCACAGAGTTTGGTTGTTGGAAATGGAAGCAGGGTTTTTAGTGCTTTTGTGGTGGCCTCAGGATAATTCACCTTGATTTTAATCCAGAACTTTAGCAGAGTTCAAGTTGTTTCAAATGTACTTTTAAGTGTGCGATAAAGTTGTACTTCAGGTGGACTCCTGGTATTTCTTATTAAATGCAGCTTTCTTTATCATGGAAGTATTAGGCACCTCTGCTGTCTCATCATTGGGTGATAATAACGTTTCAGGAACAACCTATCTTGTCGCAGTTTAGTATTTGTGTCTCACAAAGAGACACAAAGAGTTTCATAACCAGATGAAAACTTCTCACTGGAGCTTTAATGGAAATAAAAATGGCATTTTATGTATTGTGTTGTATCATGCAGACCTACTACATTCCTAACCCTTGAATTCATAGTGAGTCACATTACCAACCTTTCTATTTGTTCTTTTCTAATTATTTCCCCTCATGCTTTCCAAATAAGATCCTGTTTGTTGCATCTGCCTGCTAACCATCCTACTGGTGTCATCTTCCTTTCCTGTTTTCACAAAAACACAGGAGGGAAACTGATTTCTCTCAAAACAAAAGAGGGGGCCAGATGATAAGAAACAAGAGCAAGAGGAATGAATGAGGGGACACAGAAAAAAGACGCTGCAGGGATGGAGAGGAAGAGAGACAAAGACAGAGAGGCAGAGACTCCTGGGACGGACCGACAGGGCTGCAGAGAGAGGAGCTTAATTTCCCAACACCATCTGTTCCCAGTCCCTGGGTTGAAAGCTCCACTTATGTCAAACCTCCCACAACCACACACCAGCAGAGCACCGTCGAGCCGTAAGAGACCCCACTGCCTTTTCTTTTTCTGTCACTGGCACCTTTTTTTCTCCTCAACACCTAAGCAACAGTCACCCACCCACTCTCACGCTCTGCAGTGGCACTAACACTCACTTTAGCTGAGATAAATGAAGCTGCCAGCTCTTTTCTGGGTCATTGTGGGTTTCAGATTCTGTTGAGGGAAAAATAAAGTCCAATTATTTGGGCTCCAACATGTTCCGTGTTCCTGTACTCTGCATAAAAATGGATTTTCCTGTAATAGATTCACCTTTGCAACGCTTCTCTGTCCACTGAATCAATGGGGGGGTTTGATACAGCAACTCCTATCTTCTGTTGTGTCTGTCAGAGTCCAAATTATCTTGATAAACTGTCAGTGTTTAATCTTGGCATCGATTGAAGAGAAGCCCACAAGGGATGCTGGGTATAAATATAGTCCTTTCTACGAGGAAAGAAGAGCCCACAACTCAAAATGTGTCAATGGAAGTGCCTCCAAGCTACTGTTTTCCCCATTTTTCCTGGTAGTGTACACACTAAGGAGAAATGTCTGGCCTACATTCTACACTTTCTAAGGGCATGATAATATGTCAAATTGTAGGGTTGAGACAATTATATATAACCTCTATAATTGACAGCTTTAGTGCGGCCTTTAACCTGTAAGTTTAATGGTTCTGGCACTGAGGAGAACGCTCCTGGGTGATGTTTACATGCTAGAAGGGAAGGCTGAAAGATGTCATTTTGTACATTTGGGTCTGATGCATGCTTTTATTTTGTAATTAAGTGACAAAATAGCTTTCTACTACACCTTCAAGAATAAAATCAATTTATTTCTGACTCCAAATCAAAAGGATTTAAAAAGGAATTCAATGGGAAGACCTGGTTGTAGCTCCCTGTCATGAGGAAATGTTAATATCCATTTAAGAATGGGAAAAATGGGGGGAAGTCATAGGGTGGGGGAGGTGGAGGGGTTGCCCTGAGGACAGCCCATTCCCTGGCATTTTAATCACTTCATTTACACACCCTCTCAGGGTATTTCTATGCAAATTACCGGAAAAGGTCACGCTGCACAGAGTGTGTCTATTCTGCTCCGAATGGTGTTTATAAACAGGAAAAGGCAAAAGTGCACAAGACTGACATATCTGTGCAGTACAGTTAAGCTATCAGGGAGTTTGCCACCAGGATGAGTTAGAGGTCAATATTTCATCCAACAGGTAAATACTTCGGGTAAGGCGTCAGTGTGTGGGACCAGTTTTTGTTTCTTTAATGAAGGGAGACCTCATGTGGACATTTCGGTTACTACAGCTACATCCTCAAACAGGATCAGTTTCCCTCAATTGACACGCTATTAGCAGACATATAAACTAAACATCCTAACACATAATGCCATCTACCAAAAGACACACCCATTCCCCCAAACTGTAAACCTTATTGATCTGTTTACACACGATTCAAATTAGTTTAACTTTTAGTGTAAAACTGTGCAAACAAATCTCCTTCATTATCAATGCCTGGACCTTGTGTTCATTTAGAAAGAACAAGCATTAAACATGTTAACTCAGTCAGCAAAGTCTGAACCTAATTAGCACACTATTACCTGAGGAGGAGGAGGAGGAGGAAAAGATATTTTTATATGAATGCTATGGTAAATTATTTTCTATTACAATATATTTTTGTTTTTAGACAGGTTTTTTCCTCATTCCATTACTGTGAATTCAGCAACTTGTTCATTCCTTAACATTTTATTGATTGCAAGTTTTACTGAATACTTTAATAAAAAATGAAGTTCACATTTGTGTCTGTTTATCTATAAGGAGGTTTGGTGGGGTTGAACAAGAAGCAACATTATTCAGTTAAGGTTTTTGTGGCTGATATGAGTTGATCTCTGGAGTATCTAGGACTTCGTTTTAGTGTTTTTCTGGATTACTGTGTGATGTGTGAAGGCAACGTTTGGTTTTTCACCAAGAGTAAATGGTTTTGAGTTGACAGTTGTGTTTTGACCTGGAAGTTTGGCGTTTGGGGAGTTCAGTGTGCAGTTTTGGATTTGTGTCAAGAGTTTTGAGAAATGGAGCTTAGTTTCTAGAAATGTGCTCAGCAGTAAAGAAAAACTAAAACAACAATGTTCTCAGTACATGAAAAATGGTATGGACCTGTTTTGAAACATAAACAAAATCAACTTTATGGCTGCTTTGGAGTACTGTGGTTGCAAGACCACTGACTACTTGAGTTTAAGTTTGTTCAATTTGGTCGCCCAATATGATTAATACAAACCTGTGTACTAAGTATGCAAGTGTTAGAAATCCTATCAGATGCTTTAGAAATAAAATGAACTGCCATATGTCCATAATAGCTGCTTTGAGTTGCAGGTATTTAACTACCAACAAAAGCAACATGTCATTTTATGCAGAAACACTTCGCTACTTATAAACACAAATGACTCATAAGCCCTAATAATAGATTCAATAAATAAGCTTGACTGATACTTCAACCGTCATCTATAATAAAGTGAACACAATCATAATTCAGCCTCGCTGTGTTACTAAACAAGGCAGGTCAGAATTACTATATTAAAATGAATCATACTAGCTAAGGCGTTGGGGTTTGCGCAACTTACATCTTGCTGACTAACCTGTTCATTCTGTTATCACCTCTACTGGAGGCTTGATAGCAGAACCCCTACTGTCTCCAGAAGTTTTATACTGAGCATTGAGGAACACAGAATGTTCCTATCTCAAAATAAAAAAATAAAAAAAAAAGAACTATCAAAAGGTTATTCAAATACTTTCTGATTTTTCTCCTGCATCACGGGTTGAGAAAGATGGAAGTTGAACTGAAGATTGAATCAAAGGTGCAAAGACTTTCTGTTTTTTCCAAATTTTTTATTTGATGACAATATACAAGAACATCTTGAGCACGGAGACCCTCCCAGGCTGTCCAGACTCACTGTGGGGAGAGAATAGAAAAATCAATACAGCTGCAAATTTTAAATCTGACAACAAGGTTAATTTAGGTTTTGGACTGTAGACTGAGACAACTTAAGTTTAGAAAAAAATATTGTCTAGACAACAACAACCCAAACATCTTCAACTTGAAGTTTTGTTATTTACAGTGACGACACAATTTAACAAACTTCCATGAGTAACTCACACATCAGCAGGCTTTTAGTTCAGCTGCCTCACACTCAACACACTTAACAAAATTAAGATCCACACCACATGCTTCACCCCATTTCTGCTTCTATAAACTACAGATCTGAAGCATTTCAAAGCACTTATATGTTTACATGTAAGCCAGAGTGGGTAAAACCTAAAGGATCTGTCTACTTTAGCAGAACTAGTTCAAAAGACTGAGGTAGAGGGGAAACCTGTAAACATGGAGTTTTAACACAACATGGGAAAGAGAGGGAAGAGGGTTACTGCAGGGGAAGAGTTGGGCGTGACATGCATGGCACAGCTCAGGTCTATTAGCATAGGATGTGCACACACAATGGCACACCATGCTTTTTTTTCTACTGCTATACCTGAACACTGACACCTCATTTCTGCAAAAGAAATCCATGGGAAGCAAAATCAAGAACAAAAGATGAAACAAAAGAATTAATATGGAGAAAAATGAAGCATGAAACAGAGAGAGCTCTGAATGAATTAGCAGAATGAACCCCAAATTAATTCTGACAGAAAGTATCAACTTTAAAGTTCAGAGTGGTTGTTTCTAGCAACACCAAATTAGACATTATGGTATCAATCATTAGATCTATTCAAGGGGACCTAAGGGAAATGTACCTACGGGGTGAATGAGTAGTCATGATTTTATTTGGATTAAACTAAACCAAGACAGTTCACTGATTAGTTCTGACTTTATCAGGACTTTTGTAAGCTGCAGGGTCTCATCACACTGTCATTAGGTTTTCTAAAAAAGGGTCTGCAACACTTTCAGGTCAAGCAGGTAAATTAGTAGTATTTAGAAAAGGGATCACCAGGTGGGAATTAACCAGGGGGGGTCAAATCTTCTCACTTCAAATGCATCATGGATGCATTGTGTTCATCCAGAGGGGGAAGCATTAACACTGCGGCTCTCACATGGGTAGGTGAGGGTTTAAAGGAAGGAGTTAGATAGTATCTAACACTCCTGGATTATCTGCACACTGCAATTAGTCTACTTATGAACAACATTTACCTTCTACAGTTCCCGAAGAACATTAGATACAATTGGAAAGATGACAGGAGGAAATTAAAACAGTAAAAGAGTTGTGAAAAACAGAGATCAGCAGGGAGAGAAAGAATATTTGCAATGGAAATCAAGAAAGGATAAAGAACACA
This sequence comes from Notolabrus celidotus, assembly GCF_009762535.1. Lineage (NCBI taxonomy): Eukaryota > Metazoa > Chordata > Actinopteri > Labriformes > Labridae > Notolabrus > Notolabrus celidotus. Next base: position 12,935,535 of record NC_048275.1, on the reverse strand, counting down.
GAGTTACATGATGTCTTTACTTATACCCGCTTTGATAAGGACAATAATAATTTCAAATCATACTAACACACAGGAAACTTCAGTTTGTGATCAGATCCAGGAGTAGACAGGAATGTGTTTGGTTACATGAGTGCAGGAAGTGATCACAGTACCTTTTTGCCAGCAGCGCCCACACTGGCTTTCTTGATGCCTCGTACTTTCTTCATTCTGTTCTTGCGTTCCTTGCGTTGTTTCCTGGAAGTCTTCTTCTTCTCATAGAGACCGTGCTGATGATGAAAAAAGAAACAAGCGTTAACACTTACAACATAGATCTCAAAAACAGAGCTGCACTTACAATCATGTGTATGTTAATGTTTTACCCTTGAGGGCACTAATTCCAACCCTCACATTGTATTGTAAACCTTTTGACACATCTTTAACTATGTATTGATCTGTACTACTGCCTTATACAGACAAGTGACAGTCAGAGCGCATGGGAAACTTGTAACAGAGAAACTACAAACGCATACTTTGAGAATCTGAGCCATCTACATTGAGTCATTGCGACATAGACTTTGACAATGATGAACAAAAAATAATTTTTGGAGCATCTACACCAAAAAGAGTGTGGAGCATCTGACTGAAAAACAAAAGGCTTGATGAAACAACAATCAGAGCTGTGTTGTAAGTACTAGACAATAAACTTGACTAAGTTTGTTAAGGGTTTCTCACTTTGAGGTGATGCTCTGCTCCACACTTCTTATCATATACATGCTAAATGGATAAATTACAGTTACTGATAACTTTAAGAGAAGGAGGTCATCTACGTCAACTCCTTTCAGGTCTAAGGTTTTTCTATAATACAGAAGCAGCAAGACATGCTGGTTGCTTTCTGTTGCAGCATTTGTATAAAAGCGATGCAAACAGGTTGCCAACACATGAAATAATCCCTCTGATTGTGTAGACCAGTGGTTCCCAAAGTGTGGGTCTGGACCTCCTGGGGGTTCACGAGACACTAATTTGGGGTCGCAGGATGTCTTACAGAATTGTTTTTCTTTTTTAAATGATCTAAAATTCTAAAAAAACATTGAAAAAAGTTACATTTCAGTAAAATCTTGCAGAATTTTAAAATGTTTCATTCATTTTCTGTCTTTCTTTATTGCCTGATGACTCATTAGGTTAAGGTAACTCAATTAACTAATAGAAGCATCAATAGCAGCAAGTTAATTCACAGCACCACAGGAGATACAGTCAGGTGTGCATGTAGGTGATTCATTTTCTGCAAACCAGCTAAATGAAGTATGAAACAACATTTAATCACTTTGAGGGGGGTCGCAAGTCTTTGGTACCTATATTTTGGGGGTTGCGAACTGAAAAGTTTGAGAACCCCTGGTACAGACACCAGGCAAATGGCGCATTACTTACCCTGGCCAGTCTGTGCTTAGGCTCGTTCTTCTTTGCGTAGTCTAGGGAGTCGTACACCATGGCAAAGCCTGTTGTCTTGCCGCCACCAAACTGAGTCCTGAAGCCGAACACGAACACGACATCAGGTGTGGTCTTGTACATCTTGGCAAGCTTTTCCCTGATTTCAGTCTTAGGGACTGTGGCTTTGCCGGGATGCAGGACATCGACGACCTACAAGAGAGAGAAATACATTTGAGACACATGTTTGCTGGAAGAGAACAGCATTAACACGAGCAGTAAATATGACAGAGGGGTTCAAGAGCTTACCATTTGCTTCCTCTGAAGCAGCCTGTTCGTCATGAACTTGCGGGTCCTGACTGTTACTGTGTCATTCTGAGAGGGAGACAGAGTTGGACATGATGCTTAATACCTGACATTATTTACCACAGCTTTTCATTATTAGTCTCATCACTGAAAACACAGGCTCTCCTGATCTAATGATACTATAATGCTGCAGGTAGAATCTGTCAACTTTATCAGTCAACTTCTCTGCCACCTGGTTTTTTGATTTATTCCTACAGCTGAATCCTTCTAAACTCACATGGCCTAAATACAGCCTCGTTTCTAATCTACAGTGTTAAGTAGGGCTGTTGCTGTTTAACATGCTTGTTCCCCAAACATGACGGCCCTGCCATGGTTATCACTTATGCTATCGTTAGCCACAAGGAGCTAGGAGTTGGACTTATTTATGGCTTCAAATAAGTGCCATTTTTCATGTGGCTTCATTCATATAAAAGGGGAGATATATCCATTTGAAAAACCCCGAGAAAAAAAGACTGGAAGCTGTAGAAAAAACTATTTCAGTTGAATAGTGTGTGTAGCGTTTACATGGACATCAGTGAGGGAACTTAGCATCAGGATGGTGCTTTATATTTCCTGTCAGATGTTTAAGTTCCACATCAATATCAACATTTTATTAAGAAGAACACATACGCGATCACTTAATGGTCGTGAAATGTGTATCGATTAAAGGATGGCTTCGATAACGATAGGATTATACTAGAAATTTTGTCTCAACACTCACCATTTTGACGCCGGCCTTGCTCAGGGACGTAGAAAAGGAGGAAGGACCGGTTGGTGCCCGGATTAATGCCTGCAGAAAATTCAGTGGGCGCGTCCCTGTCTTGCCTGATCACAAACATTTACAAAATTCGAAAGCTTGTCAAAATTATTTTCAATTGATGTATATAAGATGTCGACAACATGACTCGGTATTAACTCATGCACACGACTCAGAATAAGAGTTATTATGTAAACCCTTAAATTATTATGACACAAAATGTGTTATTTTGCGTGCATGCTAACAAATAATTTAAACCATGGACGTAAATGTCAATGATTAAAATTGTCTTCCTTTCAAAAATGTCTAAAACAGACTTTTACGAAACTCTGTCGAGTAAATGGTCTCATATTCGGGGTAAACAGACGTCTATCAAAACACCACTCAGCAGTCCCTTTGTAGTCCACTAGATGTCCGTCCTCTAACATCTGAATAGCACATGATCCACTACAACTTGTTCTATTCAGTATCTATGTTCAGTATGTGTTCAGTGTGTCCTATAGTATAATTAGATTTTTTTATTTTATTTTGAAATATGAACAAGAGCTTATGTATTTAGATTTAGTCAATTGTCAAATGATAAAAAAATAACATTGAAACACTGTCACTCAGCAAGACAACTGATTTGATAACCTAAGTGGTATAAAATCCCTTAAATTTGCATTCTGTCATATTACTTTGGCCAGTGAAAGGAGGGATCCCAGGCAGTTTATGTCCTTAGGAGTTATCCTACTTGGTAAGGAACCCTTAGTGTAGGATGTACACCGAAGGATGGTGATATTCAAGACGAACGAAGCTTGTTGCATCAATGTCTGGGAGATGGCTGCATACCCACCTTAACAGTAATAGGAGTACTACCTCTATTTGTATAACACTTTTTGATACAAGTAACAAAGTGCTTCACAAGAACAATAAAAGCACTATAAAAGCAACAAAGCAATAAAAGCAAACTGACAGTAAAAGCAGAGAGGTAAAAAGTTAAAGATTAAAAGTAAATTGACAAAATAAAAGCTTTAGGATAAAAGTGTGTCTTGAGTAGTGAAATAAAATGAGGGACTGACTCTGCAAGTCTGATTTCCTCTGGCAGGCTGTTCCACAGTGGGGGGCTCTGACAGCAAAGGCCCTGTCACCTTAAGCCAAGCACATGCACATGCATGAGTACAATAACACAAAATGAGTACAAAGAGGTTTTATTTTTGAGTGACTGTGATGAAGGAATGCTTCCATTTAAGATGTGCAATAATAGATGGATTGTTTCTATTGCACAGCATACACAGGTGTAGCTGAGACTGAAAAGGCATTACAGGAAGTAAGATGATTATCAAAGCAGCATTAAAAACAAAACACCTTTTTTTATTTGTTACAGAACTTTATTGATCTTGCAGCAACAATGTCCAGTGGCATTGTAGTTTCATCTGAAATAAAGTTATTCAAAATCAGAACAGAAAGTTACAGTAAGTTTGTTTCAAATCTCTTTCAGCACACAATATTAAGCCCTCATTGTCAAACCAAACTGATTTGAAATAAATCTGCAATTTGAATTATGATGCTGGATAGAAAGAGTTTTACTGCTTCAAAATGTGCAATGAAAAAATTGGTTCAAAGCAACCCCTCAACATGTTGGTCAGCACACACAGCCAGAATGAATTACAAAGCCAGGAAGAAAAAACAAAAATCTTTGATAGACATCATTTCAGCCATTCAGGGGCTCCAGTCATACAAATGAAAAACAAGAGATCCTGGGTGATTCATTTACCCAGCTCAGAGCAGTTTCTTGGTCTGAGTATATTTAGCTGAGGATTGTGGTGTAAAAAAATCCCAACAAATTACTGGGGCTGCCGGAACATGTGGCACTCTAAACCACACCGCCATCTGAGCTTGGAAATCAAAACAGTACATGTACGCCATCATACTTTCAAACTTCACAGCTGCTTCTTGAAGAAATTAATTAGGATAGAAACAAAACCTATTTGCTTTGCTCAATTTCTGAGTACAATGTAGCCTGTTCAATGTTGCAGTGAAAAAATAAATATCTGTTGGAAAGTACAAATTGACAACAAAGAACCTAGTCTTAGTACTGCATTGATGTGAAGTAAGGCATGGGCAGGCATGACACATGAGCAATAAAGGTAATGTTTAACAGATTAAGGACACTGAGGACAGATTTGATGATTGAGGGTCAGCGTGAGTCAAGCCTCATTGAAATAATATATCCTAGTTCCTTAACACTTGGAACAAATCCAAAGGCTTGACAGTGCTTGTATCCAAACGAATCCCCTCAACACTAGCTGTATTACAAAATAAAATGCATATAAAACATCTGGTTTTGTTCAAGTTTCAAATTATTTTTGTCCACCCAAAAAAAAAAAATCACATTTCGTTATTAACCTTTTCCACATTATCTGAAAAGTTGATCTGGTACGAATATGTAAAAACACCTGGCAGATGTTGCAAAGTCTTACTGGAAATGATGTTGAAATTGTGAAAACAGATCTGTTTCCAGGACAAAAAGTAACCGTCAAATATGGAGAGAGATTGTTGACTCCTCTTGACAGGAGATAAATGTGTAAATAGATTCATAACAAGGTCTCAAGAGTGTTGGATCACCAAAAAAAAATTTAAACATATGGTTCATTTTCAGAACAAAACACTCTTGTGTTATTGTTCGATCGTTTTTAACCTATTCTGGAGAGGCCTGTAACAAAGCTCTGTTTGCTACTGGAGGCAGCAATCTGTCATCATGGACTGACTCTATCTTTCTATATTTCTATCTCTCTCTCTATCTAACTTGTTTTTCTTGTAGGTTCGTCAAGGAGACAACATAGTTAGGTTTAATGCAGGACACGTAGAATATTCCTGATTCATATTTAATGTGGCAGGAGTAGCTCCTTTTTTGAAGATACTTGTAATTGTGATATTATGCACAATTAGGGAGCTGAGTGTTGGAGCTATTTGATTATTTATCAGCAGGAACCATGATTTTCTTTGTTCTTTTTGTTTGCTTGCTTGCCTTCAAATAAACCATTGGAAACCCCTGAACTTTTACATTGGACTTCTTTTGCCTGCGAACGTCACATCCCCACAGTGCATCATTATGTTTAGTTAAAGTTTGAGTTGGACATTTTGATTATTCTTTGAGTTTTTTATGACAAAACGCCACTACAGGTTACTTAAATGTTGGAATGGCATGATATCTTCACCTCATTGCAAAATAAAAACAACACAGTATCCCTTTACAGACCATCACAGGAAACTAAACAGACCAAACAACCAATATTAGATTGTGGAGCTTTTCAAGTACTTTCAAAAACAAAATCACTTAAATAAACATGCTTACGAGGATCTTACAAACTAAAGACTGTGATGAATATCAAAGCTTTTGACTGATTCTAAGGCCAATACCAGAGATTACCACTTAGTACAAACTTCCTCCCTTAATGTTGGATGACTATCAGTTTTACTGTGAGCTCTGTTTTTCATCCTGATACGCAGAGAGCTGTAAGATGAGCACTGCAATCCACTAATTGGACAATGTGTCTGGGTAATTAATATTCAGGCCCGCTCCCTAACTGTGTGGTAGTGACTGGTAACCGTGGAAGCCAATACAAACAGACCTAGCTTCCAGAGTTGCACCTGTTATGTATGATGTACTGAATTCTCAATGGTTTACACACACACACATTACATCCAGCAGCAAGACAGAGAGCTAAAGAAGATGGCTGCCATGAGGGCTCACAACATTGGTTTCTACAAGCCAAGCCTCTGGCACGGGTTATGCCAGGTCATTTGCTTCTGCTGGTGAGGTTCCAGACTGTTAGATGTCCATTTCAAACTGGGCATCCTCACCTGGAAGACAAAGGAAGAAAGGACAAAGTGTTGAGACATGTACGGGGACGTGCAATAGCTTTATTGTGTTTCTATCTTTTTCACTGATATGCGTTGAGTGTAATGCAGAACATGTGCAATATGGGTAATGTGCAATATATGTTGTTTGTAGTTTTTTGCATGTGGACTGTCTGTGGCTGTTTTTTTTTTCTTGTTTATTTGTTTGTTTTGTACAACTTCACAAAATGCTCCATGTTCCTCATTCTACTTCAGGTAGCTGCTCTTCTGATCTGAAAATATTTTATATAATAAATCATTGCACATGGTTGTTGAGATATTGCACTGGAAATCAAGGATTGCACATGCATGTGTTTTCATATGTTTGTAAAATGTAAATCTTCTTCATTATATAAATTTGTTTCTAAAGCCATATCTAAAGTCTTACCGGTTGCGGGCTTGCCATCATGGTTGTTGATGTGGTTGTTGGCTTCGTTCTTCTGGTTCTCGCTCAGGACATGTTGGCTGGTTACTCCAGGGATAACAGGCAGGTGAGCTGGGGGAGTCTGGGCTATGGGAGAGTTACGCCTGTCCAGCAGGAACTTTCGGTCATAGATGATCCGGGTTCCTGCAACAGAAAGGAAGTCTGGATTACTCATAAATCTTTCCCGGGAAATATACAGTGGGGCAAAAAAGTATTTAGTCAGCCACTGATTTTGCAAGTTCTCCTACTTAGAAAGATGAGAGAGGTCTGTAATTTTCATCAGAGGTACACTTCAACTATGAGAGACAAAATGAGGAAAAAAAATCCAGGAAATCACATTGTAGGATTTTTAAAGAATTTATTTGTAAATTATGGTGGAAAGTAAGTTCAATAAATTGAGTAAAAGTTCTATGAATGTTTGGTCCAAACTTTTTCAGGGAGGAATTTTGCATTATTTTTTTTCCTGCTTTATCATATCACTACAACTTACGGTCATATTACATACCCATATTTATTTATTAATTGCTTAATCTGTCATTACCAACCATAATCACACCATGTCAACCTTTCACTACTGAATACTGAATACTGCCTGTAATTTCTGCTATTTAATCAAAATTCCATTTGTAACATTGTACAGATGTTCTCATAAGTTTACATACCCTGGCAGAATTTATGGTTTCCTGGGTACTTTCTGTTGTCTTTATGATATTAAAAAAGTAAACACAGTTGTTTGATAAAAATCTAGCTTCACCCAACCACTAACCATGACTGAATTTTTTTTCTCTCTTATCATTTATATTCTCTGAAATAGTACACATAGTGTGTATATATCTGTAATAGTTGCCATATTTTATTTTATTTTTACTTTTTTGTCCTTTTATTCTATTTTCTTTTATTTTCTTTATTATATTTTACCCTCGTCATTGCTATTATTATTGTTATTATATTTTTTTTCACTATGCTAGTACATTGTTGTATTCCCCTGTCCCGTGTTGTAAGCTGTTGTAACAAAAGAATGTCCCATAACGGGGGACAAAAAAAGTATATCTTATATTATCTTATCTCTGTGCCGCATCCTCATTGATTTATTGTAGCTCTTCTTTGGAATGGACGTAGTTATAAAATAGATCTTGGTTGTATTCCAAATAATATTACACACAGAATGATGTAAAGAGGAGCTGTTGTATTAGTTCCTATACCCTGTCTATTGTGGTTGGGTTTTTGCTTGCAGAACATGTAATTGTAAATAGATAATAGAATCTCTGCGCTGCAAATCAGCCAATCAGGTAGCGGACGCACACCAAAGGGGGCGGGGCTTATCTTTTGTTTTTGTTTTGATCAGGATGACAAGGCAGCCTAGGCCACAGGTTTGGTGAAAGCCCGCAGAGCATAGGTGGCTGATTGTCCTCCAGAAAAGGTGTGGAAAGAATCCCCTTACCTCCGGGAGTGGTAGAAAATAAAGTGCCTCCAGGGGTGGTACAATAGTCATGAGGTAGCTGCGTTGCGTCGTTGATCAACACCGTCCTGGTCGGGATGGCCCTGCTCTTGCTAAGACTACGAGTGGCAGACATTTTCAGCGCCGATTCGGTGACAATTTCAGCAGCTACAGAAATGTGGGGTGTTTATATCCCGACGGACGGTGGATACCTGGGCCGTTCCCCTCTTTCTAATAGCTTCCCTATAGCTTTCTTGTCTCTCCTTTCGTCCTCCCAGGCCGTCAACACCGTCCCCTCCCTCTCGCAAAGGCAGGAAACAGGACGAGCTTCGACCGGATGTGACGACAGGACGAGCCTTTAAACAGCCAATGGCGCTACAGCGTGCTCATGTCATGTTTTATTTACTTCAAGCAACAAATCAAAAACATTTATTTTTTCGTTTTTCCTTTAAAGATCTAAGCAAACTGGTTCATAATCATAATGAAGTATGGACTGCCAATAGATACATCTGTCTCTATATTTTCTTAATAGGCTGAAAATGGCAAAATAAACCTGAGTTTTTCAAACAGGTTGAGGTATACAGATGAGGATTAGAGCCCCTGAAAAATAATAATAATAATTAGGGTCAAATATGTATTTCATATTATTATTCTGAGAAAAAAAATTGAGAATTCTGACTTTAATCTCAGAATTCTGATTTTAATCACATAATTTTGGCTTTAATCACATAATTCTGACTTTAATCTCAGAATTCTGACTTTTTTTCATAACAATAATATTAATAATAACATTTTTGGACCTTAATTTTTTTCTTTGCCAGTGGCCCTAATCCTCTTTCATAGAAGTATTATGCCACTTTTTGAAAAATAAAAATGGAATTGTTCATTAGCACAGTGTATTCGCCACTTTAATACATTGGATCATCTTTAGAAAGATAAATAATTACTCCACTCTTTGAGCTGAATGTATGTGTGCTATAGGCTACACAAAGAAACTGGGCAACATTTGTGTGCACATGTTTTTAATGGTTATCACACATAAGATACACTATACCTCCAGGAACACAATCTTGCATCATCTTTCTAAATATATTATTTACATTTTCACATTTCAACAAGTTTGTTATCAATCCGGATGACAATATTACAAAGTTAAATGTGAACATTTTCAGAATGTACTTGTACTTTTTTGCACTAAAACAAAGAGAAACATTTAGAGTTGTCTTTATTTATAGGTTATTATATTACGATTTTAATGGCCCGGCCCACTTTGGATCAACTTGGGCTGTATTTGGCCCCTGAACTGAAATGAGAAGGAATTGTGAAGGGAAGACAAACATTTAAGTGGACTCGTAACAGTATCTCAAAGCTGAATACAACACCTTATAAATGTGCAAAACTGACTTTCACTTTTGTTTTCTATGATACACCAACGTCCACTAAAACTTGAATGCCGTTTTATTTTCGAGAATTCCGACCGCCTCCGAACGCATCAGTCAAGTGCGCATGCTCTGTGCCCTCAGTGTCTACTGTACCCACTAACCCAGCACAGACGTTTTCTTCCGCCGCCATCCTCCACCCCAAAGCCAGACAGCAACACAGCCCTGCACCTAAACATGAGCTTCACAGTGGAAGAGAGGGGGAACCCGAACACCCTGAACTATCGCCTGTTCTTCAGTAAGTAGAATTAATTAAGTTTTGTCTTATTTTGCTACTTATAGGCTAACCCCAAGCCCCACCGACCCCTAGACAGGCCAGCTACAACTTCCCACGTGTCACTTATTCATTCATTCTAGGTAGGTTGTTTCATTAAATCGTCAATATTATGTACACATATGTTCCCAGACTGGGAGTTACTTCTAACACATCTCGACGTATCAGGGCACTATGGGTACTATCTGTATTTAATGGCACGGGTGGAAACATCACAAACTTGCGCCAACCAGTTCTGCCGGTTTTCCTGGGAAACACGGATCCGACTAGGATGATCCGATTTCTGACGAGTAGTATTGTGGACCGAACACCTTCTTACCTGGATGATCTTTGTTGAAGGAAGTTACTTATTTCGGGGAATCCTGCAAGGTGCTTGGACACGTCACCGAGCATAAAGCAATAAAAGCTTGCAGTTGGAGGACTGGAACTACGCCCTCTTTGTCTGTAGGACTTGAATGAACCCATTGATACTAATGAAACAAGATACATGGTTTCATAACTCTCTCGCCTTACGGATAAATTACTGATTCAAGATTCCAAATATGAATGTGTTGTTGTAGCTTGCTCATAGAAATAGTTTATTGTTCCTTCACTTCATGATTTATTGCAAGAATTCAAGATCTCTGATTGCACACTCTTGGCAATAAAGCCCAGCTCATCTTAAATAGGTTTATAGAGCACTTTTCATGCAATCGTGCAAAGTGCTTCACAGAACAGACTGACACACATAACCAAACCATTTTTTTAAACGTTTTTATTAGACTCAGCCAACATCACAAAACAACAATGCAGCCATCAGACTCAGAGGCAAAAAACAAAAGAAGATTTTTTAAAACACCTTGTCCATAGTCCGAAAGTTAAGATACATTTATAATAAATAGATAATACACAATTTAAAATAAGTAAATACAAACATACACAATAAAAATAATATTAAGCTTTTAATGATTAACACAAAAGTAAAAAAAAAGTAATAACAATAATAATAATAATAACAACAAATATAAATAATTTTATAAGTAATAACTAGGATAATAATAATAATAATAATAATAATAACAACACTATATCAATAATAATGATGATAAAAAATATTCACAGTAAACTTAAAAAAAAACTCAATAAAATAAAATAATAATATATATATATATATATATCACAAATCAGCCTGTTGGAGAGTTAACCAAAAAGAAGCGAAGCAACAGGCGCCCACCAAACAGTTTAAACAGAGTTAGAGGCTGACAAATATATGAATGAAAGAATTACTATATTATTAAGGATACAACAAAAATGCTGATTCAACAGGACAGAAAACTAAACTCAGAATGTAATGAAAAACATGGCTCTTTAACAGCAAGGCTTAAACTATGTGTAATTTGTCCCTTAAGAATGCCAGCAGAGGTTGAGTCTCTCTTAGACCCGGACTAGCCCAATGTGGACATTAGCAGACTTCCTCTACTTTATGGTAGGAATTCTGTTTAATAACATATCTAAAATGCTTGTCAGTAAAGATAAGCCGGTGCCAAGATATTCAGTATATATAAAACTATATGATGCATGCTATAAACCTATGTGACTTGTTGGTTGAGTATGAGTAGTGACCGTCAGCTGTTTCCTCAAAACTGAATTGCCCTTCCGGGATAATGAATCTTGAATCTTTTCCAAGCAAAATGCAAGTTCATGGTTAGTGGTTCAGGCAGCTGGACTGGCACTCTCTGCTCCGTCAAGTTCAGTGTCCTGGATTGGTCAGTGAACCATGTCAGCAATCTGTTTTATTGGCATAAAATCACATAGTTGTTGTTGGGGTTTTTTGCACTGATTAATCTAGAAGTCCAATTAAGCTGAAACAAAAACCTGTGCACTCTCTTGGCAATCTACCTTACATGCTGCTTTCCTTGCTGTAGGACAACTAGTTGTTTGCAGATGAAGAGAAAAACGCAACACATACATTATCCAATCCAATAGCACCTTTCATGCATACAAGCATGCAGCACAAATTGCTTCACATGAAAATTGAACGCAATAGATAGAATAATCAAAGACTTAGCTAAAACAAGAACAAATGTAATAAAATATCTTTAAAATCATATACAAACAATACAGTATGAGAAATGTAAGATTCCATCAAATAAATTAAAATCAGAATAATTTTGAAAAAGAAAAAATAAATCTTGGGGAAAACACATAAAATGTTCAAAACAATAATAAAAACTGTAGACTGAAATACTTCAAATTAAAAGCTTTAATTTAAAAAAAATCACACAGAGAGCTCTTTGGCTGGTGGCTGTGTGGGACATTTAAAACAGCATTGAAAAAAATATCTTATTGCTATATTCATTCAGTGTTTAATCTGACTTTTTTTTTTTTTTTTTTTACAGAAAATGCTGAAGGAAAGTACATCTCACCATTCCATGACATACCAATGTATGCTGACCAAAGCAAGGTAAGACAGCATGTGTCACCTGCATACGTGAATTTGTGTAAGCACCCTGTAACTCTGACTACTTGTCAAATACCACCTGCAGGGCTGTCGAGGATACAAAGTTTGATAGATAACTTCAGGTTATCAATTACACACACTTAACTGTCCAAAGTAATGCTCTCCAGAACAGCAAGATCAGAGTCTGTTTGCAAAGGGCAATGGCCTTTACTCTGTATTCTCTCTGTGCTGTGTCAATATCGCTTGTGACTGCAGAATAACATCTATTATCGTATCTCAATGAAACAATTAATCCTTTTTGTGGAAGGGGTTAAGCTAGAATGTCAGGCATTATGTAAGCATCATATATTTTTAAACCGTCATCTTCATTTGTTCGTATAAGATCATTCTGACTGATTCTTGTCTCTTACAGAACATCTTTCACATGGTAGTGGAAGTGCCAAAATGGACAAACGCAAAGATGGAGGTATAAAGTCTTAAATAATATTCCTTTTTTGTTTTTTTGTGCCAGGGATTTTTTAATGACATAATTTGTATACCTTTGTTATCATGTGTTGGCCCCTTTAAGAATAGTTGCAAGTGGATTGTGGGGCTCTAAACACCTAAATAATAATAAATGAAATAAGATACAATGGCTTTCAGATGCAGCTTTAGCATGACCACAGCAGGGTTTTTTTTTCACAAGTTTATCAAACAGGTCTGAACATGTTTTATTAAACCACTGTTCATAATGTCCTACAATCGGGAACAATGCACAAACAAGAAACTGAGAGATGTAACATCATGATTTACATATTTTTGCCTTTTTTAAGCTTAACATTTTCAATGATCATATAGGTCTTTTTAATTGTATTGTAATCTGAGCTATTTCCTTTGCTAAAGACAACACAAAAATTCAGTAGAACACATTTAATACTTTCAAATCATGCACTTTAAAGTGACAACATTATCATTTATTTCCAGATTGCTACCAAAGATATCCTGAACCCAATAAAGCAAGACGTAAAGAAAGAAAAACTGCGATATGTTGCCAATGTTTTCCCACATAAAGGCTACATATGGAACTATGGGGCTATACCTCAGGTACGTGATTTGTTTGACAGATCTCTGTTACTATTTTAACGGTGTAAAACCAATCCTGCAGCTTTTCTTTAGGTATACAAAGGCAAATGTTTGGTAACTTCACTTAATTCCCTTGGCATGCTTTCTTTTATGATGTTTCAGACATGGGAGGATCCTGCTCACAAAGACGGAGACACTGGCTGCTGCGGTGACAACGATCCCATTGATGTCTGTGAAATTGGCAGTAAGGTACAACACTTGCCGAAATCAGTTTAATTGTTTATCATGAACATTTATCATGCAGAAGGAGTAATACTGCAGAGGGCAGCAGGAACTAAACTGCAAGCTTGTATGCCTCTGTGTAGGTGTGCTCCCGTGGGGAGGTAATCAAAGTGAAAGTGCTGGGGGTCCTGGCCATGATCGATGAGGGGGAGACTGATTGGAAAGTGATTGCAATCAATGTAGAGGACTCTGAAGCTAACGACTTGAACAGTAAGCACCTACATTTACTAATGTGGCTTTATTCTATCTCAGTTTGAGCTTTTTAGAGCAGGCATACTTCTGTGTTACTAATCTTGTTCCCCTCTTGTTATCTAAAATCAGACATCAATGATGTTCGTCGCCTGAAACCTGGTTATCTGGAGGCCACGGTCGACTGGTTCAAGAGGTACAAGGTGCCTGATGGGAAACCAGAGAACCGGTTTGCTTTCAACGAGGAGTTCAAAGACAAGGTCTCCAAAACACACTGAACTCATTTAAAAAATGTACTTTGACATGTAGTTTAAAAGTGATAATCAGCATTTCTTCTGCTTGGTCCAAGTGTCTCCACTGTGTACAAAGTTGTCAGTTTATGCTAGATTTTTTTCTTCTGATGTGTAAGATGTAGACCACCAATTTACAGGCATAAACTATCTTGCAAGTGAAAGTAAAAGCTTAACTTGAACTAGACTTTACGAATGAAAATACACAAAGTATACAGATTCCATTAAGTTCATATCTCTTGTTTCAGGACTTTGCCATTGAAGTAATCAAGAGCACGAACAACTTCTGGAAGGCCCTCATTTCCCAGCAGGCCAGTGCTGGTTCGCTGAACTGGTAAAGACTGTTCTTATTCTTCTGCTACACCTTAAAAAAAAGCAATCTGGAAAAATTGTGCACTTAATTGTACATCTTTGTTGCCTTTTGCCTATAAATGACTATCTTGTCTTGCAATACAGCAAAAATACGTGTGTCTCAGAGGGTGACAGCCCTTTCTGCTGCTCTGCAGGCGAGGCTAAAGCTGCTGTTGATCAAGTAAGATATAGTCTATTCTTTTTCTCAACACAAAGAATTCTGATATTTCAACCCTGAGACCCCTTTCCTCATTATTATAATATCTCAACTGATGTTCCTTTATGTTTTTAGACATGTCCTTGTGGAAAAGAAGAACCTATCCCCTTATCAGGTAGAGTTTTAAGATATTCTTGTACATAAGCAGAGGTGGGTAGAGTAAACCGAAACAGTACTCAAGTAAAAGTACTGTTACTTTCTAATGATGTTACTCAAGTAGAAGTAAGAGTACTCATAGAAATAAGTACTTGAGTAAGAGTAAATAAGTACCTAAAAAAAAAACTACTCAAGTAGTGAGTAACTTGTGAGTAGTATCATATATAAAATTGTACTGTATTGGAAATGCTAATTAGAATGTGAAGCGCACACTGCCTTTAATAAAGTGACATAAATAGGAAAATGCCAAAATGAATGCTGTTAGGCATGGTTTACTTTCAAACATTAAAGAAAGAGAAGCTGCAATGTGCACAAACTAATGTACCCACTTTCATTTTTTAAAACAAGCTAGAACTTCAAACTGTGTCTGAGATGTCATCAGAACTCCAGAACATTAATACTCCAACATTACAATAAAAAATATATCTATGCCTTCCAAACTTTCTTTTTTAACCTTTAACTTATTTTCAGTACATCTTACTTAAAACATCACTTGAAAATACTAAAACAACTTGGAAGTGTTTAAAAAGGCCATGAACTCAGTCCTGAAGAACCTCTCTGAGGTGACTGTTTTATTAGCATGCTACCTTACTGCTCTTATAAGTTACTTTAGATTACTTTCCAACATTTCTAACATGCTTTTAAGATTTAATGTTAACCAGTATGATCCTTAGCTTACCTAACTGATAACTCACCATGACATGTTTTTAAGATTTAATATTAACTAGTATGATCCTTAGCTTACCTAACTGATAACTAACTATAACGTGTTTTTTAAGATATAATATTAACCAGTATGATCCTTAGCTTACCTAACTGATAACTCACCATGACATGCTTTTTAAAATTTAATTGTTCTATAAGCTCAAGATTTCCACCGTACAGACAGAGTAAGCAGCGCATAATGTGACTGTTTCTCCTCGTCATTTAGAAGTTATGAGAGAGTCCGGATGTTGGGTACAGAGTAAACATGTTCCTCCAAAGGGGACGCAGGTATTACGCAGCCTCTCTCCCCAGCTGTAGGTGGAGGAGGGGGCGGAGCTACTTCTCCGTTCATTCAGTGTTGAGGCTATTTATAGCTCTGGATCAGAAGGAGCTGCGTGAGAGATCGGCTGAGTATAAAACAATATAAAATGAAGAAAAAAAGGAACGTTAAAAGTAGCGACTGGACAGCCCAATGTAACGAAGTAAAAGTACATATTTTTTAACACAAATGTACTTGAGTAGGAGTAAAAAGTACTCTGCAAAACAAATACTCTCAGAAGTACAATTTTTTGAAAAAACTACTCAAGTACATGTAACGGAGTAAATGTAACTCGTTACTACCCACCTCTGTACATAAGGTCAACATATTGAGAATTCTAAACTTCATCGACCTGATGTGAATCTGACTGTGTTTTTTTTTCTCCATTTGCAGTTGATAAATGGTTCTACTATGAGAGGAAATAAACCAGGAGCGGTTTGGATTGGCGCAGACTGAGGGGATCATCAATAATTGGAATCATTAAATAGATGGTCTTATTCTAGGAAGTAGGATGATGGGATGGGATGTGGATGCTTGGGTTTTGGTCAGCCGGTTCCCTGTAGAGGAAGAGATGGTGATTAGATACCGTAGAGAAAGAGAAAAGTCAAATACTCATGTCTAGACCAACGAATTGTCACTTATTTAAAAAAGACCTTGTTGGAAATATGCTTTCATAAATTAAGTACAGGTACTAGTAGAAATGCCCTGTATAAAATGCTGAACTGCTTTCATAAAGCTCCCTGGGTAAGATTGTAATCAATGTGTGATATGCCCCTGCTTCCTAGCACTGTTAAATAAAGGAATTGCATAACATTTGTCTGATTGATTCTAAATACATTTCTCTGTTGCTTCCAAAGCTCAAATGTTTAATGCTCTCATCTATTGATGAGAGTTGTCAGGGAAGGAGATATTTTATTTATTTCTGTGATAACTTTCTGTTTGGATTGTTACAGGACTACCACCTAGTGTCCAGTGCCTTACACTGCCTTTCTGTTGCAGTGCATACTGATAGTGTTAAAAAAAAAGGACGTACAATCAGAAAAGAAAGTCAATGGCATATTTCATCGCATATTTTATTAGGTAAAGAGTTAAAGCTGCTGTTGGTAGTCACAGAGTAAACAGCTTTCAGAGAGAGGGACTTCAAATGTCAACACTATCACGCCCAACTAGATATCCTCTTAGCCCCCCAACACAGATCGGCCGGTGCAGTCATGATATTGCCGGACTCGTAACCAATCGGAGGACGTAGTAGGGGCCGTCCCTGAACCAATCAGGACAGAGGATTGGAAATTAGCTATGATTGGTCTGTCAAAACGGGAACGAGGGGAATAATAACTGCTTGATACAAAGGTATTGGAAAACGCAGAGATTTCACAATAGTCTCAAATTACTCCACTTACAGTTGAGTACTGATGGGTATTATGACCTTTTCTCCAAACCCAGCAGAGAAAAAGTAACGATTTTGACACCATTCCTACCAACAGCAGCTTTGATAACAAAAGTTACAGTTTGGGGAAATTAAATTCAAAAGAAACATTACTAAAAAAACATTATTTTCGGATACGGTCAAAAATATATATGACTTTCTAACAGTTTTTTAAGTTGTGCTAGCATGTTAGCTACTACAGAGAGATCGCGAATAATAATAATAATAATAATAGTTAGGATTTATATAGCGCTTTTTCTTAATACTCAAAGTTGCTTTACATAAAGTAAAGGTAAAAATAAAACAGGTAAATAAAACAGAAGAAGGACAGAGGTGGGGTGGAACAAGACAGTCTATCAATCAATCAGACTTTATTTATAAAGCGCTTTTCATACAATGCCATTGTAACACAAAGTGCTGTACATAACTTCAAAATAGAATAAATTAAGAAAAAGATCCCACCCCCCAAACCCCGACCCCAAACCCAGCCCATAATCCTAAGGGTAAGAACACAATGTGCAACAATAGTAATAAAAACAATAGAAATAAAATAAATAAATAAAACAAAAAAGAAGTTGCTGAACGAACTGAGGAAACGCTCTCATGATATCTCAATGAGGAAACTCTGGAGGTAGAATAAGATATTAAAACTCAAAATAGTAAATTAAAATCACGAAAGTAAAAAACATTTCTAAGATAATAAAAGACTAAAATATTAAACCATTAAAATAACTTAAGATGCTAGACTTAAAATAAATAAGCCTACCACAAGCTTCCTAAGTGGTGAACTGTGTTGTGAATTTTAGCAATTTAATTTATTATTTTCTTTATTTCCTCGTAATACCCGTTGAATTTAAGTCTAATTACAAAGAATAAAAGCAGTGGTTAAAATAAACATTACTAGAAAGTGTATCCCTCTTACTTTGTAAGCCATTCTGGTGACGTATTTCCGGTTAACTGTCAAACTTACGGGCTTCATGTCAGCAGACGGGCCAGGCTTGGACCAAAACTCGTCGGCCGGGCAGCTCATTGTACCACCAGACCAAGGTAACATTCCCAATCATATATTAACTTTACTTTGTTACAATCCTTGCACTTCTAATGAATACATGTTTCCTACTTTTTGAAGCACTTTTCAGACAATAGAGAGTAACTAGTGTAGTTTAGTCACCTAGAACGTCTGCGCGCTCATGTTTACTGAATGTCTGAGTGTTTACTCTGTGGCAGGTGGATGGAGTTACTCATAACAACATTTATGAAGCCGAACTGTACCAGTCATGGTGAAATCACAGCATCAGTCTTCTTTTTAGGAGTGCAGACATTCATTTAACTGCCCGCCATGTTTTAGGTGTCATATTGGAATATTTTTAGCAGAGCTTTGCATGAAAACCTGCTGCCATTTATGACATGACAAGACATTTTTAGAGGGGTACACACTTTCTGTTGTGTCAAATCATATCATCCATAAGAGTAAAAGCTATTCTTTTTGCATAGAGTTTGATGTTTACAGATTTACCCTGATAAATAAAGTAAGCAACAATTGTGTAACTTCCAGAAGCCTTGGTCCATTGAAAGCCTCACTGGGACAAGCACATCAAGTCCCACATAGAGTGACAGGTGTGTGTGTGTGCTGGTGTGAGAGAGAGAGGGAAGAAGAGAGGGAGGAAGGGGGTAACTGCCTAGATCAAGTGTCCTTGCCACAACCTGTCATAAAAATAGTCAGAGGAAGATCAGTGTGACTCGGGGAGACATCTGAAGCCTATTTGTTGCTTAGTTTACCTACCTTTTTCTTTCACACTTTAAAGCCTGTGTGATTATACACAGCTTACACATACCAGCAGAGTAATCCAGGGTCAGGAATTATCATTAACAATGAGCTTCAGTGCAAGATTCTGTAATATACAACCATGTCCTTGTGAACAGTACATAATAAAGATTGATTGATTGATGCATGATATTTTCTATAGATTTAAAAAATGTGCTTTGATGCTTTTATATAAGACGTGCTTATGATGAGAGAGCAGTCTAGATAGGCAAGTGTCTGACACCAATTTAACATTAACTTGTCAATGAGAAATGCCTAAAGTGTACTTTGTGTTTGTCTTTTATGTGGCATATTTTTTTATTTATTTCGAACATGTAAAAGTAAAAATACAAAATAAAAGCATACAAGTAGAAAAGAAAGAGTTATACAAACATACAAGAAAAAAAGAAACAGTTATATAAAAGAAACAAAATCAATATTAGCAAGCAGTGAAACAATTTACTTTACATGTGCGAAAAGGAGTAGGAAGAAGTTAAAACTTATCTAATCCTACCCCTCTACTATCTAATCCTACCCCTCTAACCCTACCATATTAAACATCATTTTAATCATCTGCTTTACAGGTAGTCAAGAGAAATGTCTTTTATATTCGACTGGATCTACCGGGGCTTCAGCAGTGTCTTGCAGCTACTGGGTAAAAGATTGCACAAAAACATTCACAACTTTGTGTCATAAAAAAAATACATTGCATTTATCTTCTCATTGACAATTCTCAAGTAATACCAACAACATAATAGCAACAATCCAGTCCTCAATTTTGAGCAAAAGTATGTAATTTGAAATACCAAATAAAAACATCTGTATCTCACAAACTGCATGGACTGTTCTTCTGCTCATCATCATCCCCTCAAAGACCCGAATAAGAAAAGTTCTAGAAGTTTAATTGAAGTGTATAATAAATTCACATCTGCTGATTCTCTGCATATCTTTAGGGTTGTACAAGAAGACCGGCAAGTTAGTGTTCCTTGGTCTGGACAATGCTGGAAAGACAACACTCTTGCATATGCTCCGAGATGACAGGCTAGGACAGCACGTGCCAACGCTACATCCAAGTACATTCCCTAATTTTTTTTATTGTCTTCTCAGCAATCACAGATGTGCTCTTATCTAAAGTGCTTCTTTTCTCTATCCTCAGCATCTGAGGAGCTGACCATAGCAGGGATGACCTTTACGACATTTGACCTTGGGGGTCACACACAAGGTTGGGATGCCAAAACATATAATTTGACGCTCTTGCAGCCACAGCTTGTTAAGAAATAGTAAAATTGTGTGTTTCTTACAGCAAGAAGGATTTGGAAGAATTATCTCCCAGCCATTAATGGGATTGTCTACATGGTGGATTGTGCTGATCACGAGCGACTTGTGGAGGCTAAAGTGGAGCTAGATGTAAGTTCATTAAATTTGTACTTGTATATCAACATCAAGTTGTAGATTTTAATAATAGCATGTTATACTCATTGTAATGATTCCTGTCTGCAGGCCCTGTTAACAGATGAAACAATCTCAAACGTCCCCGTTCTCATCCTTGGAAATAAGATAGACCGTCCTGAGGCCATCAGTGAAGATGCGCTCAGAGGAATGTTTGGTCTTCATGGACATACAACGGGAAAGGTAATGATTACTGTTGTTAGTCATTACTTATGAATACTTCTTATCTTGTTTTTTTTTCTTGTCTTATTTTTTACTTTTTACTTTGAGATGACAAGACATGAAAGACAAAAAAGCTCATCAGTTGGACAGTAGACAGACAAACAGATGATGAAATACTGCAGTTATAGTAATAAACATGTTTGTATAAGAAGAGCCTGAGAAGAGAGACCAGATAAGGTTTCCTTAAATTATTAAATAAATGTATCTTTTGATTAATAATCAAATAAAGTATGGTATATGTGACTAATATGTGTGTGCATGTTTAGATGTTTGTATTAGATGCAGTGATATTTTTGTATAGGGGTCCGGGCTGGTTTGTGTGTGGATGGCAAGCAAAACAAATCTTTATTTTTATTCAAGCAACAAGTTTCCATCCAACTCTCTGTTGGAGAATAGTAGTAACACTACAGTAGTACAGCATATTCCCCTTTCACTACTTCACTCAAGGGCATTTTCAAAAAATTATACCAAAAGGGAGCTTAACAAATGTCCCAAGGCCATATCTACTTACCTTTCTGCACAGCAGATAACTGTATGCACCCACTGTTGCTTTGAGATAACTGTTTGTTTCTTGAATTTCTAATACAAATCTGGCTTGCCAAGGGCATGCATAACTGTGAATGAAATACTGTGACAGCAGCGGCAATATGCTGTTGGGAGAAGCATTTGGCACAATACCTGTCTTGTGCAAATTTTCTTAATTAGTGTAAATCTTGTTAACCACCTGCTGTTTCTCAGCAAGAAACAAGCAAATGATAAAAGAGGGAGAGAAAGGAATATAC
The DNA here is from genome assembly GCF_009762535.1 of Notolabrus celidotus. Lineage (NCBI taxonomy): Eukaryota > Metazoa > Chordata > Actinopteri > Labriformes > Labridae > Notolabrus > Notolabrus celidotus. The sequence continues at coordinate 12,913,881 of NC_048275.1, read as the reverse complement.
AAAAAGGACAGTGAGTCATGTGATTGAGCTCTACAGACATTGCACTGCGCTATATCCTCTGATGTACAACACACAGAAACAAACAGATACTGTTCATACATATTCATCCACTCTGAGGGAAATGTAAGTGTTTTGATTGTGAATTAAATGAAGATGATTTCTTCTCTGATGTGTGTTTTTGTTTCTTTTCAGGGTAAAGTGTCACTGAAGGAGTTAAATTTGAGGCCAATGGAGGTTTTCATGTGCAGTGTGCTGAAGAGACAAGGGTATGGAGACGGCTTCCGCTGGCTCTCCCAGTATATTGACTAACTTATGATATTTTAACAAGATTGAATGTGCTACCTGTGCACACAAAGACAAGTTCCACACAAAACTACCTGCTGTTGAGAGATATTTTATAACACGTGCTGTATTTAGGATTATCTAGCACTGCCAGTTGGAATATTTTCCAAGTAGAGGGTTGTGTTGATGTAGCTTTTGTTCTTCATAAATTCAAAGACATGTCTTTATTATATTAATCATACCATGGCAACTCAAAGACAGACTTGTGAAATCATCAGCCTTTATTATTTGGATTGATTAGTGTGTAATCTTCATGGTGTGGTTTCCACATTTACTTGAAGCCCTTTGGAGAATTCAGTCTGCCATATAGAACATGTCATCGCTGTGAACCAGTTTCTGACCCTGGTTTATTTTTAGCTGCTGGTGTAGACTTACAGTGAAGGTCAGTCTGGTTCCCATTCTGTGCGGGGAGTTCCTCTGTCAGGATTTAAGTTTGTTTTTTTTTAAAGTCTGGCACAGTTAAAACACTACAACCTTTACAGCATTATCTTATTTCTTCCAACTGTATTGGTAACTTATTGTAGCATAATTTTTTTCAAACTTCTGAATAATTTTTTTGAAAAAGCTGCAGAGATTTAGTGCCATATTTATTAATGACAGAAGTGTTAACACATTAGCCAGCTTCATCCACTCATACTGACAGTTTTGCTGTTAGCATCTTTTTTAAGTCAATGAACAGTTACTCATTTCAGGGCTATTTTATGAATGTGACCACAAGTGCATTACTAACATCTTGCTGGGAAAATGTTCATTTATAGCACAAGCCAGTGTTAAGTATGTTGTAATCGCAGTGTTCAGTAGTATCGCAGTATCTGCATCAGCACAGTCAAGTGATGTAACAAACTTCTCCACAGTGAGGATGCCATACCACCGGTTTTCTTGATGGTTAATTGCTGTGAAATAACTTTGAGTACTTTGTGATTAGTGGCTGCTCACAAAGGCAGTCATATTATGAGAGTACTTTGGTGGTGCACGAAAAAAGATGCACAGAAAAACCTCTTAGAACAAAGTTATGAATTATTTTGTATATAAGCTCTTATTTATATTTTGCAACAAAGATTGGCTTTCCTTGTGTTATGTTAAGCATTGAGCTCTGAAATAATGTATCTGTTACAAAAGGTTGGTCGTATTATTATGATGTGTGCAGTTTGAGCAAAATAAATATTTTTGACATCCTTTAAATGTTTATCTTTTGACTTATTGTTGCAGGTTTGCCATCACCAGTAGGGAACAGACACAGTAATATAACCAAAATGGATGATCATAATTATGAATTAAAACATTTATACAATTTTAGGATGGTGTTATCCCACTTGTGAGGACTGGCTCTCAATATTCATTAGCAGAAGTGACATGCATTATTAGACTTAAACCCTACTGTCTCCTCTAATATCCATTGTTTAGAGTATAACCATGAAAAACTAATTTGCATTGGACAGAGACATAAAAGATGAGTTGAATCAGGGTCAAGTTCATACTGCTCTTTTAGAATGTACTAATTAACATAATAAATACACCGTTTACAGTTTATACATATCATTATTTTGAGCAAATTCCTAATTGACTACAGCTGGTCAGTTAGGCTTATTTTCGTGTGTTTACTAAAACATCTAACATTTATTTAAATGTCAAATGCACTGACAGTCTATGGCAAGGGTGTCAAACATGCGGCCCACGGGCCAAAACTGCCCCACTAGAGGTTCCAATCTGGCCCGCGGAACAACTTTGCATAGTGAAAAAATTACAGAGAAGACATTAACTGCAATTTTTCAATAAAAGTAATTACTATTTCAAATTTGTCCTCTGGGGGTCGCATAAAATCATCGCCAATGGAGCGCATCTAAACAGCACTTTTTTTCCAGGACTTTTTTTCTGAGAGAAAGTGAGAAAATAGTTAACTTGCTGTTTGCATAATCCAGTTGAGAATCATCAAGACTTTTTAGAGCACTATAAGATGATCCACTAACTACTAACACTAGCTCTACACCCCTGCATACAACACTGTCCAGCAAGCAAACTGTTCATGCTGAAGCTGAGGGGTCCAGAATAATCAACTTTACCTTCTTCATTATTATTGTAACAATATGATTGTTGTTGCTACCTGTGTTGTTTCCAGAACGGTTTAAGTGTTACACCGTCTCTGTGAATGCTGGCTAGAGAGCCATGTTGCACTATTATCATATTATTTTAGCCTGTACATATTAGTAATGCCTACTTGTTGTCCTTTTTGTGTTTATAGTTGATATTATTATTATTATTATTATTATTATTATTATTATTATTATTATTATTATTATTATTATTATTATATTTTTATTTGTATTCTTGTACAAAGAGAGCACAGCTTACCAAGTCAAATTCCTTGTGTGTTCAAGCATTTGGCCAATAAAGCTGATTCTGATTCTGATTCTGATGGAAGGTGAACTGCTTTAACCGTCCATTCTGTACAGTAAGAACAGAACAGAATGCAACAATTCTAATCTCTGTTCTTTTGCAGTGAACATTACACTGTGTGTCAGGTGAATGAGTAACCTGTGTGTTTGGTGTGTTCGCAGCAGGTTTCAGGGCTTAAAGAGTAAAATATTCTGCCCACTATGAGACTCATCATGGCAAAAAATACAACAGCTGTTCTTGTAGAAAGATAGTTCATTAAATGTGAACATTTTCAGAATCTACTTGTACTTTTTTGCACTAAAACTGAACTGAACTGAAACGAGTTTGGCTCCCCTGGCTCTATGGTCAAAGCATAAAGGTACGTGCGTTTACAGCCTTTGACCCGCCTCCTGCTTCTCATTGGTTATCAGCGTAACCTTCTGACCAATCACATCGAGCGGTCTGGTCAGGCACGTTCTCTCGTAGACCAGTGAGACTCAACCAGGAAGTATGGCCACAACTCATGTTTTTGGATACTACTGCGAGTAATAAAACCCCAAAGACATTACTTTAAATTGTATAAGTCAGTCTGTTATGTCTGCCCAATATGGAGGACTGTTTTCTTGTCTCACGACACGTCTATAGCTGTTTTAATGAGCTTCTTTTCAACGATTTGTAAGTGTCCTCAAGTTGCTCCAGTGTGTTATCAGCGTGTGGGTAAAGTTCACCTGCATTGCTAACAACATGGAGGTAGAGGAGGTCGAGAGAACTTGCTGTGTTGTAAAAGTTTTTGAGGAGTTTTCGGTAAAGAAAGCTGTAAGCTGCAGCGGAGTCATCGTCCATCCTCAGACTGGAACTGTGATCTGCACCGGACTCCCGTTTTCTCGTTTAATTAACAACAAAGGCCCTCTCTCCAAAGACCACCGGTTTCTATCTCCACAAAGCTTCAGTGACAAACTCAAAATCCGAGTCAGCTATTTTACAGAACGATATGTGGACACCAGCCAGTCTGCACATGGAAAAGCATTGTCACCCTCCAGAAACAAAACAACACAACAACAGGAAGTTACAGCTGAGCTGCTGATGCTGGTGAACTGCCTGGAGTTCAGACAGGCTTTCCAGGCTGTTTTCCAAGAGGGTGACCAGTGGCGATTCCATGCTGATGAAGAGGACGAGGAGCTGATCAGAGATGCACAGTTCCTCAGCTGGTTTGCTGTACTCAAGGCAAGTGATATGGCACACAGCAAACAAAGTTCAAGTACTGTCCCTTGGCAGAACAGCTCATCTCTACAGAAAGGATGCCCTGTGGTTGCATGTGGCTCGCCTTTTGGCTCCCTCTGCTTGGATCTCTTCATCAGCACTCTCAGCAGAGGTATCATCAGCAACCTTGCAGGAGAGGACAACGCTATCATCCTTACAGATGCCCGATGTTTGCCAGGCACAGAGGGAGGAGGGTTGTTTGTATCGAAAGGTATGAATGACATGCGTCTCGTTGGACTCATCGTGTCTCCATTTGGTTGGAAGGCGAACGAGTGGATAGGCCTCACTCTTGTCTGCTCAGTCAGCTTGATCTTTAAGAATCTCATCCGCTGCTTGAGCGTTCAAGACCCACTCCGAGATGTTTGGCTCCACGGTGGGGAAGAAGGCCTTCACATGTCTCTTGCAGCCCATGAGTCAAAAGCTGTGAAATACCCCACTGTGTGCCTTGTAGATAGTGGACAGTTCTGGGGCTCAGGGGTTGTCGTCAGCTCTCGGCTGGTTGTGACCTGCAGACATGTCGTTGACGGGAAGTCAACAGTCAACCTGAAGTTTCATCGCAAGGACAGGTGATGGCACGCTGATTGTCTCAACCTATTTGAGATTGACCTGTGAGCTTGTGCTAACACTTACCTCAACCCCACTCTTATCTGTTCACAAAGGGAGACATTATAATGATCCAAAAACATGTAGACATAATGAATACACAATTTACACAGTATACCCTTTTGGCTGTTTACAGCAGAAGAAGCACAGCTGGCTGTGTTTGATTTTAGTGTCCCTGCGAGCAACACTGTTTCTAAGGCCTTTGGCTGTAACACCTCATTGAATACAGCATTCAATATTGCTAGTAGTTTTGCAACATTTTTTCCTTCATTGATGTGTCAAAATATTTGTAATTATTTCTGTTAACCTTTAACTCAAACTAAATTTGTTGATACTCTTTTTTTAGTTTCATTAAGAATATCTTGTGACCGTTACATCCCATGCACACCCTTTAAAAACACCCAACAGCTGCACTTTCTTCTAAACTCACAATAATGCAAAAATAATGCTATTACCATATTTTGTCTGTGAATGCTATAAGATAGTTTGCAGATGTATAGACATACCTATAAAACTCCTTTCCTTCAAAGGTTGGCAGCAACCTTGATTTTACCCCTCACTTATTTATCTGACCTCACCACAGGATCATGTTTACAGTATGCGTGCTATGGTTGATAGATTTCCCTTATCCTCTACAGCAGGCTTTTCTACACCACGTCATTTGTCAAATCTGTGAAATAACCATCCATATCAGTGCATTGTGTTTGATGGCTTGATTACATTCTCATCATAGTGTTTGCTGATTTTAAACAGACAGTCAAAATATGTTTTTTTTCATTATTTTGTAGAGTCCATGATATGGTGGGAGACGTCCTGTTTTCCACTAAAGCATCCTCCCCCTATGATTTGGCTCTGGTGCAGATGAGAGACTCCATCATGAAGGCTGTGATCCCCCAAATGGCTCAGAGTTTTAATCCAGGTTTGGGTTCAGTCCAATTATTTGAAACCGTACAACTGGTTCTTGCATTGCATTCAGGGTCAGAAGAGATCTGTTTTTTTTTTTTCACAAAATAAACCTCTACAAGACAAATGTTCAGCTTGATCTCTGTCTGCAGGTGACCCTGTAGTTGTGGTGGGATATGGAGGTTTAGGTCGGAGAAGCGGTCCGTCCCTGACCTGTGGTATCCTCTCCAAAGCCATTTTATTGAATGACCAACCGGTCATGCTTCAGACTACTTGTGCAGTACAAGCTGGGACCAGCGGGGGCGCTGTGATACGAAGACGCTCAGGAGAGCTGCTGGGTAAGAAACCTTGCAACTCCAAAATCATGTACTTCTTTTGATCAGTGGGGGGCATAAGATGACCATGGATGACTTTGCTGTTACAATGCACCACATGTAAAGATACAGCAGTTATCCAACACACGATTCTGTCTGCACTGCTCTATTTTAAATTTTACTTATATAAAATGTGAGTAATGATTATTTTGTGTTTTCCCAGGTATAGTGTCCAGCAACACTAGGGACATTGCTGCCAAAGTGACCTACCCACACCTCAACTTCAGCATCCCGGTGACTGTTTTCCAGCAGCTTCTAGAGCAATTTAACCAGACAAGAGATGTTGATGTGCTGAGAGAGCTGGACACCACAGAAAATGAAGTCAGAAGAGTGTGGAGGCTACAGGCTGCTCCAAGCAAACTCTAACAGAGAGATATGATAGAGACAAATAATGGATGGTGTTATTGCAAAATCAAGTCAGATAATTTTATGTATACCCTTTTAAAGATAAGTGTTATTTTCTAATATATGGTAATATGTTTCATACCTCACTTTGTTACAGAAACAAACACCAGGATAAAGAGCTAGGGGAGTAAAGGTAACAGAAAGCAGAATCTTTAATACTTAATGTTGACACTCAGAATCATGCAGTAAACACAGTGAAATATTTATAAGATCACTTGATGTTAACGGAAAGTTAAAGTTGCTTTGTAACTGTTTTCCTCCTTTTTATGAAGTGTAATTCACAATAATGCCATTAAAACTAATGATACTGATTTTTTTGCTGATATGTCAGTCTGCCCGGGGCACATTTCTGTTCACAGTCGTCACAAATTGCTCACATTATCAAAACTAAAACATCAAAGAAACATCAATGTAGCTGGAAGGCTTGATAAAAGAATAATCACCTATCAGTCCTCCCTATTTTAAGTCAAAGCATCAGATGAAAGGATGGCCTTAGGTTTCACATCTGACATCCAAGCGATTGCAGGGAAGGCATCAATAAAAAGGAGACATTTTCCCTAGAAGCATGTGTGAGGATCTTCTGTTAGGATTTACACCTGGTCCTGTTACATATGGCTTATTTCTTCACCAAGCTGGAGGAATATTCAGTGTAATAGGCTGACAGGTTGCTGGAAATGATTGGTCCCCTTGGGTAGCCAGAAGACTTGCTGTCGGTATCAGGTATTCAGACATCTGTTGGCAGGCAAACCCACTCACAGCTAACACATTCAAGCATTCATCCACATGGATATTATTGGTACTAATTTCCATTATGAGTGAAATGTGAAACTGAAAATGACATTTCAGAGGACTGGTTACTGTCACTTTTTACAATACTAAGACAAGCTTTCTTGGCTAGAGCTCCCAAAGAGATGCAGACTCTGTAACATACTGAAAGGTCTCTATTTCACTGTTCCCAGACTGAATAATTCACAGTAGAGAGGCTGGAGCAATGTCCCGAGGAGGCTGAGGGGAGAGTTTTCTATAGGCATTGTGCTGTTAGAAGTGCTGATATGCAGACTTGGGTCTGTATCTCATTTCGACTGGTTTCCCAAAGCTATGAGCTACACTCCACTGCAGAATGAGGTAAGGCAAGTGTAGAAGTGAGCTGACAATAACATCTGCCCTGCAGAGAACAAGTTACAAAGAAGAGGTTTATGTCTGGACTTTTAGTTTCTAGATGACCATCACATAGGTGCATCTTAACACTCTATTCATTATCCTCAATATTTGGACAAACATTTCTAAAGAAGAAGGCCTAAAACATTGTTATAAAAATTCTGCAAGTCCATCATATCCACAAAAACTGGTCGATTTTACCTGCAAATCCCTTTCTTCAGACCTGTTAAAACTAGGAAATTGTATATAAGAGTAATAACACACATGCTCTAATCCACCAGCAAATCAGTGACCTACTTGTGGTTCTTGCATCATGAATTGCAAAAAAAAAAGCTTTAGGGACATGGGTGTAATGGTTTAATTAGAGCCAGACCTTGACGATAGCATGGCTGATATCATCTATTTTAGTTTATCACAGGCATATCAGTACTGGCAAAACATTTCAGATTACCATATGGAAACTGAATGATAGCACAGTCTGAGGACCATGAGTAATGTTTAGAACAAATTCTATCGTACATTCCACCACTGTATGTAGATATTTCTGTGCAGTGGTCAACCTAGGAGTATGAATATGACATAGAGCCACATGGCTAACCTTGTAAGAAATATGAAATCATCCAATGTGTACATCATGATTTTATTTTTCAAATAAAAACTTTTTTCAGTCCATTGGTAGAAATAAATATAACTATCACACATACAATAATGAAATTATTTCCAATAAATGTATCCACTATAAATTAACAAATTAATTTTACACTGTGGAAGGATCAAGAAAGTTACTCTTATCTATCCTATTACTCTCCAGTATGTAATGTAATCACTTTTGGTCAACATTTAGTGCCACCATCTGGTCATAACATTTCCTTTTCTGAACAAATAACTTAAAAATAACATTGTTACCATACACTTTCAATGAGATTGTGTTTACTGCAAATTTGTCAACATAAGCATGAAAAGGCTAAACTGGTAATCTTGCTGGACTTGCTAAACATCAGCAGGCTAGCTTTGTCACTCATAGAAGGTTAGAATGGCAATGTTAGCATTGAGCTCCAAGAACCACTGGCTCTAAAGTCAAACTCAGAGCTACAACCCCTAAAAAGCATGACCACACCACTCCAGTTTTAAAATCCTCACACTGACTTCCTGTCACTTAGATAGTCTCCTATTAGTCTCCTTGTGACTCAGCACCTTACAACATCTCTGACAACATCTGGGAGCAGCCTTCTGGTTGTCCAAAGAACAAAACACAGATAAGCAACATTCTGCTGTCATTCAGCACAAACCTGGATTAATCTTCCAGATGATGTCAGACAAACCCCAACTTAAACTGCAAACTTTACCTTTTAGTAATATTTTAAACTCTGATTGATTCTATTCTAATTGTTCTTAAACTATCTCAGTTGTTTTCACATACGTACCTCTTGTGTGCCAAATCTGAATTAATTATTATTTAAATGAATTAAGTCTTTCTCTATTGAATTATATTTCCATTTTTTTTCCTTTTTTATTGCTTTAGAGCATGGTGAGTATGTGCTATAAAAATAAAGCAACCTTGCTTTGCCTACACTCCTAGTTTTGTTAAAACTCAAATTTAGATATCAACATCAGCCTCAAAAACCCAGAGGCAGCAGAGCATTAACAGTTGAATGGGGAATTGAAAAAACAAACAAAAGCACAGACCCAGATGTACGGTGGCCAGCTGGGCCACATAGACCAGTTTATTTCATTTTTTTATTAAACACAATAATTGATCCACATTATGATACGATATACACTTGTCAACCAAGCAGCATACTCTGCTAGTCTTTCAAGGCAATGATAACAGGACTAATAGGTGACAATCTGTCTTCTGATACACACGTTATTTACAAGCTAAAGAGTGATGCGTGAGAAAAATGTATTTTTTTATAAGTCATGAATGAGACAGAGCACTACTGTCACATATCAGCAGAAGCGTATGACATGAAAACGGTAAAGGTAGGGGGTGTTATTCAATACTCCAATGTGGCTTCCTCTCTTTATTCTCTCGTTTCTTACTCAAATCAAAACTGGATATCTGAATGTTGTTAATCTGCAGAAAGTAAAAAGATGAAAGAAGCCAATTGGAAGTATTGAAATGCACCCATTCTTTCTTCTTTTTTTATGCAAGCACCTGCAACTGCTTAAAAGTCTCCATTATGTATCAGCTAAAACTGCTCAAGGATGGTTCAAAGGACATAAAACAGAAGAGAACATAGATTCACAAGTATGAGGGACAAAATTCTTGACTCCAGACCCATTATATCATAGTAGTGATATTTCCCCTTCCCTTGCCCATTTTAAGAACATCCTATAACATTAAATACTCCCACAAGATATGCACCTTCCCTCTCCAAACCTGTACAACCCTCACTTTTGCTTTGTCGTAGGCCTGTTTTGTTCTGCGTGTGTGAGCTCCACCACATCTGTCTCTTTGAGGATCTGTATGTGTGTGTTTGCGTGTTTGGGACCGTCAAGATGCTCTTTTATAGAGGTCAGACTGCTCGTTGGACTTCTACCAGATATAGCCCCCATCATCCACCTCTCCTACTTCCCCTTCTTCCTCTTCGGCCTCCTCTGCAGTCTCCTCAGCTTCTTTCTCTTCCTCATCCTCCCATCCAACCCCGCTTCCAAAATCACCTGAATATGCCATTTCATCATCTGCAGAGAAAAAAAAACATACAGAGGAAAGGAAAGGGGATTGAATTATCCACAGTGGCCATCTTGTATATTGTAATAAATTCTGTTCAGTATGTCTCCCTCTCATCTTTAATGGAGTCCAATGAGAAATGCTGAAATCAATTTAAAAACATCGACTGCAATAGCAAAAAGGGGGCATGTGTTTGACTTTGTCTGGATTTTAATAGCTATTTCTAAACCTTGCCAGGGGACTCATTCTTATCAGCCGCAGGTTCAGTCCAACCAGTCCTCATTTATCTTGAAAGACTTTTCTCACAGCGACAGGCGGCTCTTTAGAATGCAAATGACTCCGGACACATGAATGTGGCACTGGTCCCTGCAGTGAGTTATGTTGCATTGGGCCTCAGTCCTTTAACATAAAGGGAGCCTTGTGCAGAATGCATGTGGGGGTGCTGTGGGGAAGTGGGCCAATTCACAGCAGACATTTCAAGTGTTTTTCCTTCTTTCTGCATTCAGCTTTCAAGTTCAAATTGTGTTCCTATATACTGATAGTTGAAACCTGTGGGATTTACCGCAATCTGGCTTGCCACGAATCCTAGATCCGGCTACTTCTCCTCCGTTCTGGTCGACGCACCAGCACTCTCCCCTCTCACACTGCTGCTTTCTATAGTAGCCGTCCTCGTCGCAGCTGGGGATGAATCGACCTGGCATTCACATACACACACATTGGAAAAAAAGAAACACAAATAAACAAGAGTAAGGTAAGGTAAAGTGACCTTATCTTGCTTACCATGCAATCTCTCTGCAAACTCCATGATTCATGCCTCATCGCACATGGCACAGAGCCCAAGTGAGAATGTAATGCATGCAGCATATGTGGCAGCCAATTCAGTATTCCATGAATACAAATATGTTCACAGAGCATCGTAGGGGTGAATAAGTATTAAGTCAGCATATTGCAGCATACTGGGGTGGTGTAGGGGTGTGTAGGGGGGTAGGTAGCTAATCATCGTGGGAGGATACAAGATTGGAAAGTTTTCAATTTACCAACAGTTACATGAATATGAAACACAGCTTGTATTCACATATACGAATGTGGGAAGGAAGGGGAACAGCAGCACATACTGCAGTTGCATTGATTAAATCACTGAGGCAAAACGTAACCTTGTTGGCTATCAAACTGTCATGTTCTTCACAGATGAATGGGTTTGTAATGATTCAAATTATTAAAGATGCTACTTTCATAACTATGTTCAAAAAAGGAAAACTGTGGGTGAAAGCCAAGAGGCCAGGGCAAAACAGAACTGTCTGTCCAGTCCTTCAAGGGAGCATCTAGGCGTCAGCCTGGTGGACTGCCCCCCTCCTCACCACTCTGTGTCCTTGGAGAGTCCTGACTCACAACACAGCCAGTGAGCCAAGACTCTGCAGTACGCACATGCTATCAAACACACGTCCAAATACACACATTCACACATTTCCCTGCTCAAGCATACATGTATGACACAATACTGGCTGTTTTCCTTTGCCGTCTGTCAGTATCAAGTTCTAATCCACAAGACTGATCAGACACTAATCCCCGCCTCCTGTTTGTCATCTGCTCCACGAAACCCTGTCATCTAGGAAAGGCAGATTCATTTAGGCTGAAATGCTGATGGAATAAGTCAGAAACATACCAAACTTTCTCTTCCCGCCATCTAGGACTTGGATCCTCTCAAGCTCAGCCAGGCAGGGTGGCTCTGGAAAGAACACAAACAAATATTTTAGGAGAGGAAACAAAGAAACAAATGTTTTCTGACAAATCATGGAATGTCTTGGTAAATGAGCAGCTACAAGGATATCAAACAGAGGAACATTGTTTTGATTTGATTTTGATTTGATGTCTTTATTTTAATCATGTAAAAATAAAATAGAAAAAAAAATACAAGAAAAAAAGAAGAAATAGTTGTACAAAAGAAACAAAACCAATCAGTTTCATTAGCAAACACTGAAACATTTTACTTTACATGTGCAAAAAGGAGTAGGAAGAAGTGAAAACTTATTTAATCCTACCCCTTCATTCAGTATTATCTGACATTATACTAGTGCACTCCCACAAGTCAAATCTTCATATATTATCTTCAAATTTACACCTACAATCAAAAGTAAACCCCTCATGATTATCAACACTTGTCTTCCTCCTTGTACCTCATGAAAATCATTTCTTTACACCTCTTCTTGAACTGGATTATGTTCTGACATTGTTGTAGCTCCATATTGAGACTGTTCCACAGTTTTATACCACAGATTGAAATACAGGAACTTCTCCTTGTGGTCCGAACACTCACCATCTTTAATCTTAACTTCCCTCTTAAGTTATAACCCCCCTCTCTTTCAAACATTAGACTATATGTCAAGGTAAAACAACACATTTGATAGCCCTTTTGTCTAAGTTTGACTAGCCCTGGCTTACAATTTGTTAGCTTGAGAGTTTAAGTCCCAGGTTACATTTTATTTGCTAGAAAACAAGTCAAAAATTATTCTTTGAGTAAACAATTCTTAGCTTACATTTTGTTAGCAGAAATGAAAATGACTCCTAGCTTACATTATAAACGATGGAAAGTAAATTCCTAGCTGTTAGCTAAAAAGTAAAAAAGTCTCAAGGTTTCATTTTATTGGAAGTTAGCAATTCCTAGCTTACATTTTGTAAGCTAGACAGTAAAGTCCTGGTTCACATAACATTAGCTAGGAGCTTAAACTAAACTGAATTGGTAAATGCTATCAACAGGAGTATTAACTTTCAGCCACTTGCTAGCTAATCTTAATCTTACAAGTAGGTGAATGCTAATACCTGCAACTGTTTGATGTGCCAGTGTGTGTGTCCTATTACACCTTGAAATATGAGAATATTTCACTCTTGATTTTTACTGTCTTCAGTATTTTGAGTAATATTTAATACACTGACATTATAAAAAAATATCACATCTCTAAATGGATATAATCATATAGAAGTATCAGAGTGTAGGCTACCTGAACATGACGTCAGGGGACAATTCCTTGAGAATGTGGTCACTTTAAACTCGGCTGCTCGCCTTTTAACAGGAACCCGCAAGCGTATACATATCAGCCGCGTTCTCACCTCCCTCCACTGGCTCCCTGTCCATCTTAGAATTAATTTTAAGATTTTAATGTTTGTTTTTAAGTCACTAAATGGTCTGGCACCTCAGTACATCTCTGACCTAATACACATCTACGCCCCATCCAGAGCACTGAGGTCTGCTGATCAGATCCGGTTCATTGTGCCGACAAAAGACGAGGGGTGACCAAGCTTTTTCAGTGGTAGTTCCTAAACTGCAGAATGAGCTACCCATCCAAGTCAAAATGGCCCCCACCCTGGATTTAAAATCACGTCTTAAAACTCATTTTTACTCCTTGGCTTTTAATACAGCGTGAGAGTTTGTGTTGGTCTCTGTTTGTCTTTTAATGTACTGTATTCAAAATTGTACTATTATTTATTTCTACTGTTTGTATTTGTTGTGCAGCACTTCTTGTTTTTATAATGTGCTATATAAATAAAATGGATTGGATTGGATTGGACTTTACAGTGAAAGCGATATTCTTTCAAAGTGTTTTCAGTAACCCTGAGCAATTTAAAAGCAACTGCCTTGTGTGTATGTCCCTATCAAACACAAAAAAAAGTACATGAGCTTGGATCCCAGACAAGTTCATGCTTGGCTAGTTGGCTGACAAGCATAATCTCTCAGAGCTGTGAGAGAATCAGGCTGTCAACCAGCAGCAGGAATGTTTTTAGCTCCTTATGGTGACGGTTTTGAACCCACAAGGGAATAGGGGGATGAGTAGGAAGACAAATAGTGACGGACCACCACACAGCATATTGGTAATGAGACCTGAGGGCAGGTTGACCGCCTTAAACACATGAAAATCCCACAAACACCACATCCTCTCCAGAATACTCACTCTCTCTCCAGAAGCAGAGGCACCACTCTGCGGTAGAGACTTTGCCATCCTTGTAAGAGTCACAGGAGTTGAAAAAGGGTCGGATGCAGACCTCGTACTTGTCTAGGTTGATGGCGGCCAGCTCAGCCTGGTCCAGGTACAGGTCGCCATTGGTGTCCAATTTGGAAAACATCCAGCCTATGGAGTCCTTACAGCTGGCCACCAGGCTCCTGTCCAGCACTGCAAACACAAAGACACACAAACAAGCATTCATTTTTTTTTATCAGGGGACAGCTGTACAAATGGATCATGAAACCATGCCAGCCCGCTTGAAAAACCTTTCCAATGCAAATCCTCTATTATTTTCTTAATAATGTTATCAGTTTTTCTCTCTAAAAACTGGATTTGGCAGTTACTAGCATTTTCATTTACACTTAAGAGCTTGAATAAGATTTGTTGCTTGTCATTCACTAACTTATCAATCTTGGGTGTTTGCAGCACAAGCACAACCATAAAACTCAATTTGTGAGAATTGTTTACATATTTTTGCTTTTCCAACTTTAACCAAAACATTAAACTATGATTGTTGCCTCATGTACAGCCATCATTTTCATTTTTCGACTATAAGCATTATGAGTTTTGCAGCATACTATAATCCCAATGTCAACACGAGCTCCAAGGCGTCAACATTCATTGTCTACAAAGATATAATACATTTGACAACTTGTGAGGACATTTTTGATAGTTGACTGCCTGTCACTAAAGTATTGAAACTCTCTTATCCCTCCTGTTATGTTGTGGGTCAAATCGACCCTATTTTAGGCAATATATGCCTTTCAAACCAGCTTAATGCAGCATAAAAATCTGGGCAGCATGTGACAGAAGAGGTTTTGTGTTAATTTATTAACATCACTTCATAAAAAAAAAAAAAAAAGTAAAATAAATTAAACAAAAATCTATTTCATGTAAAACTATTGTATTTATATTTAGGGCTTTCCAATGTACATTAAAAATGTTTTAACATTCATTTAAATGAAAAAATTGAGTTATCGTCATTGAACCATGATCTGTGAGAATTAAAGAACACCAATGGACTAAATCTTGATTTAAATGGTTAGTAATGGAGTTAAAAAATTAGATTTTAAAAAAATGTTTATTGGGATTTTTCGGGGTTCTGACACTTTTGGATAATTGTATATGCACTGGGTCAAAGTGACCCAGGAACATTATTGCTGTTCCAGAGAAACGAACATAACAGGAGGGTTAATGCAGTGAGGATTAATATAGTGGTAACTCTAACCTGATGTGGTGCCGGCTACAGTTGTTCTTGACCCAGTCTTGCTATTGTTGTTCTGCTTGGCATTGGTCTGCAGGAGTTGGAACCAGTCCCTCAGACGCTCCCCAAGATCAGCCAGATCCTGTCCGGTACAGCTCTCTGTGTAGGCCAGAGGGAGAAGAAGAACATGCTGTTATGAGAATGAATGTTGTACAAATCATGATACAGAGTTCACATAGTAGATGGAAGCCTGGCATTGCCATGATAACCATTAAACTCACAGTGAATATATTTACTTTTGCTATGTGTCATATCTTACCATGATTACTGTCCTTGGATGGAGAGGCAGCTGTTGGACAAGGACACAGACCCGAACACTTCAGGGTAAGATCCTTCCCAGTAAGACATGCCTGCTGCTCCAGCTTGCACTGCAACCCAAAAACAAACATTAATAGGCACATCCACACTGGCGACATCAACGAAGAGACACAAAGGTGAAGAAAAATGAGTTATTACTGCACCACAGATCAAATATTCATGAGGTGACCGACTGTACGCCTTAATTCATATCTCAGTCTTGCTCCTGAATACGTTTCCCAACCTCTGCCTGCATGCAAGGTCAGGAATAGTGATCCACAAGACAAAGCATAAATCAATAAACACATGGGATTCTGTCACCACAAGCCACCAATTGGTCCATGTGAGGCCATGCATCATGGATCTTTGTCTCCTTTTTTCCCCCCTGAGAGTCCCTTCACACTGCTAAGCTCTGCATTTGTAAGGTGTATGTCACCACTCTACAATGCATGGTACATTATGTCTTCACATATAAAACATAGTCAAAGCTGTGAATATGGTACCAGCACCTGGCTGATGCACATATTGTTATACATATGTTCTTACCACAACGTGTCTGTCAGTATAACCTGTGTTTGTTAATGTCAAGATGATTTAGCGATTTTGACTAGCTCAACATATGCTATTACAAGGCATGCAGAACATACAGTGTGTGAAGCTGAATCTACACCTACATGAGCATCATTTTCACTCTTTCTTGAGGCGGGTGCTGTACACTTTCACTGCCAATGATTTGCACCC
Source organism: Notolabrus celidotus (assembly GCF_009762535.1). Taxonomy (NCBI): domain Eukaryota; kingdom Metazoa; phylum Chordata; class Actinopteri; order Labriformes; family Labridae; genus Notolabrus; species Notolabrus celidotus. Next base: position 12,897,492 of record NC_048275.1, on the reverse strand, counting down.
TCCACCTACACCCAGTGATTATTTCTCCTGACACGTATTTTCTTTTTAGAGAAATGCACAGGTTCATTACAGATTAAGCCCAAGAAAATATACTTCTTTCCATACATTGTTACTTGAAGCTGTACCAGTTATTTTTGGACGTTTCTTGGCAGCAGAAACAAGCTGTGTACTCATGAAGCTTATGGAGAACATGTAAGCAAACACCCAGCGTCAAATTAATAAATGTATTTCAAGTCATGTTTCTCATCAAGTAGTCTATGTAGGTCCAATATCCTCTTGTATTTGCATTGTAAGGCATTTTTTAGGCACCATTGTTTGACGTTTTCATTTGGGTGAAAGTTGATTGTGATGTCGGATTATAAAATGTAATGTCAGGTGAACATCATATCCTAATATCTATTTAAGATTGAACCCTGACAACAGTGGAAGCTGATATTTTGTTGACTTCACGTTGTGTTGTTGGTCACCACATTCAAACATCCTCCAAACATTTCATTCCAAGAGTATCACGACATAAAAATACCAACATTAAGGGGTTAAAAATTGTGCTAATATGACCCAAAATAAGCAGAAGAAAGAAGGTGCATGGAATTTTGATGAAAATGTAATTTTTGCTAGGCCTCATCTTACAAATCTAACAGGAAATTCTAAAATTGACAGATGTAGGTATTTGGTGAGTTTTAAGTCGTGCATTTAGGCACCAAAATCCAACATCATCTCGACAAACTCAATTTCTATTCAACATTGTTGACGGATGTGAACCCAGCTTTGTGTTTCTGATGGATGCATGATTTTCATTATCAACAGCTTTCCTACGGCTGTCCATTGTCAAAGTCCAACATATTTCTGATGTTAATTTGACATCCGCTGCCAGCTGAGTGTTTGGCCCTCCACCAACTCCTGAGGGAAACATCTGGCTCCTTAGATGCTTAGTGATTTGCATAGATGAGATAAACACTTACTCATCTTGTGCACTGTTTATAATGCAATATTGTCCTTTTACTTTTACCACTAATTGTCCATGGGTCACTGAGTTGGCTTGTCTTTTAAGCTTATAGTGCTGTTGAACAGATACTCTTATTATTCACTCTCCCCTGATTTATCAAAACGGGAAGGACATGATGTAATACCTCTCAGTGTGATTCAACATAATTTACACACGAAGCCACTCTCTGTCTCTGGGGATACACAAGTAATACAGCACATTATCCCACTCCTGTTATTATGTTTCTGCTTCAGTGTACCTTTGAGGCGTAGTTGTGTCCGTCTGAGCCGCAGACAGGCCCGGAGGAGGAGATGGGACAGGGCTGACAGTTTCCATCAGGAGACCGGAGAGCAGGCTGTTTCAGTCTGCAGGACAAAGGAGACACAAACATTTCATCCTCCGTACATCCGGCTCAGACTGCGGCTACAGAGCTAATTCAAAGTCTAGACACAGCAGCGTCAACCTGGACATAAAGCAAACAGACCTGCTGCATGTGGTTTGAATGTATTAGCTTATCATTAAGCAGCAGGCAGCCGTATTGCATGGATGTACAAACTGGTTTTATTTCTAACATTGTTGCTGAAAGGGAAACTGATCGCAGACCAGGACAAGCCTCTGCCTGTAAACTTGGTTGTATTAACCTCATGTAAGTGTGCATTAACAGGAGAGGTTTTCTGACTATGTGCGTTGTGGGAATCAATCAGATCTTGCCTATGGGCTGCACACACTCACCTGTGTTCAAGTTTCTTGCGGTTGACGCACACAGCTCTCTGGTAGCCCTGGGCGATACACACTTTGTGTCGGCTGCACTTAACCTTTTGACAGGGGTCCTTAGTGGTGTCTACATCTGGGAGAAAATAGAAAATGAGATGCACACTGCTGTAGTATCTGCACTGCTTCACTTTTTACTCCTTTCTGTATCGCTCCCCAACCATCATTCAAATTTACTACAAGTCTCAAATCCCAAATCTATTTCTTTTTTCAGTACAACATTAGAGTCGCTCTACATTTACAGAGGACTGCACAACTGTTTGTCTCAATACGCTTTTTGAGGCACTTTGTGCTCTACTGAGGGAAGGAAATGTATTATTTCTGAACATATAAAAGACCCATACGTAGGGTAAAATCAAATAGGTGTGCTGGAGTAACAGTCATATACTTAGATCAGGCAAATTCAATAAGAAGTGAAAGACCAAAAAATAAGTGGCATGGGGGTAAACTTTTTTGATTTCATATGTCAGACTTTTATAAGCATGGCACTTTAATTTGTTAGTGATACACATTTTAAATACAAGAAAATATTTAATTAAACATAATGTTGCATTTCATGTCTTTTTTATTAATCCACTTCGATCAAACAGACTTTTAAAAAATAGTTTATATATATTATTAAACTATTTTAATAAAATATGCATCAGACAACATCTGAATTACTTATAAATAAAATTATCTTCTCATACTACGATGTCTAAATGTCTTAACGTTAACTCTGTAAAGCAACTTTTACAGTGTGATTAGTAACGTCTTATTTACTGGGACTTTTTATCTCTACATTTCAAAACATTCTTGATTAGATTTTTTCCACACTTTTATTTTCTGTATTGGATTTAAGGGTTGGACTTGAGTCGTTAAAGTGTCCAACTGTTGATCAACAGCACGCAAGTTGGAAAGGTCTGTTTCAGGTGACCTTCTAAGATGTAAACTTGGCTAGCTAAAGCCCGCCTGGCTAGCTCCCTCTACCCCATCCATCACACTCTCTGCTAGCAGCTAAAGCTGGACTGAGTGTCACCCCCCCCGCACACACGCTCATATGTCACAGCTGTCTGTTCCTCGCAGGCCGCCTGGAGCCCGACCTGGATGTCACACTCGATTCCTATTGTGTTCCCCAGCCTTTACTCACCTACACTATCCATCAGTACAGTACACTGGCACACAGCTTATTCACAGAGATGCTTCTTTTCCTCCCCCTGCTCTTACTGTATCCTCTTTTATGGCACTGTTATAATTTATCAGGCAGGCTTAGGCTCTCCTCTCTTGTCCTCTCCAGTGGCTGAATACATTAATGCTGCCCACATCACAGGATTATCGAAGCGAACCGACAGATATCTGATTTGAGAAGCAAATCCAAAACAATACACCCCCCTGTCATGGCTGAGCTGGTTGTATAACTGACTGACTGACTGACTGCTCTGACTGAGAAACAGTGTGGCTCGGAGGCATTAATGCCCAGATGCAGACTCCTCATCCATTCAGACTGTCAACACTGGAGCCTTATTCTCTCTTATACCATTTGGCATTGATTGTGTAGGGTGTTTCACGCACATCTGCCAGCCTGTCTCTTTGTCTGTCTCTACCTTTCTTGTTCTTGCAAAACTTCCTTTTCTTCTGCACTGATTTCCACGAGTGTACATGCAGAATCAGGTGCAGGAGCAACCAAAGCATTACAATACTTTCTAGAACAAAGGAGGATGAAGAGAATGGAGAAACAGCACAGCAGGTAGGGGGATGAAGAGGGAAATGTAAACAACACATTTTTTTCCAATCCATCCAAGCAAGATTTAGCCGGTACGTACGCAAAAGGAGCATACAGATGGGAAGCAGGCAATCCTGCCGTCTAATAGCACAACATTTGTAAATAAATCTCGTCCTTGGTGAGGGGCTACAATGCTGGCACAGCTTTGTGTTGTGAGTACAGAAGCATAAGGTGGCTGCCTGAGCCTCATGTTAACTTAACAGGCTTCCACGGATTAAAGCAGCGCCTGCAATGATGACGTTTCCATAGCAACAGGCTCTCCGAGGTCCAGGAATCATTTCTGGGTTGACTGTGATTTGCAGCTCAATCTGGTGTTTCTGAGAACTCTCTCCCTCTCTCCCTCTTTCCATTTTTGAAACCCCTGTTGTGCAATCATGTCTATCAATCTACTTTTTCTTCCGTCTCCTTTGTCCTCACCTCTTATTAAATATCCTCACTGTGTGTTCTCCGTCTCGGATCTCGGTGTTCACCCCTCGATGCACCCACCTACTTCCATTTTTACTTTTCCAAAGTCTCTCCTATGGCATTCAACTAATGCCTGCAGCAGTAAACCTCTCCTAATTAGGCTCCCTGCGCTTCAGTCTAATCCAATCCAGATTTGCATGAGGTTTATCCCTGCAGATAGAGGATAACGTAAGCAGAGCCCAGTCCACATCCTCATTATCAACCCCTCTTATCTACTATTTACCCACTCAGTCTCTAACATCAGTATTATCTTGTTAGCTAGCCTATAGTGAAGCCAGACATGACTCTGGCATGTATCTAATCTTTAGACTAGCTACTGAAAGAACAGGCTCAAAGTGTCCTCCATGACAAAACCAACAAAAAGACAAGGACAAGGAGAATTAATATCTAAACTTCAAACCGCATGATTGCTTATTTTATTACAGAGAATTGTTAGCATTTGTTGTGACAAGTCTGCGCCCATTTAGCACAATTAAGTTGAAAATTCACTTATAGCTCTTTTTTAATTTACCAACTCTTAAAAAATGCGTAGGGAAACAGATAAACAACTAGAAGATCTCCAGTAGAGTCTGAGAATGTGACATAAACAATACAAACACGACAGCTCTAAATTATTGCTTTAAAACTTTCCTCAATTCCATCTCATTTGTCTCATAGAAGTCTCATCTATTTTTCTCTTCTTTAGTGCTCCTTAAGGTCCCTACAATAGTACAGGTAGAGGTGGCATGCACATCCAGAAACCTGAAGTACTGGGTGCTGGACTGAGATAGCAGACGTGAAAAGCAGATGAGTCCGCACACCAGAAGCTGCTCCAAATAGCATTTAATGAGAAATATCACCACAAGTTAAGTGACGTTCCGGGCTGTTACCCTTCATCAGACATGAAGGGATAAAATAGCGCGTCACCATTTTGTCTCACAAGATCAAAATGAGCAACGAATAAGCAAAAGATCTTTGCTCTGAGACAGGAAGGAGGTGGAGATTTTCTCAACAGAAAAGTAGATCAACAGTGTCATTTTAAAAACATGAGTCCTGACAACATTCCTTTGACATTCCTTTTTTAAGATTGTTTTAAGATTGTTAAAGACTAAAGTGGAGAAAAATGTGTTTTGAGGTTGTCACAAAATAACTGTAATTAACCATGTAGCAACATTTGAATATTTAACAAAATTAGTAGTAAGAATATAAAATTAGGCTTCAAATCATGAAGAAAACCAGCAATAATTTCTGCTCTTGGATGGTGAGGGCGTGTCAATCATCTGTACAGTATGGCCTGAAAGATGGATGATGGACTATTCTACCATGGACTCATTCCAAGTTGAACTCAACAATTTTAGAAACAATTCAGTGTTTGTTTTCTCCAATCTTTATCATTTAAAGTGTATCAGTGTTTTCTTCCCTGCGTTCTCTCAACTCTATCAGATTTCCCTGATCAAACAGCTCTACGAGGCCACAAAGTGTGACAGGTGAAGGGCAAGTCACATTCTGGATAAACATGAGAACTCTTTGAAGGAGAGCAAAGTTGTGAAAGAAGCGTTTGTGAGACAAGGTTATTGTAGTTTGTATTTTTCATTAGTTTTTATTTTTATTTCGTTTTAACCTTTTGTTTTCAATTTCAGTTTAGTTTTAATTAGTTTTTAAAGCAAGTTTGCTGCTTTAGTTTAGTTTTTATTTTTTGAAAATGCTTAGTTTTAGTTATTAGTTTCAGTATTAGTTTTAGTCTTTTTTGTAATATGGGTTAGTTGTCAGGGGCGAGGTTCAAAAAGGGTCTGAAAAAGCATTGTGTAATAAAAACTCAAAACATCATACCATTTTCAAAAATGTATTTACCTAGGACAGATGAACAACAATCCACATAAAACAATAACAGGACCCAGACTCTGGAACTCCCTCCCCCCACACATAAGACAGTCAGACTCTATAACATCATTCAAATCCCAGCTCAAAACCCACCTTTTCAAATGAGCTTATTCACTCTAACTGGACTCTCTGATCTTCACTAGTTTTTATTCTATATTATTATTTAGTCTGTTTGTTTAATGATGAATGTTTTTTATTTTTATTCCCTGTAAGGTGACCTTGGGTGACTTGAAAGGTGCCTCCAAATAAAATGTATAATTATAATTATTATTATTATTAATAAAATGTGTCACTCATTGTTATATTGTGTTTAACAAAAAAAAATGGTAACAACAACAACAGTACATAAATCATATAATACTGAGTTTATGTCTGAGATAGATTGACCAAGACGAAAACTAAAAACATGTTCTCTATAATTTTAGTTCATTTTAGTTAGATTTGTTAACTCACAATACAGTTACAGTTAGTTACTGTATTTTTGTAAAGCCTCGTTTTTATTTTATTTCTGTTCACGAAAATGTTTTTCCACCTCTCGTTTTCGTTAATTCCTTAGTTTTCGTTAACAATAATAACCTTGTTGTGAGAGAGAGGTCCCACTAATGTAGAGACATACATTATGTGCACTTTTCCACCTTAGAGAACTCGCCCTTATTAGGCCTGTATCAGACTGCTTAATGCAAGCTGTGCTTTTTATAGCGTTACACTATAAGCGGTTATGCTTCAGAGTCTGCAGTGAGTCATCAAGCTGGCCCAAAATATCCAGAATTTGAAAATGATGAAACTGTATAACTTCAGATTTCTTTAGTTTTGGGGTCTCAAACTTATCACTTTCAACAACAAGTTTCTAACATAAACAATCTATCTACAAACTCAGCATTTCCTTTACACAGACTAAAGTCAAAGACATAGGAAATCAACTGAAGTTAAGCTACAATTAACCTAGCTAAAACAGGTTTTATTTTCAAGCGTAATTAGAGAATATTGGATAGAGGAGATTCAGTAACAAAAGGATAATGTGAGGCATGTCTTAAAAAGATTAGAGTTAAATACATGCAGATCCCTCTGCGGCCTTGTACGTGGGCTTTCTGAATTTAATGGAAGCAGCTTCAGGTGGTCTGAGGAGGGAGAGTGGGAAAGAGTGGTAGCAGACAAAATTGTGGAGTATATGAGGGTGAGAAGGGCTGCGACAGTCCCTGGAGGACTGCAGTGGCTGGTTTTTGGAGGTTCAGAGTTGTAGTAGTCCAGACAGACGATGTGTAGAGTGCATGCAAAGAGCTGAGACTCCCTGGTGTGGGGGAAGAGTCTGGATTGATGGATATTGTGAAAAAATAAACTATCTGTAGTTGTGGAGAGGCTTTACAAAGTGCAGGAGTAGAGGAGGCTGCTTGATTGTCTTGCTGCTGAGTTTTAAGCTTGTGGGGAGACAGACAACTACAACCATTAATCAGCCATTTGTGTGTTGAGCAGCTGCATCTATCAATAGCCTTGAGAGGTATCAAACTGCAGACCTTGTGGAGTGTGGACTCAGCGTGTTTCCATATCTCCCTGGTGTCTGCAATTGATCCGAAACCATTGATTTGCCAGAAAGCATCAATCCACCATTCACCTGGCCCTCCCTGGCTGAGATAAGTGTCTAGAAAATAAAGGCTCACTTGAAAGCGTATGTACAAAAGGATCAAGTCCTCTGTGAGAGCTGTACACAAACACTTGAGAGGGTGTTTGTGTGTGCACGAGTCCAACATTACAACTGTTCCCCTGCAGTGTTTACTGTCTTCAGAGCGAGGTGATTCAATCAGCCGCCTGATTGATGAATCGACTGTAGAAATCGACTGCAAATTAACCTGACCCTCTCCCTAAATCAGCACAGCGCTGGCTGAAGTGCAGCGCGGCTCCCGCATGCAAATTCCCACCTCAGCCTGAATTTGGCGTTGTCTGGCTGTGTTAGGAGCACTGACAGTTTCAAAAAAGCTCTGTCTTCCTCTGCACGGCGGTTGAAGCAGTCTTGGCTGAAGAATGGGGCCTGCAGGCTCATCTGAGCTGGGGAAGTAAAGACATCACACTGATTTAGAGATGTCTCAGAGGGACAAATCTCCACTTTTTCGCTTCTTCGCTTCATTAGACAGCTCATAAAGGAAGGCAGATCAATGGAGGGAGATAGCACAGTGGAGTCAAAATGAGAGAAATGAAGGTTTCTGCTATGAAAATGAAAGGGGTGAAGTACTATTCAACTGAAACCTACGGCACAATGTTTAAAGCTTTCTAAAGTTTCATAAAAGCTGAGCAGTCGAGCACTAACATTAGTGCTCGACTGGATATAAGTATGTTGGTTTGGTAAACTCTAAAGCCAAAGTTTAGACGCAAAAAATAAAAACCTACCGGCAACAATAAATAAAACCCATTCGCAAAAATATGGAATAAGATCTAAATGAATGCTAATGTTATAGGTGCAGTGTGTAGAAATGGGAACAATTAGCAATATGTAGCGGTCAGGTTTTAGATTGAAATGGTCCTCCTGTTGGTGTAGCAATGGCAACAAGAAGTCCCTGTGATGCATGATAAGTATGATTCGCCATTTGTCAAGATTTTACAAACAGAAGCTTTTATTAATAAGGATGTAATGGTATTGTAAATATCGCGGTATCTCGGTTTCGAAATTCTCAAATAATGCTGCGGCCTGCGACGGTATCAAACAGGAACTCAGAGCACTCCCGCTAGTGTAGTTATTTTCTGGCGCTATTGAGTGGGCCGGTCTGAGAAGCAAACATCATCTCCCATGTTCCCCTTTGCAGTGCAGGAAGAGATGGCGTAAAGCACAGAGTGGGAGCGGAGAGGAAAACTTAAACTAGTGGAACCTCCTGCGAAGTTTAAATCAGAAGTATGGACACATTTTATTGAATGATTCAGTACAAGATTTTATGTAGAGCCTATGTTACACTGGAAGACTCTCGAAGATGTCTGACAATGCCTCTGCTTTATGTTGGTTTAACTGTGGCCATCGTGGCTCATTACTACCATTTGCTTTGGGAGTGTCCTGCTGTTAAGTCTTTGTGTCAGAAGTGCATGCCGTATGTAGGAATTGTTCATACTGTTCTTCCTCGTCCCCTGCTGTTTGCATTTTGGGCTATAAGCCCAGACTAAAACTAGCCCTGCTGTCACACGCCTGTGGGCCCTCGGGTGCCTTTCGGTTAAAAGGTTGATTCTTCTAACTGGAAGAGGAGCGAAAGCCAGCATGCTTCATGAAGGACTCTTGGCTGGAGGATTACCTTGACCTGCTAAATATGGAGAGGCTGCTGGTCTCTTAAAAGACTTTGACCGAGGTCTGAGTGGGCTCTGGGACATTGTCAGGAGAGGTCTGTGTTAGGATTTTGTACTGTATTATCTGTGTTCATGGTCATGTTCATTGTCGTTACCTGCTGCTGTTATATCGGCTATTCAGCCTCCTAGATGTTCGTTGTGTACCATAACTCCCCATCACCAATTGGTTATGAGTTATCATGTATTCCCCCGCTCCTTCTGTAGACATATAAGAATCATTCTAAATGATTTTCATATTGAGGGGATAATACCTAATTTAAACATACAAATATTATATTCCATCTCTACCAAGTCTGTTCTGATAAATGTTGCTAAATATTATACACGATGCACCTTTAAGCAGACTGAGGGATAATAAAATACTGAGTGAAACAGTAAAGAATCTGTCTTTATAACGGATTAAAAGTCTGTTGAGAATACAAACAGATGGGCAAGTGAGCATGAAGAAAGCCAATATTGGACTCTTCTGTAAAACCCAAGATCATGTTCAATGTGTTCAACTCTTCAACCATCCAGTGCCAAGGCTTTTTGGAATCTGAATTCTTCCACAGGCTATGATGGTACGGCCAATGTTTGGAAAACATTGTTCTAATATCCAAAAAGTTGTGGCATGGAAGGGACTGTCTATACCTACAATATGATCCAACTGCATTGACTATACTTTTTTTTTTTTTAAAGCAATGTATGTAGGAGATCACTGTGGAGCTGCAAGACAGCCAATCAACACTTCCAATCCAACCTCAAGTCTAAAAGCCAGATCACAAGAAAGAAATCTAGCAACAGAGAGCGATATTTCATTATTCACAGCTCCTGTGACGAGTTTTTAAATGGTGATGAAACAGACTGAAATTAATACTGGTGCCTCTTTAAGAGCTACAAAAGCAAAACAGACTCTCAGTGCCAAGATCGACCATTTCTAAATCATTATTTTGAATGATGGAGGGTGCTCCTGCATGGTAGGTGTCACAAAACAGCAGCTGTTTTTTAACAATGGCAAATGGTGATGGATAAACTGAGTGTTCAGAATGCAGGATGAGATTTTTGGTTTAAAGCACTACTTTCATGACAAAGGTTGGTGTTTTATCATCACAGCTGCAGAGGCCTTCTATGTAAACAAACACAAGCCCTTTTCCATACTGCCAGTTAAAGGCAATGCCAGCATCAGAATAGAGGCGTTATGTAGACCAGCCACTGTTACTATTTCCTGTCTGTGTAACTTTTCAAAAGCTCTACCCAGCTCACATCAGTGAGACAAAAATCTTGGAAATTCATGACAAAGATTGGCTGCAGAGGACTTGATCCTCCTTTCTCACAGCTGATAGGGAAATTATCCATTTAGATTTCTGTTTATTTTTGTTGTAAAGATGGGCTTTTTGAATTGTTGAAAAACTGGTATCTGACACGAGGTACCGCGCCCGTGGAAACGCAACACATCCCTCTGAGCTCTGAGTAGAGCAGGGCAAAGACGGGCTGGTGGAAAAGGGCCATAATTTTACGCTGATACGGGATCAATACTACACAAGACATGATGATGGCGAAGCTTGGCTGATGACACTGTTAAAGACTGCTGAAGCTGTTCTGTTCTTGCAGCTTGTGTTGTCCCAATACTTTACTAACTATTCAAATGCTTCAAGGTAACCATCTAAAAACCACCTGAACTCTGTTTTTTAAATTTACATTTAAGCCTTTGATATTCTCACCATGGCTTTTGTGTAACATCTCAATCGTGCATGTTTTCCAGGTGTTTCCAGAGTGAGGTCAATATTCTTGAAAATCCCAAATTTCAGTTTCACTCTGTCTGTTCTTGTGAGATTGGGGCCTTTGAGTTTCAAAAGACAAATTAAGTTTTTCAAACGTACATCAACGTGACACATAGTATACACTCATTAAGGTTTTGGTGCTCAAGTCTTTGGCCAGGAGATTTTGCAGACTACTGACCTCCTTTAGCATTCTTCCAAGTAACAGCTTTCATCTTTCTGTTTTTTTCTGGTGAGTTTTCATCCTATCACACACCTCCTACACTAGTCAATATGCTTCTTCCCCTGAGTTCAACAATTTCCTCATCACCAAACTGCCTCTAGAGTTGACGGGAATATATTAATGTCAGTCACTTAAGACTAAATCAGGGGAAATTAGCCTGCACCCCTGTCTCTATCTCTCCTCATGCTTTTACTTCTCCCTCTTTGGCCTTTCATTGGAAGCCATAATTAGTCCTTCATTAAGCCCTTGGAAATTGCGCTAATGGACTCTGCCATTCAGCTGACTTCATTTAAACTGCAAATCAAGCAACAAAGGCCGGGGACACGACTCTGTCATGACTTCATCTTGCAGGGGGCTCGATTAAGCCTGAAGTCGTGGAAGGGTTCGAAGAGAAGGAGGAGGACAGTCTGTCTACACGCACAGCTCCTTTTTCAGCGAGTGCAGGCAACACAGAGAAAAAAAGAAGGAAGCAGAACCAAGTAGTGATGTGTTGAAGTCGAGTCGATGTTTAGTGTTTCCTTGGGGAGTCACATCAGATGTGCTGAAGCAGATAAAACACAGCGCTAACATCCTTCAACCCTTCTCACTGAGGACCCACTACAAGTGTGGACAGCGAGTGGCTGACCCCAGTATACAAACACAGAGCGTACGCAGGGCTGTCGAATGCGATGAACTGCTGACGGTCTGGGAAGCATCAGAGTTCAAATGCAGGCCACGGATTCTGCCTCCATGCCACAGTATGGGCTAATGACATCCAGTTTCAATAAATCATGTGGCTCTGCTTTTACTACATCAGCATGGATCCAAGGCAGTTATATCAAAACTATTCTCCTCTTTGACTTACATGTATGAAAATCTGTAAGTGCCTCCGGAGCACATAATACAGCATTGAAAGCATATGAAGAGATGCTTTAAATGCGCATAAAACCACCCTGTTCGGAGAGGAAAGAAGGAAATTGTGCCTTATTTCATAGTTGTGCTCTGAGTTTGGTTGAACATATATCCTTTATGCATTATCCTGTCTTGCTTACAATAATCATTTAAATTCAACACTATTTCTTGATTTTGACATATTACATATTGTCACGGCACACTGTTTCCCTATTGGCTGATCGCCATGGCTGTCAGGCTAGGGGGTGGGCTTACCTAGTCAGCACGGCTGGAAATTAGGAAGTGAAGAGTTGATTACGAACTCAGAACAGGTGAGAGACGCCGAGAGAGCAGCAGCTGATTTTGAGAGTCACAGGAGAATTGAAGAGTATCGCCGAAGACCCCCTTTCTGTTGTTTGTTTGAGTTTTTGTCACGTCTTGCTATAAATGAACTGGTGTCGCAGACATGGAGTGACGCTCACGGACTGCAGTCAGGGCTGGCCGAAGCCAACCGGGTCGAAGCCGGAGGAGATCCGCCGAGAGGGTGAGCCCACTGTTATTTTTCTCAAAGCTGGCAGCCAAATGTGTGCCCGGGCATCCTAGCCTCGGAAGCCTCCAAGGAATCCCTTGGGTGGTGGTAACGTGACAATATCAACATTGAGAGAGTTTTGCATTGTGGGTTGTTTGTAGCCTTATGGCTGCTATGCTAAAGAGTTTCTTAAAGTTTTTTCAAAACTGTTTTGCCTCTTCTAGATTGATTGGCTGATGAAGAGGCAATGATTAGAAAATGGAAATGCCCGCACAAAAAAAACATCATCAATGGACACAGGCCCTTAATTTGTCATTTTTAGTGTCTTCATAAAATTGCAACATGACACGCAGCAGTATGACTTTATAAAATAAGTTGAGCTTCCTACCCTGACCATGACTTCAGAGGAAGAGTGTAGCTGTGAGACTACGACGAATACATCCTTGACATGTGAGTTAAAACATCCATACAGTAGAAACAGACTTGGCAGACGCATGTTTGAAGCACAAATCTGGGATTCATCAATATACTCTTACTTGAATTTGTTCTTACACTGTGAACATAAATAGAACTTCCTCAGACCATGCGTATGCACAAATGATGATGACCAACTTTCTCCGAAAATGTAAACACATACTCTTTTAACTAAACGCATGACATATTTAAACTACTTTCAGAAAAGAAAAAAGCCAGATAACTGTCATACAGCCATCTGGCAAAAGAAAGGCAGAAAACTCATCACATTTTCTATTTTCAAGGTTTTCTTTTAAGGTTAGCTACTACTTTTGTCGATATTTTTTATTATAAGGGGTAAAATGTACTATTTCAGACAACTTAAAAAAAATAAATATCTGGAAGACATCTCACGACCCCCCATTTGTGTCTCGCAACCTCCCAGGGGGTCCTAACCCCCACTTTGGGAACCCCTGCTCTAAGAAATGGATGGCTAGTTGGTGAGCATATTTTATGTTATACTTAGCATAAGTCTCTATTCCCCCTCTATTATTTTGTGCGCAGAATAAGAACATTTCTACGCATTTATTATTGAATGAGGCCCATTGTATGTAAATGCAAAAATTACTCTATATACAGAATACAAGCCAGTTTGGCATTCAGAGGGTGTAAGAAGTAAAAAGATGGTGTGAGACTTACTGTCATTAGACCCTTGATTTTCATCCCAGGTGCGAACATAATCATCCTGCAGGAACAGACAAAAAAAAATCAATAACATTTTGGCACCACAGAGGAAACACTGCAGGCCTGTGTGAGCAGGCATAACATAATATCACCCTTTAATCTTCAGTGAAGTGACATAGTTTAATTACCATAGCATATTGATCATCATGTCTACATTAGCATGCTGCAGCATGATAATCAGCCCAGTGAGTCACATAAGACAGATGAGCTTGTACTGAGGCTGTACATCTGTATGGAAATGAGCCCAACAATTCTGTACCCGCCGCCTATATGTATGAGGCATATGGCACTTGGGGGTGAGCTGTCTTTAAAATACTGTGCCTTTTTTAAAAAGTTAATTACAACATTAATCGTTCTAATTAAAATGGGCAAGTTGAAGGAGATATGGCTTAAAAAGTGAGGAGAAAATGGACGGAGTAGCGGAGATAAAGACACAAAAAGACAAGGGTATGAGTCATGAATGAGAAAGACACTTAACAAAGGCAGCTGGAGGAGCGTGAAAGAAAAGCTGAAGAGAACTGACCTCTACCTCCTGGTGAAATGACAGCAAAGGAGAGAAGAAAAGACAATATTAGTGAAGAAGAAACAGTAGTTTTAGATATAAGGTATTAAGTTGCATACATCAAAGGGTCCCATGTTCATTGTAACATCCCTGGAAATAGACTTTCATCACATTTTTTAATTTCAATGCTTATCTATTATTTGTGCTTGGTCAAATCAACGTCTTAATTCAGATGTAATTAAGGTCAAAAGTTGTTAACTTTATGTTGCATGCTATTTTGTCCCTTTTGGCACACCATAGCATAGCTGCTTCCTGCTGCTACATGATGAACATAGACTGTATAAATAATGGACATAGTATCCGTGACATCACCCATCTGTTCCTGAGCGCTGTTTTGAAGCCAATTGACGGCGGCAGCCATATTAGAAATGCGAAACTCAACCAGGCATAGTGTGACGTAGAGAGGCGGAGTTTGAGCCTCCTAGCCAACAGCTATGTGTTCCCGACCAGGAGTCAAGTCAGTCACGCCCTTATTTGGGCAAAAACTGGTAATCTTAATATCTTCTGAACGGTCGTATTAGAAAAAAATTCACCCCTGTACAGTGTGTGCCGATGGAGAAATTAGCTCTTCAAACTGAAGCCATTTTTTGAACCAGACTGTAAACATGTTTATTAATGCTGCAAAGATCGTCTTTTTTCCCATTCATGTCTATGTGATTTCCGGTGTTTCTGTAGCCAGCATCAAGCGGATTCTCGATGAATTGCAGTTTATA
Source organism: Notolabrus celidotus (assembly GCF_009762535.1). NCBI lineage: Eukaryota > Metazoa > Chordata > Actinopteri > Labriformes > Labridae > Notolabrus > Notolabrus celidotus. The sequence goes on along the minus strand of NC_048275.1, from coordinate 12,882,480 downwards.
ACACTTCGGCATGGGCTTATAGTTTGAGACCGGAGGTTGCCGCCTGGTAACGAAAGATAATGATACCACTGCACTTCTGAATGACACATTTCACAAAAAACCCAGACGGCTCAGTTGACAAGTCAGAAGTAATATGCACTTTGTGTCCCATAGAATGAAGTATCACTGAAGTACTTTGAGCATTAGCTACCACCTACGAGCTTAGCATACAGGTGCAGCTAATCAGACTGGGGTCAGTAGGGAACTGCATCACGAAAGTTAGCAGAGGAGTTAGCAGTGCTTGCTAAATGGGTGACAACAGACTGCAGGCCAGGAAACATTGTGGAAGACTCGAGTCTAAAGGACGTCCAAAGTAGGGAAATTCTGTGATTAATCATGGTTACAAAAAATGGCATTTAACAGCCCTATAAAAAAAAAAAAAATGTAATGTTTAATGTTTAAAACATTTGTATCTTTCTCTCATGTATTCATGATCATCTTGGACCCCATTGCTCATAATAAGAAGCAGATCTAGAACATATGGGCTCTAAATATAAAATAAATATGGAGCAACATCAAAAAAGTTTTGGGGAGAAGAACAAACAAAACACTAATGAGTAGGAATTAAAACAAATAAGTAGCATTCTGCAGCATGGCATGTGCAGTTATGTATCTTCCATGCAAATATTATAATCAAAAGGATAGATTAGACACATTTACATACAGACACATCACATAGATCTTCAAATTCAAGGGACATCCAGAGAGAAGTGTAGATGTATTCGTTTCTGTGAGCATATCTCTGAGTCTAAAATAATAAACATGAGTTATTTCAGGATATTTACAATCGGCCATCTTCCCTCCTCCTCAGCGATGACTTACTCATCACCGTAAACATTTACTGTACTGAAAGCGTGTGCCAAACAGCTCCCCAGAAGGCGATAAATCCTGACACATACGTAAAATCTGCAACCCTCATGAAAGCCGAGACCTTCTTCTTTGACCCTCACAGTTTTATTTCACAGAGGTAAATATTTTCAACGCTGACAGTCAGGGACTGCATTCGAGCGCAGAAACCCACCACACTGCATTTTATCTCTCAGTTTCTACTCACTGCAGCGCCAAGATTTTCTACCTTTACTGACAGGAAAAATCCCTTCTAGCAAACTTGTGTGTGACTGAAGGTCATCTCAACACTCCAGTTTAGCTTCTTGAATGATTGCAGGTTATGTTGCTCAACCTTGTTAGGCCTGATGGAGCCACGTATAAGCAGGATAAGACCTCAAACAGTTTACGATCTGGCCATTAATCTGAAGCCTCCCATGTCTCCTTTATTGATGCTCCAGCTCCTGCATTATTTAGCAGCCTTTCTGTATTTGTGTTTCTGCCAGGACCGATGAGGGAAGTGTCCTGCCGTGCTGACAGGACTGGAAATCAATGATTTCATAAAAGACAGGCTTCAGAAAATGTATTCGGGGAAAATAAATTCTCCTAGTGCACAATACAAGAGTACGGTGACAAGTTTGGCACACAGCAGAGGAGTTATATCATTCAAAATATGACTCACAGACCAAAATCCTGGAGAAAAGACTGTGCAGGTTTTTTACACAGACGTGATTAGAGGAAGCAAGCTCAGGGTTGAAAGCGCTCGGCTGTATCCAGGAGCTGTGTGATTTACGTGATAACATCCGAAAGATCTCCTCCTGATAAACAGAGCCGGGAAGCTTAGCCTCGGCATCAAACATTGCACTGCTCACCCTGCTGCTGAGCTCCACAATAATGATTGACAGATCACAATCCCTCATAACTGTGGGGTGATACGACGACCCTGTCCATGATAAAACTGAGCCCTGCTTTGAAGAACGGCATTGTGTTCCTAAAAACGTGAAAATAACAGCAAAGAAAAACATATTATGCTTTTCAGACTGATCGAAAAGAAGGACAAACAGGAAGCCGGTTGATGGGTGTATGTGTGACTATCTGACGGGTCATGTGTGACTGACAGGTGTGTCAAGGTAAATGTCAGCTGTCAGAATCACTCTTCTCTGCGGTTATCCTGGGGGGGTTTGTCCATGCTGACAGCAGAGTGCACCACTGCCCCATCAGTAACAAAGGACGCAGTAATAACACTCTCATGTGGGGATCTGTGCCAGTTTGACTCCTGGATGAAGGTTTACACTTGACCTTTTCTCACAATTAATGTTAATATCAGCCTCCAGAGGATTTATCAAAGGTATGTGAACACATTGGAAAAGCACCTGGGGTCATACAATTTTCAGAATATTTGCCAACGCGTAACCAAACTGTGTGTACATGTAAGATATGACAGTGTCTTACTTTACCCAGTACATGAGTTATAAACAGTAAAGCAACTTCAGCTGTTACTGGAATAAATGTAGTCGTGTGATATTGTTGTTTCTTTTTACACTTGGCATGTTCAATCCAAGGCAAGGCAAGGCAAGTTTACTTGTATAGCGCATTTCATACACGAGGGCAACTCAATGTGCTTTACATTAATCATTAAAAGCATTGGAAACATTCAGACAAGCATAAAAGAACACAATTAAAATGACCCTATAATAAACAAAGAAAACAAAAGGAAAATTAGAATATATTAAAAATAAAATTTAAATTTGCATTTAAAGTAAGTTAAAATAAGCTAAGATAGGAAGGCAGTGGCAAATAAAAAGTCTTAATCTTTGATTTAAAGGAGGTGAGAGTTGGAGCAGACCTGCAGCTTTTCAGGGAGTTTGTTCCAGATATGTGGTGCATAATGAATAAACGCTGCTTCACCATGTTCGTTCTGACTCTAGGGACTGAAAACAGACCAGTACCTGATGACCTCAGAGGTCGAGGTGGTTCATAAAGTAGCAGCAGATCAGCAATATATTTTGGGCCTAAACATTCAGTGCTTTATAAACCATCAGCAGGATTTTAAAGTATATTCTCTGACAGACAGGAAGCCAGTGTAGGGATCTTAGAACTTGAGTGATGTGATCTACTTTATCGGTCCTTGTTAGGACTGCAGCATCAGCATTCTGTATGAGCTACAGGCGTCTGATGGACTTTTTAGGGAGTCCTGTAAAGACCCGTTACAGTAGTCTAGTCTGTTAAACAGACACTGAGTGCATGTGGTGCCCGAATAAAACGATCAATATTCTGTTTCTCCATAACTAAAGGTAGTTTACGAACTGATTTATTTATTTTTGAAAAGAAAAGGCGCATTACATACATTTTTGTATTTGCAGGTTACATTTTTTTCTTCGTATATGTTCCTCTCTTTTTGAACGCCCTCAGAGCATGTGTGCCAGAGAAGCTGTGAATGCTTTGTTCCTCTGTCACTATATACGCTGTTGCAGCTGGTTGGGAAATAATGTCTGATAAACAGTTGCAAATACTGTCTCTACCCTCTTCACAACTTTGCGCAGTCAGACCCAGCACATAAAATATAGTGTTATTTTTTGGCACTTTGGGAAGTGACAGTTGCTTACTTTTGTCTCTGGAGGAGAGTCTCAGTAATGTACGAGCAGACGAGCGAGCTGTTTGATTTGACAATCAGCTGCTTTGAAGAACAAGATTAAGTACCATCTACCCTGAGAATCCACCTCACTTTAATCTCCCTCCAGGTTTCATCGAGTGTTGGGCTGCATGCCCACCACTCCTGCTGCTGAGGTTTCCCCTTTTTCATCCTTTTCCCAGTCAACTCTGGGACAGACAAAGGTCCTTGTGCAAACACAAGAACCCCTTCAAAGAGGAGAGTCACTGGAGAGGTGGGTGCAGAGAGGGCTGACCATGGAAAGCATTAATTAGCTGAGCAGCATGCAGCAAAACATCCTGATTTCATCTTTGAATAGTAAAACAATCCAATTAGATTATTATCACAAAAGTTTTGTGATTATCTCTTTAAGGAATCATTTTTTAGAGAAATGTATGCACTTTGGCTTCTTTTTACCCTGGTAGCACACTGCCAAAGTGAGCTGTGTTGGATACTGTGATAGCACAAAACATAACCCTAAAATCTGATGAAATAAAGCTGAAAGATGACATTACATCGCCCTGAGGTACAGTCTTTAGCAGCACTGCTACATACGGCATCATATCACTTCCTCCCACCTCGAGATTCACATAATGACTGTTCACAGCTTTGGATAACAGATCACATGCATGCCTGAGATGAACAAACCCCCCTCAACAATATTCCTGTCCTATATGTTCTCATCTTATCGCCATGCACACTGGGCTGCAGGGCACAAGAAGCAAGCATGCTGATTCCATATTTCTCATGCACACAGGGGCTGTGAGCTGAGGCATTGCAGAGCAGAGGCAGAGAATCAAACGCTGAGAGTCTAGGCTGCCTCTTTTACGAGAAGGCCGAGTCAAGAGCGAGGCTTATGTAAGAGAGCTGAGAGGATCGGGTAATAAAAGGTAAAGCAGGGGTTAGTACTTTTGGGAACTGGATCGATAGACAAAATGAGGGTGAAGAAATAACGCTAGTAGAAAACAGAAATTCATACCCGGAGTTACAAAATAAGTGCTGTGACTGAGGAACAACGAAAAAAAACTATATTACAGTAACACAATTAAGCTTCTTTTTTCCATTTCTCTTGAGGAACAGCACCCTGTGTGTGTCAACTGCTTAGGGACTTATATTGCTCAGAGGTTTGCTTCTCACGCTATATTCATTACACTTCAAGATTGTTACATACAGCCTGGGAGAAACACCTGCAGACACAATCAGCGCTAAAAAAAGGCACTGCCATCATTATTACTTGGGTTTATTTCCTTCTACATGTTCCCTGCAAGGTTTCTGTTGCACTAACATTATTAAAGAAAGCAAACTTATCTATAATATCAGGTTTCACTTCCATGAAACCATTGCACCATCATGCCTGAACTGCATGTGTCATTAAACTAAACCTCTGAACTTGTTTACCCCAACAGACCCTTCAGACTCTGTGGGTTCAAACATAGACTTTAAATATAATTCTGAGGATGGAATAATCTCTGATGTGAAACAGGTTCTCGTTTCAACGGATCTGGTGTATTTTGCCTCTGGGGACTAGGCTTGTAAACTGCATTTCCTAGCGTGTTCAGTAAAAGCTGGTGTGCTCAGATTAATGTTACCATAGCCCTGTATCGTAACTGGAGGGTTAATGTCATTAGTCCTAGGATCCATGTTGCTATTATAACCACTCAGTTCAAACTAAACTAGAACTATAAAGTTTTAAATATTTCAATCCTAACCAAAAGGGTTATTATTATTATACACAAGCAGTTTCAAAGCTACAGTCAATCTGTGTTTCTCTATGCTTTATACTGCATCGCATTTTTCTTGTCCATGGGCATCTTATTATTTAATTAAAGGATTAAATAATGGAAGTAAAACAGCAGAAAATCCCTCATTTGTTGTTGAGAAGAAATCTTTCAGTAAGTACAGAGGGATTTCTTTTTTTGTTCTTTTGCCACAGTGTTTCACATCAGAGGCAAACAGAACACACCCAAGAGAGAATGACTGTGGACCTTGTCTCAGCAACACTGACTGGTTTTAGTTGTTGCTGTAACCATGTAAACATTTCAGCTGGGGATGAAGAAAATGTTGCTTTGACGAAATACAGACATGGTTAATATTGTGTCTACACATAAAATCACGGGTGAAATCTCAGCCTTACATCTCTAGATGCAGGTTTTGTGCATGAACAAAAGATACACCATGCAAAAAGCAATTACAATCCACATTTGCCTGAGTGAAAGTAATTTAGAGTGAATAATTTATGTATTTCTTATGCTTCAGTTGGCAGAGAGATTTCATTTTCAACCTTCATACGTTCATTGACAGATGAAAAGACACATTGTTCTTATTGCACTACTGGATACATTAGTAATTGCTTTCATGCTGAAGCAGGTAGACAAAAGGTATTAATTTATGTCTGCGCTGAGTGGCCTGACACTTACGTATGTAGTATAGATTATATTGAGCATTATAACTTCCTGTGCTGTTCAAGAAAGGCACTCATTCTGGAGTCTTAACACTCAAGTATAGATGGGTGACGTCAGAAACGCTGTAACAGCAGCAAAGGATAAAAATAGCACTCGGTTATGAAAATAGTGAAGAGCATTTTTCATTGATATTTAAAGGCACAGGGAAAAAAATGGTTTTACTGGGAAAGAATTGAGTGTAATGTGAAGTTATTTAACTTTCACGCTTTGACCTCATTGCTTTTTAAACACACAGCTTAAAAATTTCAATAAAAACACAACCACACACAGAATAAAAATAAAAACCGAGTCCGAAAAGCCTCTCACACCAGCCTTCTACTCACTATCTATAAATAAAATTCACCCTTGTGCCTTTTAGGGCCCTGAAGGGAATAAGAAAACAGTCAGCAACTCACAGGAGAATCTGGTACAAACGAGAACCTTCACACTTCACTGAAAACACCAAGCTCAACTGAAAAACAGACATGAACAACAATGGAAAATCAATGAACTTGGCTTTGTGGGGTCCCCGAGAAGAATAAGAATCAGCCAATGATTTGAGACAGGGGAGTCTAAGACAATGTAATTGAATGAGAGAGTTATAATCAGTATAAGCTGAACCCTGGCTTGACTTGTGGAAAAGGCCAAACGGCAGTCATTACTGCCTAACAGGTGCAGCCATCAAGTCTTGTTTAATGTGCACAGTCCAGAAAAAGATATAATATTCTCTTTTAAATCATATGTTAGATACAAATTATTTAAAATGAATGAATTGTCTGATTTCTTAACTCTACGTAACCCTTGTTAACATTGAAAACCACTTAAATTAGCCTTTTGTTGCTAACTTACTTGTTAAGCTTTTAGACATATACTGTTGGAGGAGATAGAGGGGCTGGTTCACCATCACAATAGTGAGTTTTGAAACCAGGGTTCTTGAGCTTTGACAGTATAAACAAATGCCAGCTCCTCAACTAAAGGATTTTATCAGCTGTGGCTAACAAGCTAGTAGCTGGGCTATGCTAGTGTTGGATGAATGGCATGGGTGAAAACATTATCTGAGGATGACTTTTTATGTGCCAAGAAGACTTAAGTGTTAAAATAGGACTATGTTAAGCTATAATAATAAGGAAAATGATAGATTGATGGAATGTCTTTAATCCATGAAGAGCAGTCGTTACTGTTAGCCTAGCATCCAGGACCAGTTCACACTCAGGAAATTATGTCGGTCATACTTGATTAGCTTCTCATATAAAAGGCTTAATTTCTGAGCCTGTTACTCCACAAACAATCTATGTTCTACACAATTGCACATCTTTCTTTTTTTTTGTGTTGTGTGAGGGAAAAAAAGGGGATCACCACAACACATCTCAACTCTTAGTTAGCTCCATATCTACTAGGGGTGTGCCATCTAAGGCACATCACGATTCGATTCGATTACAATTCAGGGTGCTATGATTACTCAACGATTATCACAATTATAACAATTTTCCATGCATCTTTCTTTCCCCATTCAGGATTTCTCTTTTTTCCCCCTCACTTTGTGGCTACACGTTGTTACTGTGACATATTTCGTCAATGCCCTTTCCATTTTCATGTTCATAAAAACCAAAATGCTTCCAAACACTAGCTTTTAAGCCTGATGAGTGAATCTCATGCTCAGTAACTGTAGCCAAAGTGTTAGCTGCCACCATTTTCACCTGGTCCATTCCTTCAGGTGTGCTGGCGGCATGCATGACTTTCACTTTCGTTCCGTGAAATTTTAAAGTGGAGCTAACCTGTCAATTAAGTTAATGAGAGGTTGTTAAATTGACTTAATTAACTGTCTCTGGCTAACTTATTAAACTACCAATCTGACTTGGTTTATGACAAAAAAAATGAAACACTAAAATAAGAGGAAAAACTTTAATCAGATGGTTTGGCTGCTAGACTTAAAGTTGAATTTTTCAACCCTATACCACAGTTATAGTTAAATTAGAAAATAGTTTTACATAGTTTTGCTAGCTGTTGGGCGATACAATGTTAGTTAGCAATTTAAACTTAACTTGGATTCCAATTCCAAAATATCATAGCATCCATAAAGGCAAGAAACAATGTATTTGAACTACACTTTAATCTCCTCGCACTTTTGCACTTATTTTGTGTTTTTAGAGGGTTAAAAGTATTTTGACATGTCTACATTTCAGTTGCTAAGCTACAATCAGATATAAAAAATGAAATCTTGTCAAGTTTATCTTCAATTAGTTCTGACCCTGAGAGAGTCTCGGATACCACATCTTAGCTTCAAACGTTGTGGGTCTTCATGTGTGTGCATTTGTGCAAGTGTGTATTTTGATCACAGGAAACACTTTCTCAACAAGCACACTCTCAGGTGTTCTGAGGCTCTAAAACATCCTGTTATTTTCACCCACTTTCAACTTTTTCAAATCAAATTCTCTTGTCGGCTGCTGTAGCTACAGGAGGTGCTGAGTGTACACTGGCAGTGCCTCTCTCAGTCTGGCACATGCCCAAAGGTAATAACACTTGGGTGGCATTTACTGTGGGGACAGCCACTGCCACTTAGAGTTATTGTTAGTTTTTAAAGAAAAAGAAGTGTGATTAATTGATCCTGTCTTACTGAAATGCAGAAGCCAAGTGTGATAATTTAGCTTGGGTGCATTTTCAAACAAGAGTTAATTATGAAATGCATACAACTTTTGATACACAACTTAAACTACTCTAGGGCTCTTACTGTTGCTAATTACCTGGCTTTTTTGTCAGTGTTTCTGAGGACACCAGAAGTATCCCACAAAGAGCTCATTACGGGGTGGATTCATGGATGTCAGGTGGTCTCTGCAGCAAACAACCTGTTTGGCTTGCCAACAACGCAGACGCAGAGAAGCAGGTCACAAACGAGTCATGCATCTGAAATGCTAAAATTTGAGGCATCTGTTTGGAGATTAATTATATTACATGATGCATAAAAAGACCAGTTTCCTCGTCTGCAGCTGTATGTCACATTTGTATGGAGAGTTTAAATGAATATGCATTTATTCAATTTTGTGTATTGCATCTGCTTAGATATGATATTTATCACCTTTTTTTTCAATGCTTATCACATGGTCTCCCTGTCTCTCTGCAGCACCTGTGCCCTTCAGCTGTGGCTATTGTACTGCAGTGGGAAGCAGCTGTAGCCATGCAAGCAGTGCATGATGAAAAGCTGTTTCTTTTCCTTTTTTTCCCCTCCTCTCTACTCAATAACAGCCCACCTAGGCCCCTGGTAGCCGGCCAAGACACCCCGCAGCCCACCAGCAGTCTGTCCAAAACCCAAACAATCGGACTGTCTCTCCCAAAACTATTGGAGAGGCCCTCCATCTGCATGTTTGCAGCTTCATAGAGAACCTGGAGCACAATAAGGGACAGCACGTGCCAGAACAAAGCTTGCCGAGATAGATTAATGGATCCCTGATAGGCTGTTATCCCAGTTCATAGTAGTAACACATCAGAGGCAGTCTATTCCAACATGCAGATAGAGTAGTCAAGGGGCTGTATAAAAGGGAATTCAGACTTGGGCTGGACTTGTGATGATAATTTACAGTTCATGTGGATATTCTTTAATGGAGTGTTTGGCTCCTGCTTCACAGATGCCATTACCCACAGTTATGTTATCGTATGCTCTGTGTGAAACTGTAAAAAGGAGCACTAAGGCCTGCACCCAGAGTGTTAAAACTCAGCTGGACTGTAGCCATGTGAAGTTCACCAGAGGCTAAAACAAAGTTAAAATGTCCTGTCAAATGTTCTCGCCAGATAACCAGAGCCTGCCTCAAGTGCTTCATTCATTCTGCATATTTAATCCACTGGCATTGACAAGGGATCTGATGTTTTTTTTTGTGCTGGCACAGGGTGTTTTCTGTTCTTCAAAAATGAAGTGAATGAATAACAGGTGCATGCGGTAAGTTGGTACAGCGTGATCCAGAACTGCTTGACTTAAGAGGTGGAGATAAGGATTTGCCAGGCACAGACAGCTCTGGATGGGAGGCTGAGAAAATGATAAAAATTTTGGAAATCATGAACACTGAGCCCTTTATGAATGCATGATGGATGCCAACAACTAACAGCCTTCTTCTGGGTGAACTTGTTCTGCTACATCCTAATCATCATCCGTTTTTAGGCTCATATCTGAGTTCATCTTAAATCAACAAGAATAAAACATCGTAGCAATTTCATGGCTTGGTGATTTCATGCACAGTATCCTTTTTACAAGCGAAGTTGAGCGAAAAATTGAATTTACTGTTGATTTACTCTTAAATTGGATCTGCTGTGCATAAAAATGCAGCAGTCTCGAGCCATTTAATTTCATACTAAAATGAAAATAGACAGCGTAGAGATTGGGGAGAAGATCCCAGTTGACATGTAATCGTCCCTTTAATTGAGTCCTTACATTTCTGTGTGCAAGACTAATTTTTATTCAGAGTATGTGGCTGCTTCAAATAAAAATGGGTATATGATGAAGAACAAGATGTATTTTTTTAAATCATACTTGCAATATTTTCCAGCCACTTTATGTCTCCACCTTTTATTTTTCCATTATAGAGCTGTCTAATTTGATTTTTAAGTTTCATTATGAGGAAGGACTTCAAGTTTGGTTACCATCCAGAGTCGGAAATTCAATAACGAATGAAGAGCAGCACAAAATACAGGAAAATGTAACATTTCAAAGATGGATCCAATTAATTTTTATTAGATAAGTCGAAGTAGAATCCCTTTGACTTGTTTTATGTTATTTTTGTTTCATACGAGTTGGGAAATAAGACTCAGTTTTTCTATCTATAAGATAGAATGCCATGCCTTGCCTTGCCTGCTACCTTGTTTTTTTTTTTCCCCTGGATTTGGTGCATTAGTGGAATGAAATGTTGAGTGCACCTGTCAGATTAAAGGATTGAAGGTATCCCATTCTATTATTTGTTGACTGTAACTGTTAAATCTAATCGCCTTGTCTCCCTGTGAAATAGATTAAATTGAAGTGTGGGAGCTATTTTTGTTGGAAGTGAAAGAGCCTCTTATCCTGATTCTGCATTTTACATAAGAGAATAAACATGAAATATTCACAGTGTGCATTCTGCAACCTACAGTATGCATTGTCTCTTTTTATGCGTGTGAGGTTTGCGTGCAAAAGAGGATAATAAAAGAGCTCGTCTTTCATGTTGTGCAGCTTTGATTATTGCTTTCCAGTGTTGAATTAATATTCAACGTTCAGCTCCCGGAGGACTGTGCAAGTCAACGTCAATTTGTGTAATCTGAAAACCTATAACTGTGTCATCGGCAGTCTTTTATGCATAAACCAAACAATCCCCTCTGACTGAAATTCAGCTTGTCTTGTTTTTTTTCCCTTTTAGCTCAAATGTTAACATGAAGCAACACCAATTAAAAGCTTATTACAGCTGATATAAAGGAGAAGAAACATCAAGACAGCAGAAGTTGGTTTGTGCAAATGCTTTTTGGTTGGAGGAGCTTCAGTGATGTAAAATAAATCCTGATATAAGGTTGTTTTCTCCGCCCTGAAGCTGGACCAGTGATGGGAATAGAGTCATCAAACCCTCAGTGATACACGCTCCATTTCAACACCATAACACACAAGCTGCTGTTGCTACGGCAGCAAGCTGAAATCAAAGCGGTTTCCACTGGCGATTCCCTCGGGGGAGGCTCACTGGTTTGCTTCTCTGATGTTTCTCCTGTCATCATCATCCTCACCAGAGACACACCACCACCACCACCGCTGCCGCCGCCACCAGTCCTGCCCTTTAACTCATCACAAACAGGCACAGAAGCAGCACAAATTCACACGCACACATATTAAGACAGTCACCTCTGGGAATCCTGAAAGAGATAGTGTGCAACTGTAGGGGGGCTGTTTGTGTCACACAGCAGCAGCTTTGATGTTAAAACAGAGGGAACAAATGGAAAGCGGAGCAAACGACATCTTCACACTGGATGGAAACCTCTTAAGCAACGTTAGGAAGACGATCCCACTTTCCCTGAACCATTTTTATCACAGGATGCTCCACATTTTCCATGACTGTGTTTTTGTTTTTATTCTATTATGAAAAAAAAGCTTTTTTTCTTTTATGCACAGCCAGTCATGATGTGCTGAATTCAGAGTGGAGTTGCCGCTCTAACTAACATTTTGGATCAAAGCTCTACAAATATACAGAGCAACATCCAGAGAGTTATAATCCCACAGTAATTCTGACTTAAGCTTTCCATTCGCACAATTTCATTACTTCCCTAAGTACAGTTCCAGAGGACATCCTCTAATCACAGCCAAAGTAATCCATCCCCAAGAGGGGGCGGCAGCCAATTTTCACACACATTCACCTTTTCTACAGGGACGTCCAGGATCTGTGATTTAAGGAGGCATATAAATGCAGATCAGAAACGAAACCACAGCCTCTAGGGGGTTGTTATCACATATAAAGACCTCTTCTTCTTCTTCTCCTCCTGAAAAGATATTACATTCTCCTCCTAAAGACGCTCAATGTGAAGATCGCATTTCCAATCCAATAATGATACCTATCACGTGCTTGCATCCACCCTAGATCAATTAAAACCCAATTAAAAGGACTTATATGGAACCTAATCCGACTGCACTATTGTCCAAATCCTGTCGAGATCATTAGTAATCATTTCACAGAGCTGGAGGCAGAACTTAATGTCCATACATTCAGCGACACAGCCATACATCACTGCGTGTACCCTGCAGGCTTTAATCAATCCCCACAACCCAGTTCAGTCTGTTCAGTAGGTGAATATCCACATCAATCAATCAGCGCCCCCTCTGCTCTAATTGCTTAATTCTCTTGTTTGTGAAAATCTCCTGGGACATGTCTGGAAACACATCTGAGGTAACCCACATTAAGAGCAGTATGATGGAATAGCTCTATTCGGCTCCTGCTGTTCAAGTGGGACTGAAACATTTATTGCTTTTAATTGGCCGAGGGTCCATTCACTAAAAAATGGAAGGTAGTAGCCTATTTACAGTTTCAATATTTGCATTTGTTTTATTTTGACCTAGAATTCCTGGCAAAGCTTCATATTTCCACCCTGACTAGTGAAGAGGGAGTCTGAAAAAAAAAGTCCAGTCAGTTTCTGGCTTTGGGACAACAACAATGTTCCCTTTTATCCTTTACTATCCAATTACTACACACCTATTTCTGTAAAACAAACAAGAGATGCCAGCCCTTCAAAATAAAGCACACTGTCAACATTGTAAACACAGCAGCTTATATATGTTATATTTCCATCCTTATTAAATTATATAAGCCCCAAAATCAGATCAATATGAGAGGGAGAATCTGAATCTGGTTTATCACCAACTAGGTTTACACATGCATGGAATTTGTGTTGGTGTTTTTGGTGTATAAGATATTCTAGTATTTATAGAAATTAAAAAACGAAAGTTAAAGTGAACAGCAGTAGCCTACTCCTACTATAGGTTAACTTAAATAGAATTTAAAAATACAATAGAAGAATATAATAATATAATATATAATATTAGGGATTAATTGGCGGTTCATTCTTATTTCGTAAGAACAATTCCTTTAAGAGTGTGTTTCTGTGTTTCTGTTCTGTCTGGTCCAACAACAGCTCCAAGTTTTTGTGTTTTCATGCTAAGGAAGTGTGCGATAATAACTATTCTCTGTTTCTAAAGGACCGTGCGTGTTTTCCTTCTACCGCATTAACGCGCATCTCTCAGTCAACACGGCGGACTTACGTCTCTGAAGCGATTCCAGTGCTTGATCTTGCGGCTGTACTGTGAAATGGTGGACAGCCACTGCTCGTCTTCCATGAAATTCCCCGTTTTTTCCGCCTCCTTGGCGCTCTTCACGTCGGTCTGCAAGGTGGACCCGGCGAGCATCACCAGCGGGACGACAAGGCACACGACATCCGTAATTCCCACCATGGTTAGCGGACAAAAACACCTCGCTCACACCGGCTGTCGGCTGTCCTCTTCTGGGAGGGGGGAGAGGGTGCTGAGGCTGGATGGATTGAAAAGTACCAACTGATTAGCCTATAGGATGCTCCTTCTGCTGCTGCTGCTGCTGCTGAGAGAGAGAGAGAGAGAGAGAGAGAGAGAGAGAGAGAGAGAGAGAGAGAGAGAGAGAGAGAGAGAGAGAGAATCACGAGATACAACCAAACATCAAAGCTGGACGTAGATTATATCAACACATCTGCAAAAAATATATATATTTAGAGTCCTTTAAAGAAAATAGAGCATCATCATAGACCTATGTATTTTGAAAAGCAGCTAGATCTTCCATTTTTACATAATAACTGTACTCTAACAATACTCGAGCTTTCACAAGGTTCTTAAAAACTATCAAACAATCACACAATCACACCTCCGTCCATTTTCCATTCTGTCTTTTCTACTTAAATAAATTGCCAGCTTTGCTTATCCTTAGAGAATATTCAGAAGTCATCCTGAGAGAGAGAGAGAGAGAGAGAGAGAGAGAGAGAGAGATGATGATGATGCTATGAAAAGTAAACCCTGCAGCTGATTGGCAGATGTATAATTGTATGAATAGGTCACTATATACGTCACAAATCTATACGGTTTAAGTTAAAGCTGTTTTTTTCTATATATGCTGCACCTTGCAAATGTCACGTGACGCCCTGCACCCACTCACGGGTTGCTCAGGTGGTCGTTTGTGTAGAAAGTGGGGCAGTGTGAATTCAGGGCTGGAACAAAGGATCATTCACTTTTTGAGTAATCTGGAGATTATTTTCCTCTATAAATTTGTTCAATTAGGCTTCATATCAGATGCTGTTATATATGCCTACTAGTTTCCAACAAAATATACTTGGCAACTGTTCAATTCTAAAGTAATTTCATTTTCTTTTAATTAAGGCACATAGAAGGGAAGCAAAACAGCTGCTTCTGTCGTGACATTTTATTTGTTTAATCAACCATATTTGTCCCATCTAAGTCTGAGGTCTCTCTGCAGCACCCAAAGTGTCAACGACAAACAACCCCCATCCCCAATGATAGCTGATTGAAACCATGCTTGACAACCAATAACAACTAATGGACTACTTCCCTGTTTTAGTTGTCATCATGGAGATGAGTCTGTTAGGATTTTATTTAGGCCAAAGGAATTTAATGATTTCATGGAGAAATGCAGAATCTACTGCACAGTTTGATGTACAGCTGAAAATCTGCTTGATGAATGATTTCAACAGGGAGAGGTGTCAATGGTATTTTCACATGGCCAACATAATAGCTGAAGTTTCACTGCATAAATAATGTACACATGATCATGTGAGACAAAACAAAACTATTAATTTATTCTTACAAACTCAGATTAAAGTTTAGAAAAACTATCTTGAGGTTACATGGAAAAGTGGCTTTACAAGGTAGATAATGACATCATTAAGAGCTATATGTTTGATATTTGCTGTCCACCCTTACCCTTTAATAATGCAGGACCAGTTGAAAAGCCTTGTTATGTTCTTTTTTGGCATTTTTTACCGTTATTAGACAGAACAGCTGAAGAGAGACAGGAAATGTGGGGAGAAGAGAGCGAAGGAAGACATGCAGCAAAGGGTTGAGGCCGGGAGGACCCTGAACTTTGCACATGGAGCTGCTTAGCCAAACATGTACCCTGAAAAAATAAAATAAAATCACAGCATACATTTTAATATGAAAAAACAATGGTGTTTTAATATCAACCCTAAGTGTCCTAGTAAGCCACGAGTCTGAGCGGGAGCACACATAGACCCTATAGACATTTATCAGGGTCCTGAAACTGGAACACCTAAATGCAATGCAGCCATATTTAATGTTATTAATAACATGTGTTTTTCATGCTTACACATGTGGTAAAATTGCTCTACAGTCGTTGAGCTGCATCAACAAAACACAGACTAAACATGTATGATTCATTTATTAACTCAGGGGATAGTGTATTTCCTTTTGAGCTGAATGTGTGATCTAATTTAATTCCCCTTTAAATTAACTTTATTTACAGAACACTTTCTGATTTCACTCAAATTTTGACTCATAACATCTTTGATATCTGTCAACACTCTTTGATATCTTTTAAGATGTCTTTTAATTTCCTTTTGAGTATTTTTTGCCTTTGTGCATTGATAACTGATCTTTTTTGAAGCTTGAAAATTGTCTGATTTTGCTGCTGATGTGAAGAGCTTTATGACTTAGATTTTGAAGAGTACCTTGTAAATAAAAGTAATTGATATAATTGTGTGATCTTAGCACAATTATAATAGTAAAAGATACCTGGGGAAAACATTATATTAAGACTTATAAAGCTTGCAAATGCTGGAAAAGTGAGATCAGTGCAGTAGCTCAGCCTCAGAAGTGGATTGATTCAGAGATGGCATATAATGGAGGTTAATAGATCTGTTCAGTTCTCACTTGGTCCCTGCTCTGTTATGTTCAAATGGCCCACAGATAACAAGGGCCTGTTTGCTGATACATAACTGGGAAGCAGAGTTATTTGCATTGTGCCACTCTACATTATCAGACTGAATCTGCCCTGCATGCTGTATCTCTCCCCTCTGCAGTCTCAGTCAGTCCCCCCGCAGCGACACACTCTGTATGACAGCTTGTAATTGAAATGCTGGATTAACTGATGCCATCTTTACTTCATCCTGAAAAGAGTGTCTTTGAAGCCCTCTTAATAAAGGCAGGCACGAGACAGGGCGTCACCTAATCTCTCAGCTGAACGCAATCAAGTTTACGAGCAAAGATAAAGAGAGAGGAAGTCGTTTAAATTGAACCCAGTGCAGACAGTGGTGAGTGATAAAATCGGAGTCTGAGAGCATGAAGCGTGTTTTAATCCACGTAAATTTGATACAAGTGGGGAGCATCTTTGCTTGACACAGCTATACACTCAGATAAGTAAAAATTATTTATGTGTGTAACAACAAAGCTGCATAATTCAGTTTGTCAGAGCTGGACTTTGCACACTTTGTACTCTGCTGTAAAGTCATGCTAAGTATAGTCAGACTGATGCATTTATATTCTTTTCTCAATTGTTCTGTCACATTTCTCAAAACATATTTCAAGTTTTCCTGAATCAGCTCAGAAGTGCAGCAAAAGACTACTCTGCAAAAAGCTCTGAGTCAACCCGAGCCGATGATTTGAAGTGAAAATTTGAAAATCCGGAGGAAAATTAGCCCATGACAAGTTTAAACAATGGATTTGGTTTCCCAGAGGGAGTCATCCCTATGTCCCAACAGCCCAATGGTCCCACTGCCCTATGTTCCCACATTTCTAGGACATTTTCAAAATTAGGCCTTGTGTTCCTACATTTCCCTTCAATTTAAGCCCTATCCTCCAACAAGATTTTTTGGAAGCACTTTATAGTAAATGAATGAATGAGTAATTTTATTTCGATCAGCAGCAGCAGAAATTGTCACAACAAAAGTTAAAATAGGCTGATTGAAAAGGGTTTCAGCTGAAGCAGAGCTTATAGGTGGCATCTCTGGCACTGTTTTTAACTGGTTTGAATCCTATCCCACTGATAGAGAATTTTATGTCAGCATGGGGGAACATAGATCAAAAAGTTACAAAATCAATTGTGGGATTCCCCAGGGTTCAATTTTAGGCCCAACTCTTTTTAACTTTTATATGTTCCCCCTGAAAGTTATATTCTTGTTAATTTATTCTATTTTAGGTTATTTTTATGTACATCACTTTGTGTTACAATGACATTGTATGAAAACGCTTTATAAATAAAGTCTGATTGATTGATTGATTGATAGATGCCGAAATGTGGGAACATAGGGCTGTGTGACATAGGCACGCTCCCTCCCAGACAACAGCTAACATTAGCTGTTAGTCATTAAATAGACAATATTAGTAATAGCAGTTGACTGAAAGCTAATATTGCTCATATTACCTTTTAGCAATGTAACACAATACAGTAAGTATAATATATGTCCCTTGCTAGCATTACATAAGCTTTGTTAGAGGCAGAGAAATTGGGTGTTCTTACCATTGTTTTACAACCAGCAGTGCCAGGGTATTGCTATGGTACAAGTACTTATGACATGGTCCATGTGCTATAGTACTCAAAATACAATGGTTCTTGTACCAAAGCAGTACCCTGGTACTCGTACGATCTACCAGACTACCATGGTAACATTTTTTATGGGTAGCTAAATGTTTTTGTTTTTTTAACATATTTCACAATGTCCCTCCAGATTTTTACTATTCATTTGTTTTTGTTTTTTTTCATATTCTCTTTATTATTACAGCTTACTACACAGCATTAGTGCATCTTAACAGTAGCTTCACACACCGAACGCTACATGACAGGAAAATGGCGGCTGTGTGAAAACAGTGAGTTGTGCTGAGTCATTTCACTATATGTGCTACAGAAATGCGCAAATGATGACAATGAATAAGAAATGCTTTTTGTTATACACAGATACCAAAGCGATGTGACAAAATGTATCATAATTTTATGATTTGGACAGTCCTAGGAGAACTGAGCCTGAGCAACTGAGCTGTAACACAGAGCTCTGAAGCTGCTGCTATGAGCCTGCTTCATTCTCAGTGACATTAATCAAACTAAGAGCATAGAGTCAAACGAAATAAAATGGACCGAAATGGTCGTGTGATTAACATTGCGCATCCTTTAAGACACTTATTAGGGAGAAAGCTTGAGGCTGTTGCACTGGGATTTATTCAGAGGCCCCAGTCATGAACTTACAGACAGATGTGGTGTGACAGTCACAGAGAAGAGGGGAGGGCACAACATGGCAGGTCAACAATGTTCATCTCATTTGTTGGAGCCAGTTAAAGAGAAAAAGGGCTGAGTAATCCTAGAGTCACAGAGCCATGAGGGGTTTCAGGTAATCTTCTTATAAAAGCGGGGGGGAATTCTCCCCCTGTCAGTCATGTGAGCGTGGTTTCCCCCATGTCTGAGGCTTTGTGTAGAAATGAGAGGGAATCTAATTGTGATGGCTGGAACTGCTGCAGGGCAGAGACATGTAAAGATTGGATGATGCTTATTAACAAAGCATTTTGGCTGCTGTCATCAGCAGGCGCCTTGTATGCCAAGACGAAAGATAATGCTCAATTGCCAAGTCAATGGAGAAGGAGAAAGTAGCTGTTGAGAATATAAGGATGTAACTTGTATAACCTTTTGAAAATAAACTATTACACATTGTTCATTAATAATGTGCACTTCATTACAGTTTACAGGAATGTTACCATATTAAATTGCCTTGTGTTTCATGTTCTGCAGCCTGTGAGGAATATGGCCCCTTGAAGGCATGATTCAGTTTTTTTAAGTGGGGTCGTACACAGTGTGGGGCAGGAACACATGTGATGTGCCTGCATAGTGCTAAAACAAAGTGGCTTACTGACAGCAAAGTAAAATACCCGGTAAGTCTCAGTATAGTGTACGCTTCAACTGTAATTCATGTTTGAATAAGACTTTCTTAAATCAGCCTTATTATGTGTGCATAGTCTGAACAAGCCTTATTGTTGATATTGATTTAATATGGCCCCATCTGCAGTGGTTGATAGCCAAGTTTCTGAGACTGTTCTCCCCCCAGTTTCTCAACAAAAGGGCCAAGCTGACTTGTGGGTAATACACTTACTACTGACAACCACCCCAAATAAATGGAAATAAGTGTGCAAGGATTAAGACAAACAAACAAAACGAAAACGAAAACAACTTTAAACCACAAATGAAGGACAAAGGGATAAACCAAGGAACACTGGCACTGAGGAATCCCTATTAAGAGTTTGTAATGAGGCCACTGTCTGGTTCAATCGCTCTGATCCAGACTGACATATGTCACCGTGGTATAAATGGACCACTATTTATACATTCTACTTTTAGCATAAAGTTCAGCATAGCTAACTAGCTCTAGTTCCATTGTCTTGCTTTCTTAGCTTCAAAAAAAGATCAACTAAAAAGAATGCATAGAACCTCAGGTCATCTTTCAGTAGTAGAATGATTTTAGCCAGCAGTGTGAAGTAATGAGTACACAGGCTGTACACTTGTTTGGGCCTTGATTGCTGACTTCATCATGAAGCATATAGCCACAGTGAAATACTGCAAACAATCCATAAAAGGCATCTTTTAGATTAGATTAGATTAGATTAGTTTAGATTAGATTAGATTAGATTAGATTAGATTAGAACTCTTATTTGTCCACAATGTGGAAAATTGCTTTCGGCTTCACAGACAAACAGACAATACAACATTTTTAGACAAGAACAGAGAGAGTGCTTGGGATTCTTCCTGGTGATGGCCAGCAGAATTCCTTTAAGGAGCTAATATAAAATATGGAGTATAAAAATATAAAACATATCCATGTGTACATACACATACACATACACATACATAAGAACACATATGTATACATATATATATATATATACATATATGTGCATATACATATGTATGCACATAGACACATGTGCATACATACATACATACATACATACATACATACATACATACATACATACATACATACATACATACATACATACATACATACATACATACATACATACATACATACATACATACATACATACATACATACATACATCCTACATGTAAATGTTGGACGGGGGACAGGCGGATGCTACAGTTTGATATTTATTTGTTTGAGTTTGCTAAAATTTCAATTTAAAAGTAAGTTTTGATTTTGCAATCTAAGAATTTAATAATTTAATTCTTGTAAATATGCTTTGTGGCTCGTGGCAGTCTAAAATGCCGAACTGAAGGGAGCAGTTCAAAATGGCAGTGCAAAGGATGGGGCGTGTCACCAGTGATGTTAAGGGCCTTCCTTTTACTTATCTGTCCATATCTCTCACTTAGTGGAACCCATGGTTGCCCTATAATTTTGCTGGCTGTATTAACCACTCTTGTCAATTTACCTTTACATTTGACATCCAAGTGCCTGTACCATGCAATCATATTAAAAAAAAAGAATACTTTCTACGAGATCTTTGTACACCACTTCAAGAATCTTTTGACTGACACCAAAGTCATTTAGCTGACTGAGCAGGTGTAGCCTCTGCATCACTGTTTTAAAAACATAATCTGTGTTGTCTGTGAATTTCAGGTAGCTGTAAATGTAGGTGCCTAAATATTAAAAACAACTGACCTTTTCTACAAGTCGTCCCATGATTGTAAGGGGTTGGCATGAATCAAGAAAATTATGTTTACATGATATGATAATTTCTTTTGTTTTGTTAATGTTTATTTATTAAATTTTTTTAGTCCAGTTATTACCGTCAAACTAAAAATGATAAAACCCTTTAGAGCCTGCTGCTGTAGAGGTTTCTGGTTCTATCTGACATGATTTGCCATGAAAAACTGAACCATGTCACCTTGATTTTGAAATGCATTTGAACTAACAGAACAAGAGTTTTTAAAGAAGCGGTTTGGGGTTTAGGTAATACTCTGACTCTGTGTTACTGAGCTTTCAGCTGCTGGTGGGTGGAATTTGCTGAACAGAACAAGGCATGCTTTTTCCTCTTGTTCCTTTTTAATGCTACACTGAGCTAACGTGCTCTCAGTGCTAGCGAATAATGCTTTGCTCTGGGCAAAATTAGTGAACAAGTTTATTTTACTAAATGTCCAACATATTCCTTAGGTTATAAACTATGATGGGCATACTTACATCAGTAATCCTCTGATGTCTAGAGTACTTGACGATTCAAAGAACAGTCACAACATCCCTTCAAGTCTTCTTTAATTCAAAACTGAACACAAAAAGCAAACCATTGGCACATTGCTAAATAATGCACATGGTTCTAAAATGAGAGATAGCTTCACTCAGGGACCAGTCACGGTTAGAGAACTTATAAATAATAATCAGAATCCCGTTCTGCGTCTGATGTCATGCGGTCACAGCTCATCATGTGTGCATCGACTCCGTTGCCTCTGCACCTATCACTCCCTATAACGCAGCCTCTGTGCCTAATGGCATTAAATCAATATCAATAATAAGACTCGTTCAGAGGCACAACAATACAAACTGAAAACTACTTAAAAACACTCCTTTGGGTGTTTTATAAAGAGGTAGTGAAGGAGAACAATAAAACTGTGTCTTTGCTGTGATTATAGGCTGAAAAGCAAGAAACCTTATAGAGAACAAATACAGACAACGTGAAAAGAAAATCAGAGGAAGAAAATAAACGTGGAAGGCTACAAGGCAAAGAAGAAGGTGTACAAATGCACAAAAACAGACTGAAAACGTGAAATAAACTGACTTCATGGACTATGTTCATTCAGTGGTGCCGTATATATTCTATAATGGATAACCTTGTTGTGTATGTTTTTCAACCAAGTTAGACAATGAGCTGTGGCCTCTTAAAGGCACAGTGAGGACTTTTTAACTGATTTTGAAATAGTCTCACACTTACACTGATTAATCGTTGTGACCTACCGAATAAAATAAGATTATCAGTGACAAGATTGGTTATTTCTTTATGCTGGATTTTGGTGCCTGTTTTCAGATTAGGTTGAGTTGATATTATGTACTCAATTAGAAGTGTCTATATTAAGAACTCTGCTGGTATAGCTTCGCAGTAAGAAGTAAGTTAGCAAGCAGGAGGAGTTGTTTGAATGTTTTATTCTTGTGTTTTCTGTTGAAGTATTGTTCTAGATGGAGAAAATCTACAACCAGGGCTCTGGTAGGTAAAAGAGTAAAACGGCTATGAACAGGATTCAATGTTTATGCTGGTGTGTGAACGCTTTACTGCTCATCAAGGACAAAAGAGTTCAACCCATAGACTGAATATAAAATGGACAGCGTTGCTCCGCCTTTTCCTGTTGTATGGTTTTGAAGCCAAAGAACCCCGTTCCAATGCGCAGCCATCCGCCCTACAGGGTAGCGTCACAAGATCCTATGGAGTTTCCCTCTATGGCAGCTGTCAATCAAAGTGAACCTGGAAGTAAAACCCTGTTTTTTAAACTCTAATAACTAATGAAAAAGAAACTTTTCAGAAAAAAAGAGGCCTTGAACACAAAATAGTCAAAGAAACATTCGTACCACGTGTATTTATTTTTTAAAGTTTGACTGCAGCCCTATTCAAATGAACGGGGGAGACAGAGTTTTTGACCTATACTGCAGCCAGCCACCAGGCGGCAGACGCTTTGGTGGAAGCTTCACTTCCAGCCGAGCGAGCTGCACCCCTGGTTCAACCCTGTGTATATTAGCGTTATTTTTAATATTTTTAAATTTATTGGGACACTTGAACAAACATTATAGCACCGGGGCTGTGACAGGTGTAGAATTTAACTGGTATGTCTGATCACACTAACTTTTTCATAAACAAAGAAAAGTAGTATTAAAAGGCGATCTGTATGCCAATCATTTGCTTTCACATTAAATGCTAACTTTGGCAAGAGCAAAATTTTATGATGGTTGGTGATGATGCTCACAGGGAATGCAGTCTGAGTCTTCATCCCGGAAAAATGCTACCTATTTCGTTCAAAGGAGTCACCAGAATCAACACACAGAAACTCCTCACAGTGCCTTTAATGTAATGTATTTGTCTACTTTCTGTAATGTGCCCAGACTTGAAGCTCCTTTTTGATTTGTATTGATTTTGGTGCCCTCCTGTGGACAAAAAGTCTTCCCCTGTACATGAGGAACTTAAGTTGTTCATCAAGAATAATTGTCATGGAAAATGTAAAACAAATTACTTTTGGCAGTGTTCCTTTAATCACTTTGTGTGACACCTGCCCTGCCACAGTGGTGTCAGATATTAAAAATAACTTTGTAAAACAGTATATCTTCTTACTGATGGCCTTGTTTGCCATTGTAGGTCAAGATGAGCATCATTTCAGTCTGTTTCACAACCAGCTAACAACTCCTCACTGTAGCTTTAAAGCAACTCTCAGACTTTTTTAGTTATTCAAGGTCAGCCAAAGCTGAAGATTGTGACTGTAGCTCTCACATTGAGCTAATATTTGAAATATGAGCTCTCTGAAATAAGTGTGTGAGTGTTAATACTTTGATAAAGAAAAATGTGTGTATGAAAAACTTGCCAAACATCACGGTTTCTCCTGCACCCCCTGAGACTGCAGGTCTGTTTCTGCTTCCTCCAGCAATAAATCAAAACCTAAATGGACCGCCGTCCCAGCTCCAACTTCAGGGGATGCAGGCACACGAAGCCAAACTGCACTCAGAGCTAACAGCTTTTTGGGTAAACACAGAGCTCAGATGTCAGAGGAATGAGAGGCTGCATGCTAGGATATTTTTACCATTGAGATGGAATGATACTTTATATCTTCTTTTGTTAAAATCCTGCTGAAGCGGCTGACACCAAACCACTTTTCAAGTTTGAACAGGGATAAAAAAAAACAAGAGGCAGGATTTAAACAGTGTATATTTTCAACAAAACATTTCAGCTGTCTCATTGTGATAGACCTTGTTCACAACAGCATGTTGTTGCTATGGTTACAGCCTGGCAAACACAATCCAGAGACCCTTTTACCCCCTTCCTGAATTAATTAACAACACGAGGATATTGTAGGAGTCTTGAGGAGGGAGTTGAATCTGAGCCAATTCAGGTGTAAATACACTGCCCTCTCCATTTAAGTGCATCATAATAGCTGTTGTTATTTCAGCGACAATTACCCAAACAAATCGTTCCTCAGGAAATAAAAATCTAAGTTTTTTCCGATGTTATTCACACTAATGCTAAAGAGATTAAAGAAAATTATTCCAGAAAATGAGAAATGCCTCCCTACAATCCATTCGGTTGTAGATTCATTATACATGAATTACACTGCCTGAGGCAAGCCAGCCTATAACAGGTCTCTCAGGTCTGCTTGAATTGTAAAACACAGCCCCTGTCACGCTTTATTTCCTTTGCTCCATCCTAGTTTTTTCTTTTTTCAACATGATGGCATGAATAATGTTAAACCCCACACAGTGTGGTGTAAAAGATTGAGGTTGAGTTAAATGATAGACTTCTCATTGATATATAAAGAGTGAAGGAAGGAACACACAGAAGAAAAATGATGAAGCATTAAAACACAGATGGTGAATGCATGTCAACACTGTGTCTGTGCGCACAATCACTCAAAACAAAAGATGCACTCAGGCATGAACATGTCTCATGTAGACATGTACAAACAACACACTGGTTGAAGGTTCGTTATTGTCTGTAATATGTGCAGTGGCGCCATCGTGTGCATATTAAGAGTATTACAGCTGTTACTCCAACAGATGTTACTTCAGAATAAAGTGCTTTTCTTAAATATAAAGCTTTATCTTTCCACATATATTGCCTTTTATTTATATTTTTACATATATATAAACCAGTTAGACCAGATAAAATACTTGAAACGAGTTTACAGTGAGCCTATAGAAAGTTGGAGCTTTTTCTTTAGTTCAGGATAATGTTCTTCCTACCAGAAATGTTGAAATAAAGTTAACTCAAAAGGAAATCTGCTGAGCTTTATTATTCAGCATGTTTTATCATTTTGATACTTTGACATTTGAATACTATACCCTATGTATTTGCACCCATATGCCTATGCTACTATCAAACTTGGAGGACAAAGATACTTCTCATATCAATTAACAGAAACGTGTAATTAAAAGTGAGATAGACCCACAGACACGTGAGGACAAACACAACCTGACGATAGTGATGTTAACTTCGATCCCATGGTTTCTAAGTTGTAGGGGGGAAGTTTTCTCAAAGTGTGGGGGATGGTCATTGAGTGTGTGGGCTACGTGTTGTAAAGCAGGAGTCAGGAGAGCTGATCCTTTAGACTTCTTTTTTTGTTAGTTTTGAATAGTTTTAAATCACATTAGTGACGATTGTTTGGAGGCAGTTGAATGCTGTGCTGCCACACGTCCACCCCATGTGTCCTGCTGTATTTAGCTGCATGGTCAACCACACATATGACCTAAATACGAAGGGTGAGAGAAACACTAAAAGTATTGTAAAACTCTTGGTTGTGTTTTATTGGCCTATTCTTATAAAAGTAGGCAGGAATTATTTGACAGGCTGTGTTTTGATCCATGTATTCTGCAATATCACTGTTCTCTAAACATATGAATAATAAAGTACAAAAAAAAACATGTTCATTGTTCATCACTTCCCATCATCTCACTGAAAAACACGAGTTATACGTGCAGTACGTGTCGGATGAACCTTTTCTTTCTTCAGCTATTTCATCATTTCTTCCTTCTCCAGAAATCCAAGGGGGTGTGTCTCTTCATTGTTCCTCTGAATTCTGAACAGGGATGCTGATTGGTTAGACTAATATGCGGTTTAATTAAATATCTGTAGGTCAAATTACTGGAGAAAAAACACTCATAAAAGTACGCATACAAGTTTGGTTGGGGGTCGATCGCATGCAGGGTCTGTAAAGGGGGCTTGGCCTTTGCCTCTCATCAAAGGGAACCAAAAATGTTACCAGGCAGGGTAGAGAGCTCCGAGCACGAGCTGGATCCTCATTGGTTGAAATATGAAGTGGGCTGGGCTTTCTAGCTTGGGGTATTTAATGCTTTGTTCCATTGTTGCGGAGTGTGTTTTCCAGCTGGTCTGGCACAGGAGGGGGGACTCACTGTCCGAGGACACCATTGCACTTTTCTTTTTTTTAACAGTCGCGTCTTTTTGTTTGTTCGTAGAGATGTCTTTTTCTTGTAACCAGTCTTTAGATGGTAGCTTTCCTCCGTCTCCAGCGGAGGGTCGGGGTTCAAACCGGCTGTCCTGGGGCAGTCTGCTGCAGAGGCTGACTGAGCTGAAGGGGATCAATCAGGGGGTCAGAGAGGATCCTCAGTGCAGCAGGAGTGAAACTGGTGAGTAATGCATGCAGGCTTTTGTCTGAAGAGGCTCCACAGTCTCTTGTTTGTTCAGTGAAGTGTTTTATTTTTTGGACTAAAACCTGTATCTTTTGTTTCAGGGTCTGTGGCAGACATGTCCCTGTCAGAGTCAGACAGCAGCTTCTTCTGTTACCCCCTGGAGGAGACTTTGGCTGCAGAGGTTGTAGCAACCATCACCCAGAGTCTCACAGAAGCATCCCACATCCTGGCCTGCTCCAAACTCATCATCCCTGACTGCCTTCTGCACTATGTCCGTCAAGAGCTGCTCCATTTGGCTGTCAGCGAGCCCTGCGGCCTCAGGGGAGCTCTCATTGACCTGTGTGTGGACAGGGGGGACCAGGGCCCACTGTGCACTGTGGACCAAATAGCAGTGGACTCCACCTTGGTCCCGACCTTTCATGTGACTCTGGTGCTGAGGCCGGAGTCCAGTGGGCTGTGGCCGAAGATGCAGAAGCTTTTTAAGGGGAGCAAGTCACCTACAGCGAGGCACCAAGACAGTCTGAGGCTGAGTACGAGCTTCAGGGCTATCAAGAGAAAACTGTACAGTTCGGGGGAGCTGCTGATAGAGGAGTGCTGCTGACCAGGAGCTGTGTCTCTGATAAACTGGACTGAAATCATGTGAGCAATGAAAGAAGGCTTTAAGCATTGTCTTGTATCTTATGGCTCCAACAGGCTTTTAATGGCACTGACAAGACAGCCCTAAAATAAAGTGTTACTCTCTTTGTTGGCTAATGTAATTCAAGGTTTAAGGAACCAAGTGATGTGTCATGGCAGCTGCTCACCTGGTGGCAGGTGACTCAACAGTGAAGACTCATGCTTTAAAGTGGGTCACTTAACTTCCTATGAATGTAAAACCCCATCCTTAAGGGAATGGCTTATGTATTTGATAGTCAAATATCATCTGAAACTTGAGTGTTTTGTATCTGCAACAACTTAAAGAACATGAACAAATAAATTATTTTCTACTCATTTATGTGTGACTTCTTCTAAAGCAAACAATGACTTGGTATTAAGCACAAAAGAGTGTGTGTTAGTAGCCATGCTAGCAGCATGACTCGGTAATACAACAAAGGTGGGTGTCTTTGTTATTTCTAAGCTAATGACTGATAAAACAAAAAGAAAAGAAGCTACTCCTGTCTAATGATAACTTCCCTCTAGAGGCTCAGACAGACTGATATATCGTCACCCTATTAAAATAATGGCCTAAGTCATCTCTTGATGATTCTGACCACCTCTGGTAAAACCACCTTAATCCTTAGTTGAAAGGATTATACTCTTTATGCCCTATAGAACAATGGCCTATGTCAAGAGGGTGACTCAGGCCATTTTATTCTTGTCCTAAGTCAAAAAATTTGATTCTTTAGGATAAAATGTCTGACTTGGGCAATTTAACAAGATTTCATGATGGCAGCTGCTTCAAGAAGCAACATAATCTGTGGTGCAGAAGGAGCTCGAAACATGATTCTTGAATCAGTTTCTACCGGTGAGTGATGAGGTTTACTATTGACCTGACATTTGTTCAATTTAGGTTAGAGTTATTTACATTTTGAGTTTTGAGTATGGAATTAAAGGACAGTTAATAGTCAGGTTTCAAAAAGTTGTCAAAACTGGATGTTCTTTGCTGGGTAAAGTTCAATAAAAACCCAGCAAAGAAGACCTGGAGAAGTGACAAATTTGATTTATCTGACATTTGTTTAATTTTAATCAGGGTAATTTCAGTTTTGAGTTTGCACTATGGATTGAAAGGGCAGTTTAAAGCCAGGTTTAAAGTTGCCTAAATCACACTAGACTGTTCGAAAATTGGCCTAAGTCACTTTATTCTTTAATGTTACATAATTGACACTCAACGTTTTATGTATGTCAACAGTCATCCACTGTCAAGGCCTTTTTGACTGAAATGATTAATAAATATCAGCTCTGCATTTGGTAAGGTTTTTTGTTTTTTCCCAAAAACTTAAAAAGAATGACGTAGGCCAATATGTTAATAGGGTGACGATATCTGGGTTTTAGTGAGATGTATAATATAACTTATGATTGGTTTAATAGTCATGATATGAGCTCAACAACTTTATATCTCAACTTTTTTTTTAATCACACCAAAATATGTCTGGTGCTACAATGGCAAACTACTAATGTTACCATCATCCCAAGCTTACATTTGTTTAGCATATTAGCAAGCTTATCATGCTAACATAATGAAAACAGGCAGTCTGGAACATAGGTCTGGAACAACTTGACATGATATCTGCTTAGCATCAGAATGCTAGCATTGTAATTGTGAGCAAGTTAGCATGCTGACATTAGCATTAAAGCCTTTGCAAGGAGCTTTAATCTGGTTGTGAAATCGACTGAATTTAAAAATGATGCGTCTTTACAACCTAAAATACCAAACAAGATCATCTGCATAGAGATACAGGTAGTTATAGTTATTGTAGTTGTTTTTAATATCTGAAAACACCACTGGTTAAGTGCAAGTTAACCCTCCTGTTATGTTCGTTTCTCTGGGACAGCAATAATGTTCCTGGGTCAATTTGACCTGGTGCATATTCAATTATCCAAAAGTGTCAGAACCCCAAAAAATCACAATCAGATTTTTTTTAAATCTAATTTTTAACTCCATTACTAACCATTTAAATCAAGATTTAGTCCATTGGTGTTCTTTAATTCTCACAGATCATGGTTCAATGTGGATAACTCATTCGTTTTTCATTCAAATTCATGTTAAAACTTTTTTAATGTACATTGGAAAACCCTGAATATAAATACAATAGTTTTACATGACATAGATTTTTGTTCATTGTATTTTCCATTTTGTTTTTTCCTTTTTATGAAGTGATGTTGATAAATTAACACAACACCTTTTCTGTCAGATGCTGCCCAGATTTTTATGCTGCATTTAGCTGGTTTGAAAGACATATATTGCCTAAAATAGACTTAAAAAAGGGTCAATTTGACTCGCAACATAACAGGAGGGTTGAGTGTTTGAATGAGTTTCACTGTTAAAAAAAAGCAAGATGAGATTTTCTTGAAACACATGTAGGACAAACTCAACAGAGAGGTAAGCAGTATGGCTGTGTCTACAGGGGGTGTCAAAATCAACCCATACCTAAAGTTCCTTATGGTAGCTTTAATAAGAGCTACCATTATATCTGTGCAGTAGGCCTACATGTCTAAAATTAGTACTACTCACTTTATGGTTTATTATAGAGTCCATAATATTAGGATGCTTTTAACATCTGCAGTGAGAACTATTATACCTTGTAGACTGGACTCAAAGTATCCCACAATGCATGGTTCAAATAGTGTGTGACTGAAGGTCACTAATCCAGAATCTAATGCCATCATGTTTTGTACTGGAAGAACAGGAAAAACAGCAAAGACTTCATAAACAAAGCAGATAAAATGAGTTAGTGATGACTGAAAGTGATTTTGTTTTCATTTTGCTGATAAATTCAAAATGTTTTCCTCTGTACTCCACAGAGTGTGACAGTAGAGAAGTGGATCAATGAATGCTTGTGGACACAGCTTTAGACTTATTAAAAGAGAAACTATACACGAGTCAATCACTGGGACAGATTTAATTTAAAGAAACTTTCATACAGTATTAGCATGTTAATTTAATAAATATGCTTTACTTTTATTTTGTGCAATGATTTCAATACTTATGATCCAACAGGCTACAAGCAAATCCACATAACATTACAGTAAATGATATTAACTTGAATAAAACCCTGCACTGTTAAAAGTAAAATGAATATTTACAGTGGAAAGAACTATAAAAATTACACACTTTCCTTGTGAGTGGCTCAGACGTCTGTCTATGAGAAGGCCATGAGGTTTCTCAAAATGTTAAAAAGAAAAAAACAAAAAAAGACGGGGACAGAGAAAGCTTATCTTAGCAGCTTCATTAACCATCAAATACACAGCTATGCTCCAACTTTCCAACGCGACGCCAGACGGACTTTCACCATCCTGAAGACACTAGAGTAAGAAAACGTCAGCAGTCAACTCAAAGCTTCTCACAGTTCTACAGGAAGTCAATCTACACAGAGTTGCAGAGAGGTTCCCTGATGAGTTCACTGCCCACTGCACGTAAGGCATTTTTGATTCTCTTGGTTCGCTGCAGAAAAGTATGCTCCAATTTCAGTAGGCTCCAATCGATTTCATCAAATTAGATTCAAGTACCGACAAACCTGGAAAAACAAAAAAGAAATAGATTCATTTATGTTACATTTCTGAACATGCAAGCCAAAAGAATGTCTGCACAAATCATTACTGATCATTAGAATAAGTACAATGCTCCACCAGGGGAATGGACTCAAGAAAAAAATGTTTGTACAGCACCAGCTGCTTCAATTAATCCTTTTTTATGAACTGTATGAACAACACATGGTCCTGCAGCTGGGAGCGGACTGTGTTGCTGTATTAAAGTGCTTGCAGGAAAACATATGAGACAACACAGCTGACTCCCAAATATCAGGTGTCGCTCGCTGCTTGCAACTGCACTTCCATGTGTCAATAAGATAAATATAAATCTGAGTTTGACTGGATGACACATTAGAAGATTCTTAATCCAGTCTAAAACACTGAGTCTGATTTGGTTTGCTATGGATTGTGAGTGTAGTGGCGTTCAACATGTAAAACACTATAATATTTCTGTTTAATAAACTGTATGCATTATCTACTTGCATCTATCTTACCCGCATGTATGCACAGGGTTTCTAGCCGTCCAATATAACTTGAATCTCAGATAGTCTGGAACAGCTGGGCGTCCCCATTCTCTGTGCTCTTTGGTACAACTCAGAATCCCCAAAGTAACGAGCACGGTACAGTAAGCCTTCCTCTGAAAGAGCAAGAGGAGAGCATGTCAGTGATTTATTTCTCCTTAAGATGGTGTAATGAATTCAGAATGTGTGAATTAATTTCAACCATGAAACACAAACACAAAGTAAGACAAGAAGAACAGCTGAAATACAAGTTTAAGGAAAAACTGCAGGTGAATTCATGGTTTCCAGACATAGAAATGAGAAAATATGCAAGTGTTCCTCCTCTTTATGAATACAAAACAATAATATAAACTGAATGCATTTGAGTCCTTGAATATTTTCATTCAGCTCACATATCTTGTGCACTTACTCTGCTGCTTTTCCTTCCAACAGTTGTTTCTGAGATTAGAGATGTAGTCTTCTTCTACGCTTCTCTCAGCTGTCTTCAGGTTAGTCCCTGAAAACTCTTCATTGAAACGATCTCCCACATAAAAAGGCACCTTCAGGTGTGATGTATGCCTTTTGTGAATGTGTCCAGCTGACCTGATGTATGAGGAAGACATGAAGCGTTAATGTGAGACTGATGACTGTGAAAGAGTGAAAGTGAAAGAGTCCTCTGCACGGTGAAGCACTTACGGGCGGTAGCTAAGGCTGTACGGAGGCTGGGTGACCATCATCTGGCTGAGAGCGGACACGATGATGAGGATTAAGATTGGCATCAGCTGTACAAACAAAGCCAAACCTCCCTGTCAGGGCAGAAAAACATGATCGTTATTAGCTGATTTAAAATACAGCAAATGAGCTTTTCTCACGTCTAAGTATAATCATACTGGAAGAGAAAGAACTTACATCTCTCTGTTGTTCTCTTCTTTCTTGTCTGTTGTGTTGTGCAAAATGCATTCTTCCATTTCTGTAAACGTGTACGTTACCTAAAAAAGGAATTGAAGAAAATAAAAGACACTGTGGCACTCTGATCGGTCACAACTACACACCATGTGAAATGAAGTACTGAGAGTCTGCACTAGGGATGAACACAATTAATCGATTATCGATTAATTGATTGTTAAGAAATTACTCGAAACACGCATTTTTGTTTTCAATTTTCCGTCACGTGGAACAAACATCATGTGGTCTCATATTACACTCAGCTATCAGGGAGGTGTTTTAAGTTTAAAGCATGTTTCAATGTGAATCAGCTGTTAAAGGGGTTGTGAACAGTGGAGACGCTCAGCTGGGGGCTGCGGCTGTGCGTCAGGTCTCCATGTGCGCTTTTTACAAGAGGATCAATGGACACGGACATGAAGACTGACAACTTTAAACAGGACATTTCCCCACCTTTAGATACAAAGCCAACAGACTGGTGGGAATTGCTAGTACGCTATGTTTGCAGACCAGCAACATCAGAGCCGTCTGAGGTTTCCTGCAGTTGGACTGATTATGACCCTGTTGCGCTCCCAGCTGACACAGAAAACTGGACACTGAGAGTCTGAAGTACTTTTCTGTTAGTATTATGAGCCTTCACTTTATATGACTATGTCCGGAGAATATTTTTATGAGCCTGATTGTTGATAATCAGTGTTAAACATGTTGTACACATATTCAATACTGTCAGTTAGGGCTGTACGATAAATTGATTTAATCGTTTAATCGCATTTTTGGTTTCAGGCGATTTAAAAAAAATGAAATCTAGATTTTCTCTGTAACCTTCTCAGCTTCAAGCTAGACCTCTAGCTGAAAGTTACACTGCTTTCATTACTATGGTAGTGTCTGCCATTTTGTTACAGGCACATTTCTAGGCTTGTATTTGTTTTCAGAGGCCTTCAAATTATATTGTGTTTGAATTCAATGTTAGTGAAACTACATAATGCACTTTTAAAGAAAAGTTTACAGTTTGCACTTTTTTTTTTTTTTTAGGTACAGTGTGTGGACATAGGACTATTTAGCAATGTATTAACCGTCAGATTTCAGACTGAAACACTTCCTTGCCCATCCCTCCCGTGAAACAACAGTGGCCTTTAATAAAAATAAGTTCCTGTGATGCATGATAAGTATGATACTCCATTTGTCAAGTTTTTACTATCAAAAAAGGTCTATCAGTACAATGAATATTGTTTCCCATTCCTACCAAGTCTGTTCGGTCACTATGTACTGCACACTGTACCTTTAAGGGGAAATTCTGTTTGCCTTGAAAATTGTATTGATAAAATTAAATCAAAACTTGTTGGTAGTCATTTGTAGATCTCTTTTTTCAGGAGATAACACAAAATGGATTAAATTGTAAATTGAGTTTTAGGGCCCAGCCCTACCGTCAGTTATATGTATTTTGTTGCTGTAGAAAATATAATTTAGGGGAAAAAACATATCTGGGATTGTTTTTGACATAAGAATAATAATGGGTTTTTTTTCATCCCTAGTCTGCACTGATCGATCTTGGTCAATTAGTATAAACTACATCACGCTGCGCTGGGATGTATCTTGGCAAATAACTAGCATTCTGTAAATTCATACCAATGAACACCCCAGCGAGACAAACCAGCAGACCATACCCACGTTGCTGTGGATCTGATAACGTCTTGTGAAATGCTTGTGAGATGTTATTGAGAAGATAACGGGGGAAACACTGAGGCTCACAAGGCTGATCATCCAGTCAGACAGCTCTGTCTCATTGACTCTGGCTAAGAATGAACCCTGATAAGAGCTGAGTGGAACAAACTGTAAGAGACACAGCACACACACTTTAACACAAGGGCAACATTTGGCTGAATGACTGCTGAGTAACTGCTGGCTCTTAGTACCTCTCTGCAAATACATGACAAGGAAGAAACATGTAAATAAAAGTCAAAACATAGAGCGGAATACGTTTGCTTTCACACCTTGAGCATGGCATGATGTGGCTGTCCGTGTATTCATGTGGCCTGTACTTACTTGATGGGAATCCTCCACCAAAAAACATGTTGAAGAGGTCCTCAGGTGAGATGTCTGCCTCAAAATCACGATGGTGTCTGTGTCTGGTTGGGTGTGATCTCTCTTCCCCGTACTGGTCATACTGCCTTCGTTTCTCTGTGTTACTCAGCACTGCATACGCATTACCAATAGCTGTAAGATATTAAAAAAGCAGAAACAAACTCACAGTCACTCACAGCTGCCGTTGACTTCGTTTTTCCTCCATGAAACAATACTAGAGAGTAGATTTTAAATTACCTTTGAACGCCTCTGTGGCTCCAGGTGCGTGATTTTTATCTGGGTGAAATTTCAGTGCCAATTTTCTGTAAGCCTTTTTAAGATCCTCCTCAGAAGCGGTCTTTTCAACTCCCAGAATTTGGTAATAATCTTTACAGCTTTTAATCCTGCAACAAACGTTATGAAAACACATATGGATGAATCCCCTGAGATATGAATGTGACATCAAATACTTCAGCCAACGTTTGTGACACACATATCTATCAATGTATGAGCTAGCCATACAATAAGATTATCACAGTCGATCTGTGCACTTGATTGGATTCCCGGAGATGTTTTTCTGTGAATGGTCCGCCAGCAATAAGAAAAAGATTAACCTGGATTTTTTTTGTTCTTTAATCTGGCTTTGTTTTTGTGCTCAATTTTGCAATTTCAAAATAATTTCATACAACTGAAGGTATTGTAAGACCTTGTTTGTTCTGAAATGTTTGGTTTATATTTAACACACCTTCCATAAGCTGTTACTTTTTAAACTTGACTCAGACGTCAGAAATAAAACATCAGATTATAATTTCTTTATGCACTACACATCTGATCACTCTCACTAAAGTCAGAACTAATACAAAAAGAGCTTTTAGCTCTTCATCACACACTGAAACTTGTTATATATATTTTTTTATATGAGTACCCATCACCTGTCTTCAGTTTATTTGTACATGCTACAACACTGAACTATATGCTGTTAGGTTATTCACTGATATCAGGGTACTGAGTAAAATGTGTAGTATAACTCAGATAACTCATAGTACTGTGTAGTGGCGTTATCATTAAACCAAAGCAACAGAACAAAGGTTATTATGTGCAAACTAAAATAACGCTGCCTGTATTTTCAGTTTACAAGCCTGACCACAATAAAACAAATTGTAGGGAAAATGTATTTAGTTGACATATTTTTAATTGTAATATTAATATTTCACCTTTAAATTATTCAATTGAATTTTTCCATGGGTACAAGGTTTTATTACAGGCTGGGCTTTTGCCATCACTGCCCCAACTCTCTAGAACTATCTCCCTCCACACATCCACAACTCTGACTCTCTTCAATCATTTAAAAACCACCTCAAGACCTTCCTGTTCTAAAAGCCTACCACACATAACCTGTGCTTCCTCCCCACCTCTATCTTTGTTCTGTTTTATTTATTTATTTTATTTTTTGCACTGTAAAGTGACATGGAGTACCCAGATAAGCACTAGATGCGTCCTATCAATTGTTATTATTTTATTAATTCTTCCACAGGTTAACCTGCAAAATATAACATAGATACTTTACTTTGTCCTTGCATCAGTAAAACAATACAACGAAACTTAGTTCAGCAGCATCCAAATCATCTTAACATCATAAATACTGTGGAGGGGAAGGGGGTTGTTTAAGTGTCAAGCATCAGGCACCTTATGAACTACTGGATGTCTGAATATCCTTCAGGATCAATTAAGTATCTCTCTCTCCCTCTCCCTCTCTCTCTCTCTGCATATATATCAGTATATTTCATATCCTCTATAGTTTATCTTTTGCAGCGTTTAGTCATTATGCACCACATATCTGGAACAAACTCCCTAAAAGCTGTAGGTCGGCTCCAACTCTCACCCCTTTTAAATCAAAGATTAAGACTTTTAGATTTGCCACTGCCCTCCTATCTTAGCTTATTTTAACTTGATTTGAATGCATTCTTTTTTTCTAATTGTCCTTTTCTCTTCTATTTTATTATATTTGTCATTTTAACTGTGCTCTTATATGCTTATCTGAATGTTTACAATGCTTTAAATGTTTTAATTTTAAAGCACATTGAGTCGCCCTCGTGTATGAGATGCGCTATACAAATAAAATTGCCTTGCCTTGCCTTGTCTGGCCTTTTGAGCATGGTTGTGGCTGTTCGCCCTTCACATTTGAATACATTTATTCAAATCAGTTTTTTGTTTTTTTATTATTAAATGACACTTGTGCTGGCCCTTTTAGATCTTACCCCAACAAGTGTCCCCCAATAATTAAAAACAAACATTAAAAACATTAAAAACTAAGCAACTTAAAAAAATAGAATTAAAACCAAACTAACAAACCAGCATTAAAACTAATTAAAAATGACCTGGCATTAAAAACAAAATATCAACACCAAATAAAAATCAAAAACCTTCAATACTCTAATATCCTTGAGCAGAACCTCTATCATACTCACTTTCTGACAGCCTCCAGCTGATCTGCTGTGTAGGGTTTGCCTGACTCTGTGGCCCCCTTTGCGGACACATCAGCCTCCTCTGCGTGGCCGCGGTGTCTCATAGAGGGTCCTTCTCCATTCACATGACCTCCATTTTCATCTGGAGGTTTTCCATTCTGCTCTAATGACTCCAATAAGTCTGTAAAGAGACATGAGCCTTGTTATTAAAAAAATACACCAGCTCAGAAAGCTTTACCCAAGAGCAGGCTAACGGGTTAGCTGCTAAGAGGGACGTCAAAGAGGTAAATGAAAACAGAGACAAAGCGTAAATTAATTTAAGATAAGGTAGAGTATACAAAACAGAACATAGCGAGCAGGGGGGGGGGGGGGGTCTCTAAAGGACTACAAATACCAGTGTCTGTTGGGAGCAGCTGGTTTAACGTTAAGTCGTTTATGCTAACGTTAGCTGATTCGGTTTCACAGCGTCGGCCCCTGATCTGAGGTATTATCACCATCCAAACAGACACATTTATTCGACGTACTTTTAGCCTGATCCGTTGGAAACAGACGCTGTGCCTTCTCCAGAAACTTCCTAGCTTTGTCCGGCTGATTGTTGTTTACTGCAATAAGGGCTATTTTAATGCACCGCTCCGCTTCGTCCTTGTTTGAGTCCATCGCGACACAGCGGAAATGTTTACTTGCCCTGAGACGCACTGATATGACGTCACATATGGAAAGCTCAGAGCGCCTTTTTTTTTTTTCATGTTTTTTCATTTTGAGGCATATGCCATAATTAAT